>NC_057797.1:644753098-645122615 GCF_018294505.1 Triticum aestivum
GCCGCGCCCCACCCCGCGCCCCTCACCACCGCCGCCGCCGCCCCTCACCCACGCCGCCGCCCTTGTGCATCGCCGCCGCCGCCCAACGCCGCCGTTCGTTGGAGCCCCTCGCCGGAACCTCGTCGAGGTAGCCGCGCCGCGTCTCTCCTATCCCCTCGGTTCGGTTTTTCTTATAAACCGTTCCGATTCTTTTCTTCTCTTCCGATTCGTTTTCTTTCCGGTTCTTTTCTAAACCGTTCCGGTTTCTAGATCGGTTTTTCGTTTCGGTTTCTTTTCCGAAAACCCTAGATCGGTTCTCGTTCTTCTTTCGGACCGTTCGTCTCAACGAACATGATCACCGATTATTCCCCGGTTAATGACGCCCGTTCGTTTAATCGTTCATCTTTTTCTTTTCATCGGATTTATTCCGCGATCGTGATCTCAGATCCGATCTTCGTTCTAGTCTTTCTTCCTGCTCGTTTAACGGAATCAGGTGATTCAAGCGCCTGGAGTTTCGTTTCGAAACCGCCGTTCCGTCTAATCAACTTAAACAAGTTTTTGCTACAGTAAAATTTGACCTAGTTTCAACTTGCTAGAACCAAGTTGTTTTCTTCCGCCGTTTGTTTTCCGTTTCTTTGTTCGGTTCTTTCTTTCTTTGCAACCGGAGTTCTTAAGTTGAACTTTCTGGTTCGTTCTCTTGTTCGAGTTTTACCTGTGCATTAGATGAGTACATATTGCGTGCTTGTTGTTTGTCTGCGTTAGATCACCCGGATTGCGCCGCCTGTTACTTCGAAACCCTAGGTCTCGCGGATCATCAGCAAGGCAAGTAACACTTTGATCATGCCTTTTCTACAACCCATGTTTTATTGCATTAGATCAATCCTCTCACATTGCATGATTAGGATCTAATTAAATTGTGGGATGGGAAGTAGATGAGGTAGTACCTATTACCTGTATTATTATGAAACCTTTGGGAGTTACTTCTACATTTGCTTATTATGCCATGCTATGCTAGTAGACGTGGATTGGGTGAGTGATATCCATGACAGATGTGAGTTTATTAATTTTAATGGTTTATCTAAGGTGGCAACTTAAACACACATCTGGGTGGATTGAGGCACCTGATGTCTATCAGGACTTGCCTGTTTTATTTTGGACCGCCACCCAGGCTCAAAGGGATCATAAGATCATTCATGCTAGAAACTTCCGTGTGCAGCCACATGCTACTATGGGCTCTGGCATAGTTGACTAAGTTGTGCTAACTCTTACGGGGTGGACTAGCAGATGTAGGGGTTGTAGGTGGTACGGTCTACCCCACATGTAAGGTGCTAGTGCTTCTGAAAGACTATGTCTCGGTCATCCGTTTCTCAAACACCATGTAGTGCGAGAAAACAAACGGAGGCGATCGAGTCATGTGGGGAAAAGTGCGCAAACCTCTGTAGAGTGTACAAACTAATCATGATTAGCCGTGTCCCCGGTTATGGACAACTTGAGTATCTAGTACTTGAATATCATGTGAATCTCAACATGTTACTTCTAACTAATGTTGTTGGGTTTTAATTGTTCACCTAATTGGGATCGGAATGCTGTCAACCATTCTCGATGTTTAACAACCACCATGATAGTTAAATAAATTTATTCCTTTGCAGTAGGGAAAAACTGGCTTTACGCAAAACTGTAACCATAGAGCTTTCCACCAGCCATATATGCATATAGTATAGCTGTTTCATTCCTTTACTCTCTATGTGTTACATTGCCAGCATATTCCATGTGCTGACCCATTTTAGGGCTGCAACTTCTCATGTTGCAGACTTTTCAGACGACGAGTAAAGTGCTTTTAGGTCGTGGTTCTATACTTAGTGATGCCGTTAGAGTTAATGGACCCATTTATCTTCCAAGTCTTCCGCTGTTATCGACACTAAATGGCCTTAAGCCATATTTATTGTAAAAGTTCTCTTTGAGACAACGATGTAATAAGTGTGTGATTGCCACTCTGCTATAAATCCTTCGATGTACTGTGTGGTGTCAGCATTACTGATCCAGGGATGACACCTGAGCACAGAGCACTTGATCCATTCGGGTCGGGTCGCTACACATGCCCCAATCATGAGCTCTCAAGAGAAATTATTATGCAGAATTTTTATGGTCGGCTTTCTCGTAATGATCAAACCATGCTTGATACTTCTTGTGCTGGTTCTTTTATGAAGAAGACTATTGAATTCCGGTGGGATCTTTTGGAAAGAATTAAACGCAACTCTAAAGATTGGGGACTAGACGAAGGTAAAGAGTCAGGTATTAAACTTAAGTATGATTGTGTTAAATCTTTTATGGATACCGATGCTTTTCAAAAGTTTAGCACTAAATATGGACTTGACTCTGAGATAGTAGCCTCCTTTTGTGAATCATTTGCTACTCATGTTGATCTCCCTAAAGAGAAGTGGTTTAAATATCACCCACCTATTAAAGAAGAAATTAAAGAACTGGTACTAGTTAAAGAAGAAACTATACTTTATAATGTTGATCTGGTTGTTCCTTCTACTTATATTAAGAAACCACCTTTCCCTGTTAGGATAAAGGAACATGATAAAGTTTCAACTGTGGTTAACAAAATCTATATTAGAACACCTAAACCCGATGAACAAATTAATGTAGATCCTAGTATTGCTATGGTTAAAGATCTCTTAGAAGAAGATATGGATGGGCATGTTATTTACTTCTGTGAAGAAGCTGCTAGATTTGCCAAACCTGATAAAAAAGATAAACATAGACCTGTTGTTGGCATGCCCGTCATCTCAGTTAAAATAGGAGATCACTGTTATCATGGTTTATGTGACATAGGTGCTAGTGTGAGTGCTATTCCTTATACCTTATATCAAGAAATTATGAATGACATAGCACACACAGAAATAGAAGACATAGATGTTACTATTAAACTTGCTAATAGAGACATTATATCACCAATTCGGATTGTTAGAGATGTTGAAGTCTTGTGTGGGAAAATAAAATACCCTACTGATTTTCTTGTTCTTGGTTCCCCACAAGATGACTTTTGTCCCATTATCTTTGGTAAACCTTTCTAGAACACCGTTAATGCTAGAATAGACTGTGAGAAACAAACTGTCGGTGTTAGTTTTGGTAATGAGTCTCATGAGTTCAAATTTTCCAAGTTTAGTAGAAATCTTCATGAAAAATAATTGCCTAGTAAGGATGAATTAATTGGTCTTGCTTCTATTGTTGTACGACCTACTGATCCTTTAGAACAATATTTGCTAGACCATGAAAATGATTTTCATATGCATGAAAGAAATGAAGTAGATAAATTTTTCTTTGAACAACGTCCTCTATTTAAACACAATCTGCCTATTGAAACTCTAGGAGGTCCTCCTCCACCTAAAGGTGATCATGTGTTTGAATTAAAACAATTGCCAGACACTTTGAAATATGCTTATCTTGATGAAAAGAAAATATATCCTGTTATTATCAGTGCTAAACTTTCAGAACATGAAGAAGAAAGATTATTGAAAGTTCTAAGGAAGCACCAGGCTGCTATTGGATATACTCTTGATGATTCAAAGGGCATTAGTCCCACTCTATGTCAGCACAAAATTAATATGGAACCTAATGCTAAAGCCGTTGTTGATCACCAACGTCGGTTAAATCTAAAGATGAAAGAAGTGGTAAGAACAGAAATATTAAAACTTCTGGAAGCAGGTATAATCTATCCCATAGCTGATAGTAGATGGGTAAGTCATGTTCATTGTGTCCCTAAGAAAGGAGGTATAACTATTGTTCCTAATGATAAGAATGAACTTATTCCATAAAGAATTGTTACAGGCTATAGAATGGTAATTGATTTTAGAAAATTAAACAAAGCAACTAGAAAAGATCATTACTCTTTGCCTTTTATTGATCAAATGCTTGAAAGATTATCTAAGCACACACACTTTTGCTTCCTTGATGGATATTCTGGCTTTTCACAAATACCTGTTTCTCAACCTGATCAAGAAAAGACCACTTTTACTTGTCCTTTTGGAACCTATGCTTATAGATGTATGCCTTTTGGTTTATGTAATGCACGTGCTACCTTTCAAATATGTATGACTACTATATTCTATGGCTTTTGTGAAAAGATTGTTGAGGTTTTCATGGATGACTTTTCTGTTTATGGGAAGTCTTTTGATGATTGTTTAAGCAATCTTGATTGAGTTTTGCAGAGATGTGAACAAACAAATCTTGTCTTGAATTGGGAGAAGTGTCACTTTATGGTTAATGAAGGCATTGTCTTGGGTCATAAAATTTCTGAAAGAGGTATTGAAGTGGACAAAGCTAAGGTTGATGGAATTGAGAAAATGCCATGTCCCAAAGATATAAAAGGTATTTGTCATTTCTTAGGTCATGCTGGTTTCCATAGGAGATTTATCAAAGACTTTTCAAAAATTTCTAGGCCTCTTACTAGTCTCTTGCAAAAGGATATTGCTTTTGTTTTTTATGATGATTGTTTAGAAGCCTTTGAAACACTTAAGAAAGCTTTAATTTCTGCACCTATTGTTCAACCACCTGATTGGAACTTGCCTTTTGAAATTATATGTGATGCTAGTGATTATGTTGTTGGTGCTGTTCTTGGACAAAGAGTTGATAATAAACTTAATGTAATTCATTATGCTAGTAAAACTCTAGACGGTGCTCAAAGAAATTATGCTACTACTAAAAAAGAATTCTTAGCAATGGTGTTTGCTTGTGATAAATTTAGACCTTATGTTATTGATTCCAAAGTAACTGTTCACACAGACCATGCTGCTATTAAATATCTTATGGAAAAGAAAGATGCTAAACCTAGACTTATTCGATGGGTTCTCTTATTACAAGAATTTGATTTGTATATCATTGATAGAAAAGGAGCTGAGAACCCAGTAGTTGATAATTTATCTAGGCTTGAAAATGTTCTTGATGACCCACTACCTATTGATGGTAGTTTTCCTGATGAGCAGTTAGCTGCAATAAATGCTTCTCATAGCACTCCTTGGTATGCTGACTATGCTGATTACATTGTTGCTAAATATTTACCACCTATCTTTACATACCAACAAAAGAAAAAATTCTTCTATGATTTAACACATTACTTTTGGGATGACCCACACCTTTTTAAACAAGGAGTAGATGGTATTATTAGACGTTGTGTACCTGAGCATGAACAGGGACAAATCCTATGGAAATGTCACTCCGAAGCTTATGGAGGGCATCATGCTGGAGATAGAACCGCTCATAAGGTGTTACAGTCTGGATTTTATTGGCCTACTCTCTTCAAGGATGCCCTAAGTTCGTCTTATCTTGTGATGAATGTCAAAGAATAGGTAATATCGGTAAGTGTCAAGAAATACCTATGAATTATTCACTTGCTGTTGAATCATTTGATGTTTGGGGATTTGATTACATGGAACCTTTTCCTTCCTCTAATGGGTATACACATATTTTGGTTGTTGTTGATTATATTATTAAATGGGTAGAAGCTATTCCAACTAGTTGTGCTGATCACAACACCTCTATTAAAATGCTTAAGGAAGTTATTTTCCCATGGTTTGGAGTCCCTAGATATTTAATGACTGATGGTGGTTCACACTTTATCCATGGTGCTTTCCGTAAAATGCTTGCCAAGTATGATGTTAACCATAGAATTGCATCACCATATCACCCTCAGTCTAGTGGTCAAGTTGAACTTGGCAATAGAGAAATAAAATTAATTTTGCAAAAGATTGTCAATAGGTCCAGGAAAATTGGTCTAAGAAATTAGATGATGCACTTTCGGCTTCTAGAATAGCATATAAAAATCCTATGGGTATGTCTCCTTATAAAATGGTTTATGGAAAAGCTTGTCATTTGCCTCTTGAGTTAGAACATAAAGCATTTTGGGCAATCAAAGAACTCAATTATGACTTCAAACTTGCTGGTGAAAAGAGGTTATTTGATATTAGCTCTCTAGATGAATGGAGAACCCAAGCTTATGAAAATGCAAAATTGTTCAAAGAAAAAGTAAAAAGATGGCATGACAAAAGAATCCAAAAGCGTGAGTTTAAAGTCAGAGAATATGTTCTTTTGTAGAACTCTCGTTTCAGGTTCTTTGCAGGAAAACTCCTCTCAAAATGGGAAGGCCCATATGTCATCGAGGAGGTTTATCGGCTGGAGCCATCAAAATAAATAATTCTAAAGGTACTAACCCGAAGGTTGTCAATGGGCAACGAATAAAACATTATATCTCAGTTATGCCTATTAATGTTGAAAGTAATGTTATCCAAACTTTGACACCGGAAGAACACATAAAAGAGTCTATCTGGAACACTCCAGAATCGTGAAAATAAGGAGGTATGGGTTACAGTAAGTAAACGGACTCTGAAAAATCCGCAAAAATATTTTTTATTAGTTTTGGAATATTTAGAAATTTTGGAAATAAAGAAACTTCCAGGAAGCATCCCCAGGTGGCGCACCCAGGTGGTTTGTGCCCACCTGGGACACCTTCCATACTCCCTTTTTCTACCTTATGCTTGTCCTCCAAGATAAAAAATCTTTATATACTTCCCGAACCCGTTGATCATCGTATCACGGAGAAATCCTCTATTTTCTTTTCCTTGTTGTTTTCTATCAGATCCCATCTACCATGGCTGCTTCAAGCTCCTCCAAGGAAAAGTTCTTCAAGGACGTCATCAACCCATACCTTCGGGAGGTGGTGCAGCACCCTTAGGTCATCCAGATGCATGAGGGTGTGCCTCATCTCTGCGATGTGCCATGTACAATGGGGACGGGAACCATGAAGGCCAAGCTTGAAGCCATGGAGCAGGACGTCTTCTGGTGCAAGGGGATGTTGGAGTGTGGGCTCAATGCCAATCACCTCATGATCATGGACCTTTCCCGTGATCTCAAGGTGGATGGCAAGCCCATGAAGGACATCATCTTCACCCTCAACGAGCAACTCAACTTTCTCCAAAGCCAGATCTATGATCTTCAAAACCATGTCTTTTAATATGAGGCAAGGTTTAAAGGTATGAGTTTGGCTGCTAGTTGCAAGTCCCATGAGACTCACTCCTCCTCTTTTATGATGGTGGACCACTGCCATGGAAATACGAGGACAAGATCTATACTTCATCACCGACATCACCTTCTTCACCACCAAAAGAGAATTGAGTATCGAGTATGGGCACTACCCTTGGCTTTTGCCAAGCTTGGGGGAGGTGCCCCAGTATTGTATCATCCCACTATCTTTTTGCTTTTACTTATTCTAGTTCGATCTTTTGCTTTAGATGAATAAAAGTTAGTTCGATCCTGATACATCTTCGTCGTACCTATAATTTTTGATTGTTTCATGCCAATATTATATCACTTTCACATATTTTGGCAACTTTTTATATGATTTATTGGACTAACCTATTGATCCAGTGCCCAATGCCAGTTCCTGTTTTTTGCATGTTTTTTGTATCGCAGAGTATCCATATCAAACGAAGTCCAAATGCAATAAAATTTTATGGAGAATTATTTTGGAATATATTTGATTTTTGGGAGTTGGAATCACCACAAACGGAGGCCCACACAGGGCACAAGACACCAGGGCGCGCCAGAGGCCCCTGCCACGCGGTGGTGGGTTATGCCCACCTCGTACATCGGTTGGACCTCTACTTCGGGCGCAAGGAAGCTTATATCCTAAAAAACGTGTTAAAATCTCAGCGCAATTGGAGTTAGGGATCCCCGGGAATATAAGAAACGGTTTTTAGCCAGATCTAGGGAACGCGAAACAGAAGAGAATAGAGAGGGAGATCCAATCTCGGAGGGGCCCCCGCCCCTCCGAAGCCATGGAGACCATGGACCAGAGGGGGACTCTCCTCCCATCTTGGGGAGGCCAAGGAAGAAGAAGAAGGAGGGGGGCTCTCTCCCCCTCGCTTCTGGTGGCGCCGAAGTGCCACTGGGGCAACGACCGGGACGGCGATCTACATCAACAATCTTGCTACCGTCACCAACTCTCTCTCCCTCTATGCAGCGGTGTAACACCTCTTCTCACCACTGTAATATCTACTTAAACATGGTTCTCAACTCCATATATTATTTCCCAATGATCTATGGTTATCCTATGATGTTTGAGTAGATCCGTTTTGTCCTGTGGGTTAATCATGATCTTGGTTGGTATAATTGTATATTTTATTTATGGTGATGTCCTACAGTGCCCTCCGATCTCGCGCAAACATGAGGGGCCCCCGCTGTAAGGTGTTGCAATATGTTCATGGTTCGCTTACGGTGGGTTGCGAGAGTGACAGAAACTTAAAGTCGAGTAGGTGGGGTATGACATATGGGAATAAAGAGGACTTGATACTTAATGCTATGGTCGGGTTTCACGACCTTAATGATCTTTAGTAGTTGTGGATGCTTGCTAGAGTTCCAATCGTAAGTGCATATGATCCAAGTAGAGAAAGTATGTTAGCTCATGCCTCTCCCTCATATAAAATTACAAGAATGATTACCGGTACTTGTTATCGATTGCCTAGGGACAAATAACTTTCTTGTTGATAAAAGCTCTCTACTAAAACTAACTTAGTTGTGTCTTTATCTAAACAACCCCTAGATTTTATTTACGTGCTCTTTATTATCTTGCAAACCTATCCTATCACACCTACAAAGTGCTTCTAGTTTCATACTTGTTTTCAGTAAAGCAAATGCCAAGCGTGCGTAGAGTTGTATCGGTGGTCAATAGAACTTGAGGGAATATTTGTTCTACCTTTAGTTCCTTGTTGGGTTCGACACTCTTATTTATCGAAAAAGGCTACAAATGATCCCCTATACTTGTGGGTTATCAAGAGCTTTTTCTGGCGCCATTGCTGGGGAGGTATAGCGTGGGGTGAATCTTCTCGTGTGTGCTTGTTTGGTTTATCACTAAGTAGTCTTTATTTTCTGTTCTAAGATTCTTCTCTATCTTTAGTTATGGATATGGAACACGAAACACCAAAAAAATTAGTGGTACTTGCTACTCATGGAGATGGGGAATCTCCTAAAACCCTCGATGCTCGTTATGTAAAAGATATTATGCACTACTTTGATAATCCTGAGAAAACCCCATTCAACTATATAATGGGAGTAACGTTGGATCAACATGAATACTTTAGGGATAATCGCTTGACTCATAAGGGGAAATTTTTATGGGATCAAATTCATATGTTGCATTGGTATGCTTGGGAGCTATGCTTGAGATATGATTATACTTGTTGTTGTAGGATGAATGCTCCAGATCATCCCTTTTCATGTGAATTTAATGATAATGAAACCTTGGCTTCTTATGCTAGAGGTATATATGATTATTATGATGTGGAACGAATAGAAGAATTTGTTGCTTTTAAGGGTGCATATGAAATTGAATCTTTGTTTGAAAAATATGAAGCTTTTGATGATGATGTTTATAGACCTGCATTTTTTTACATCCTTAAATATTTCTATGATAATTATAAATTCAATTCTCTTGGAAACTTTGTTCATGCCCTTTGTATCTATAATTTTTGATTGTTTCATGTCAATATTATATCACTTTCACATATTTTTGGCAAATTTTTATATGATTTATTGGACTAACCTATTGATCCAGTGCCCAGTGCCAGTTCGTGTTTTCTGTATGTTTTTTGTATCCCAGAGTATCCATATCAAACAAAGTCCAAATGCAATAAAATTTTACGGAGAATTATTTTGGAATATATGTGATATTTGGGAGTTGGAATCACCGCAAACGGAGGCCCACACAGAGCACAAGACACCAGGGCGCGCCAGAGGCCCCTTGCGTGCGGTGGTGGGTTGTGCCCACCTCGTACGTCGGTTGGACCTCTACTTCGGGCGCTAGGAAGCTATCCAAAAAAATGTGTTAAAATCTCAGCGCAATCAGAGTTACGGATCTCCCGGAATATAAGAAACGATTTTCGGCCAGATCTGGGGAACACGGAACAGAAGAGAACAAAGAGGGAGATCAAATCTCGGAGGGGCTCCTACCCCTCCAACACCATGGAGACCATGGACTAGAGGGGGAACTCTCCTCCCATCTAGGGGAGGCCAAGGAAGAAGAAGAAGGAGGGGGGCTCTCTCCCCCTCGCTTCTGGTGGTGCCGAAGTGCCACCGGGGCAACGATCGGGACGACGATCTACATCAACAATCTTTCTACCGTCAACACGAACTCTCTCTCCCTCTATGCAGCGGTGTAACACCTCTTCTCCCCACTGTAATCTATACTTAAGCATGGTGCTCAACTCCATATATTATTTTCCAATGATCTATGGTTATCCTATGATGTTTGAGTAGATCCGTTTTGTCCTGTGGGTTAATCGTGATCTTGGTTCGTATGATTGTATATTTTATTTATGGTGCTATCCTATGGTGCCCTCCGTTATCGCGCAAACATGAGGGCCCCCCGCTGTAGGGTGTTGCAATATGTTCATGGTTCGCTTACGGTGGGTTGCGAGAGTGACAGAAACTTAAACCCGAGTAGGTGGGGTATGACGTATGGGAATAAAGAGGACTTGATACTTAATGCTATGGTTGGGTTTCACGACCTTAATGATCTTTAGTAGTTGCGGATGCTTGCTAGAGTTCCAATCATAAGTGCATATGATCCAAGTAGAGAAAGTATGTTAGCTCATGCCTCTCCCTCATATAAAATTACAAGAATGATTACCGGTACTTGTTATCGATTGCCTAGGGACAAATAAATTTCTTGTTTACAAAAGCTCTCTACTAAAACTAAATTAGTTGTGTCTTTATCTAAACAGCCCCTATATTTTATTTACGTGCTCTTTATTATCTTGCAAACCTACCCTATCACACCTACAAAGTACTTCTAGTTTCATACTTGTTTTCGGTAAAGAAAACGTCAAGCGTGCGTAGAGTTGTATCGGTGGTCGATAGAACTTGAGGGAATATTTGTTCTGCCTTTAGCTCCTCATTGGGTTCAACACTCTTATTTATCGAAAAGGGCTACAAATGATCCCCCATACTCGTGGGTTATCAGATCCTTTCTTCTTTGAGAGTTTTCTTAGTGATCTATCCTTGTAATCATGCGCAAGTTATATAATAAAAGTTTAGTTTAATTTTTGCTTGCTTTACTTTCATATTGCAAATAAAAGAAAAGAAGTAAATGAAGAAAAAGAGAAAGGAAATAAATGAAGAAAAGATTATATACTAATCATATGGTAGGTGATGGCACCACATAAGGAAAAGTATAACTAGAAAATTTTATTAGAGATTGACAAACATTGCATTAGTCAATGATGCAACTCATGAAAGAATTAATAAGGGATGAGAAGATTCACATATAAATATACTATCCTAGAAATCTTTTGTGATTGTGAGCCCTCATCAAAATATTATATGCCAAAATTGTTGACGTTGGACAATGAAGACAACTTAATGATTTATGTTTGTTTATATTCACATAGAAGTCATATTGTCATGGATCCTCTAACGTGTGGCACTTGCCTCCTATGTTTGCTAGCCAAAAATTCTGCACTAAGTAGTGATACCACTTGTGCATCCAATAACCCTTAAACCCAAATCTCATTTTCAAGAGTCCACCATACCTACCTAGGTATTGAGCAAGATCCCTCAAGTAAGTTGTCATCGGTGCAAAAAGGCAATAAAAATTGCTTCTAAAAGTGTGAGATCATTTAGTGTAAGAGAAAATTGAGCATTGCACGAACTTGTGATGGTGAAGAATAAAAGCGATAGACTGCATAATAAAGGTCGCTATCACAAGGAGCAATGTAATGTGACACTCTTTTGCACTAAGGGATTGAGCATACAAACAAATAAGTGCATGGCTACTGCTGATTCCCTCTGCGAAGGGCTTATCTTTTACTTTTATGCAAGAGTCAAAGTGTTTCTCTCTATTTGTTTTATTTTTTTCTCCTTTGGCAAGCATCATGTGGTGAGGAAAGATCTAGGCACATATGTCCAGTTGAATATGGGTGGCATGCATTATTATTGTTGACATCACCCTTGAGGTGAGTATTTTGGGAGGCGAAACCATAAGCCCCTATCTTTCTATGTGTCTGACTGAAACGTTTTGCTCATGTGTACGCGGTGAGTGTTAGCAATCATAGAAGACTATATGATGGTTGAGTATGTGGACTTTCCTAAAGGCTCTGACACGTGACCCTTCTTGAAAAGATGATGAATTGTAGTTGCAAAGTTGACTGGGAACATAGTTTGTTGATTTCTAATAGAGTTTTTGCTTTATACTTCGATTGTGTGATGAACTATTACTTATTCATGAGAATTAAATGATAAAAGTTCTATGATAAAAGTCCTATGTTTAATTTTGTTGCTGTTATAATAATCGAGATGATGATTCTATGTTCGTATTTTGTTTTTATCGACACCTCTCTCTCAAAGCATGTGGACATGTTTTTTGATTTTGGTTTTCACTAGAGGACAAGCGAGGTCTAAGCTTGGGGGAGTTCATTTTGCATCATCTTTTCTTACTGTTATTTATGATGTTTTTATCCATAATAATGATTTTTGGAGTAATTCTAATGCCTTTTCTCTAATAATTTGCAAGGTACACACCAAGAGGGAGAATTCCGGCAGCTGAAAATCTAGACCTGGAAAAGCTATGTAAGGCTACCTATTCTGCACAACTCCAAATAAGCTGAAACTTCACGGAGATTTTTATGGAATATTTAAGAATTATTGGAGCAAATAACTACCAGAGGGGGCCCACCAAGTGGGCACAACCCACCTGGGCGCACTAGGGAGTCCAGGCGCGCCCTGGTGGGTAGTGCTCACCCAGGCCCACCTCCGGTGCCCATCTTCTGGTATATAAGTCATTTTGACCTAGAAAAAGTTAAGGAGAGGACTTTCGGGACGAAGCGTCGCCGCCTCGAGGCGGAACTTGGGCAGGAGCACTTTTGCCCTCCGACAAAGTGATTCCACCGGGGGAACTTCCCTCCTAGAGGGGGAAACCATCGTCATCATCATCACCAACAACTCTCCAATCTTGGGGAGGGTAATGTATATCAACATATTCAACAACACCATCTCATCTCAAACCCCACTTCATCTCTTGTGTTCAATCTTGTTACCAGAACTATAGATTGGTACTTGTGGGTGACTAGTAGTGTTGATTACATCCTGTAGTTGATTACTATATGGTTTATTTGGTGGAAGATTATATGTTCAGATCCAATATGCTATTTAATACCCATCTGATCTTGAGCATGATTATCATTTTTGAGTAGTTACTTTAGTTCTTGAGGTCACGAGAGAAATCATGTGAACTTGATATGTGTTCGATATTTTGATAATATGTATGTTGTGATTCCCTTAGTGGTGTCATGTGAACGTCGACTACATGACACTTCACCATATTTGGGCCTAAGGTAATGCATTGTGGAGTAGCAATTAGATGATGGGTTGTGAGAGTGATAGAAGCTTAAACCCTAGTTTATGCGTTATTCCGTAAGGGACCGATTGCATCCAAAAGTTTAATGCTATGGTTAGAATTCATTCTTAATACTTATCTCGTAGTTGCGGATGCTTGCGGGAGGGTTTATCATAAGTAGGAGGTTTGTTCAAGTAAGAACAACACCTAAGCACCGGTCCACCCACATATCAAATTATCAAAGTAGCAAACACAAATCGAATCAACATGATGAAAGTGACTAGATGAAATTCCCATGTACCCTCAAGAATGCTTTGCTTATCATAAGAGACCGTTTTGGCATGTCCTTTGCCTCAAAAGGATTGGGTTACCTTGCTGCACTTTTGCTACTACTCTCGTTACTTGCTCGTTACAAATTATCTTGCTATCAAACTACTCTGCTACTTACAATTTCAGCACTTGCAGACATTACCTTACTGAAAACCACTTGGCATTTCCTTCTGCTCCTCGTTGGGTTTGACACTCTTACTTATCAAAAAGAGCTACAATTGATCCCCTATACTTGTGGGTCATCAACCTCCGACAAGCTATATGGGCCTAATGGGCCAAGAGTTGGATAGACCAGCCCCAAAAGGGGATGGTGCGCCCCCTATAGGCCGAATAGGAGGAGAAGGAAAGGAAGGGAAGGGAGAAGGAAAGGGGAGGATTCGACCTCCCCCTTTCCTTCCCCTCCCCCCTCTCTTTCCTTCCCCCTCCAATGGATATGGAGGGGGGAGGCCGACTTGGAGGAGGCGCCCAAGTAAGATTACTCCTACTTGGGGCGCCCCTTGCAGCCCCTCGCCCTCTCCCACCTATATATATGTGGGGGGCACCGCTAGAACACACAACAAACATTATTAGCCGTGTGCAGTGCCCCCCTCCACAGTTTACGCCTCCGGTCATATTCACGTAGTACTTAGGTGAAGCCCTTCGCGGATCACTTCACCATCACCGTCATCACACCGTCGTGCTGACGGAACTCTCCCTCGACACTTTGCTAGATCAAGAGTTCAAGGGATGTCATCGAGCTGAACGTGTGTAGAACTAGGAGGTGTCATACGTTCGGTACTTGATCTGTCGGAACGAGAAGAAGTTTGACTTCATCAACCATGTTGTCAAACGCTTCCGCTTTTGGTCTACGAGGGTACGTGGACACACTCTCCCCCTCTCGTTGCTACGCATCTCCTAGATAGATCTTGCGTGAGGTAGGATTTTTTTGAAATTGCATGCTACGTTCCCCTACACAACTCACTCCAATGGATTGCTCCAAATGATCTACATCAACATTGGGCATCTACATCTTCAACACCTACATGAAGTCATCATCGACAAAATGCAAGATTAGTTCATCCCTCTTAGGGGGGATATCACATCTAGGGGGAGCTTTGCTCTAAGTATTGAGCTAAAGCAACTCTAATGGTGTGAACACAACAATGCTTTATCTAAAAGTGGTAACCCTATTTGTGCCTAAACGATGAGTATGACCTATGATCAAATGTTCTCATTTGACTCCTCAGTCAATAAACTCATATATAGATGACCTAGTCATCACCAATTGCTTGATAGATGCTAGAGTGTTTGTGCATGCTTTGCCACATATTTCATTTCCTATCTTATTGTGTGAGCATGTTGGTTGCATATTTTTTTCCCATTCTAGGACATCCATTTGTTGTTTTGATTGTTTGGCTTCTCTTTTTGCCAAATGGATGGACAAGAATGCCTAAGTACTCCCTCTAGCTATCTATGTTTTTCTCGTCTCAAACTATATTCATGCTACATCACAAAGTTTGATCAAGTCGAATTTGGACCCTTCGGGTGAGGAGCACTCGGATCCACCGATCCGTCAAGGGATTAACCTTCCAAAACCTCTTAATGGTTCTCGGTCTGACCGATTCATTCCTTTTGGTCCCACCGAAATCATTGAGTTGATCTAGGTTTTCACCTCGGTGCAACTGATTAGAATAGTTCGGTCTCACCGAGTTGCAGTAATCGCTTGCGATTCTGCATCTCGGTGCCACCGAGTCGTTCCACTCGGTCACACCGACAGTGACTAGGTATATATATGTGGTGGGTTGAATTTTGGAAATTCCTTCAAACTCCCAACTGCACCTACCCAGCTCTACCTCCCCTCCTGGTCTCTGAATCGTCTCCATCATCGCTAGCGCCCTCCTGCCGCTGGTCTCCACCATCGTCAATGGGAATCTCCTTCGCCATTGTCGCTGTAGCGACTTCATTGCCGAGTTAGGGTACAGACTCAATTTCTTTTTGTATTCCTTAACTCTGATTCCTGCACAACGATTAAGCCATGTTTCTAGACATGATTGAGATAAATCTATCCACCTAAAACTTCCTCTAGATTAGATTTGATGCAAAAACTTAGGGTTAGGTTTTCGCCGAACTCATCTCGGACCGACCAATTTGAAGAATTCGGTCTCACCAATTTAGCCCAGGCCATTGCACATGTACTACTCGGTCTGACCGAAGTGTACGAATCGGTGTGACCGAGTTCACTTTCTTTGTGAAACCCTAGCATCTCGGAGTCACCGAACTGCGTTTTGGTCTGACCGAAACTGTATGTTTATACTCTAAAGTTGCTTCGGTGTCACCGAGTTTTTCATATCGGTAGCTCCGAAATGCTTTCTGCAGAAAACTCAAATTAATTTTTTGTGTCGACTTTTTGCCAAATAGTTGTGTTTTGTGATGCTCATCCACTCTACCTATGCCTATATATTCACATGGTTAGTTTCAACCATGTCAGACAAAAGTGACGGTCAGAACAAGTCAGAGGAGCAGGTGGATCTCAGTGAGGGCAGCAGTCCCTCAAGCAGTTATGATGATGGAAGCAGAAGCACACCAAGCAAGCTGCCTAAGGTTGCTACTAGGCAAAGGAAGAAGAGAACCTCAGATTCTGAAGATGAGGACTATGTTGCTGATGAGGGAGTGACCTAAAAGAAGAAAGTGCTCAAGGAAGAGCAAGCTGTTGCTGCTGCCATCAAGCCTGATATGCACAAGAAGGCTCCTTCCCAGAGGAAGCCTATGTCTAAAGCCAGAGTCTCCACTCTAGAAACCATGCAACATGGAGAGGAAGAGGCTGCTGAAGGAAAGAAAAGAAATGAAAGGGTCAAAAAGACTACGGTAGAGTGATTGGAAAACCATCCATGATGAAAGAGTCTAATGAAGATTATGAAGAGGAGGAAGAGCTAACACCAAATCCTCAGAAACTCATGGGGGACGCAATCAAGTATGGGGCTGCTTCGTCTAAGCCCAAGACAGCTCCCAAGCCATCTGCTCAAGCTTGAAAACCATCTGCACCCAAGAAATCCACAAGAAACATTCCAGCTGTAGAGAAGAACAAGGCCCCAGTGCCTGAAGTTCAAGAGGATGAAGAACCCCGAGTGCTCAGAAAGTTGAAGCCAAAGATTCTAGATCATGATAACAATCATCCAGTGGCTGAGAATATGAAGTTGAGAAAGGATGCATGTCTTAGACTCTGGAGATAGACTGATCCATATGTTGTGAGGAGAAGGATTGTTGTGGACTATGGATTTCACACCAAGGAGCAACAAGATTTCTATGAGACAGTTTTGTTGGACAAGAAGCCCATAGTAAGTGGCATGAGATGGGTTGATTGGGAATTCATTGATGACAATGAGGATTACTTTCTAGGAGTTCATGAGAGTTTCAAAATGAACGGAGTTGACACTTTTGTTGGTCAAAAGCTGACAATGTGGAATGATGAAATGGTCATGCAATTCTATTCAACTGCCCATTTCTACCTAGATGACAAGATAGTCTGGATGACTGAAGGCACAAGGTTTCAATCATCAATTGCTGAGTGGGCCAAGTTGATCAATGCCCCTGAAGAAGGTGAAGATGACACAAATGTGTATGCCAAGCCAAGGAAGGACACAACTCCATGGCTCACATGTACAAGGAAATTCCTGATGATGCCTTGGAGACTCACAAGTTTGGATCAATCTACTATCTATTGTCAGGTTTAGCCACTATAAACACTATACTAAGGCACACTATATTGCCCAAGTCAGGAGATCATAGAATGATCCATGGTCACTCTATCAAGCTACAACATATGTTTGATGTGCCAGAGAAGTTCAAGGTGATGACCTTGATTGTTGAAACAGTGAAGAGAACTGCTGCTGACCAAAAAAGGTCATGTGGATATGCCCCCCACATTCAGATGCTCATCAACTCCAAGATTGGGATAAGGACATATCTACTAGACAAAGCATCTTCCCCTGAGGCCAGACTTTCAAGACAATGTGGTTGTCATGGATGCATCACATCCTACTTCTGTAGAGGCTCAGGAGAAGCAAGAAAAAGCAAAGGCAGCAAAGACTTCCATAATGTCAGATGCTTCAGCTATCAATCTCAAGACCAAGCAAGATCAACTCAGCTATCTGCTTGAGGCAACAATGAGAATAGAGAAAGGACTAGCCACCCTGACTCGAAATCAAGAGACTTGAGAGGATCTTTGAGACAAAGCTTCATGATCTAGATGTGAAGGTCACCGAGATCCAGACCACAATTGAGAAGCTACAGGAAGAGATTGAGGACATGAGTGATAGACCAACTACCAACACTTTTTAGCGTGTGCCAAGGGCACAAAGGTCTGTAGCTGTGCCAGTTGTCAGTGATACGAGGACTACCATTGCAGCACCTGCAGCAACTACCCTAGTTATTCCTCCAGTTGCAACTCCTCTAGCTCCTCAGATATCATCAGAAGTTTTTGCAGATAGACTCCTCTCCACGCCATCTTCGCACACCGGAGCTCCCGGACATCGTGCTTAGAGTGCCGCATAGCACTATGAATTTTCAAGCTTTTTGGTAACTTTCTTCCAAAGGGGGAGAAAGTGTATAGATCATTAGGCTGAGAGAGAGAGAGATTTTTGCCCTTTTGTTGCTTCTCTTACTACTTGTCGTTTGATCGTTTGCTTGCTACTATATTTGTGCTTGTGTGTGAAATACTCTTATGATCATGTGTTTGACAATATTATGCTTTAATGTGTGCTTGAATGATGATATCGTAATACTTGTGTATGATCAATCATGTTTCCCTTGGTGATAAGTGCATGTTCTTTATATTCTATCATTTTGAGCGCTTCACCAAGATGTATGTGACATGGAAGAGTAACCAATGATACTAATCGATTGTGCATTTGCATTCAAAAGCAAACTTTAAATAATGCACAAATTTAGGGGGAGCTCTTGCTTATCACATACTTCTCAAAGCGACGATGTATATCATTCATATTATCTTTTGTCGAAGCTTTGATCTATATGTTGTCATCAATTACCAAAAACGGGGAGATTGAAAGTGCAACTAATCCCGGGTGGTTTTGGTAATTCATATAAACATATAGCTCATCGAACAAATATCCACTTAAGTTAAATATTTCAGAAAGTTCAATGATTGGCATGGCATGGACTAGAGACGTGGACCCCTCAAAATGCTAAGGACAAAGATTCGCAAAAGCATAAGACTCTTTGTCGGTGTCAAAATCGGTGGATCTCGGGTAGGGGGTCCCGAACTGTGCGTCTGAGGTCGATGGTAATAGGAGACATGGGACACAATGTTTTACCCAGGTTTGGGCCCTCTCTATGGAGGTAATACCCTACGTCCTGCTTGATTGATCTTGATGAATATGAGTATTATAAGAGTTGATCTACCACGAGATCGTAAGGGCTAAACCCTAGAGGCCTAGCTTGTATGGTTATGATAATGTCTATCTTCTGGACTAAGTCCTCCGGTTTATGTAGACACCGGGAGGATCTAGGGTTACACAAGGTCGGTTACAAAGAAAGGAATCTACATATTTGGTCGCCAAGCTTGTCTTCCACGCCAAGGAGAGTCCCATCCGGACACGGGTGCAGTCTTCGGTCTTCGTATCTTCACAGCCCATCAGTCCGGCCCATGGCTAACCGGCCGGACGCCCAAGGACCCCTTAGTCCAGGACTCCCTGAGTAGCCTATGAACCTGGCTTTAATGACAACGTATCCGGCGCATAGATCTATCTTCGGCATTGCAAGGCGGGTTCCTTCCTCTGAACTCCAAGATAGTCTTCGGACGTATTTGAACGTGTCCGGACCTGTAACACAACACCACACACAACCACAGAGAGAATATAATATTTCGCCCGGTTTTTCAAACCGTTTCCTGTCCCGTCGTTCCATGTTTTGAGGCACGGTTGCTATTGGCACGCTCTGTCGAAACAGAGATCGTGTCCGCCTATTTTGGGATTCTCATTAACACGAGTTTGGGTAACCCAACCATTCTGTTGGAAAGGTCCCTTAGGAATAGACATGCTTTCAGGCTCAAGAGGAGGCGTTTAATTCCTGCTGCCTTTATAAAGGAACCAAGGGACGTCCTTTTTGACGCCAAACTTCTCCTCAACCTCTCCAACCTCGAGTTCTAGCACCCAAGGTTTCGACTTCGTTGCTCCGAGCTTCCCCATTATGTCCGGACCCAGCCCTCAAGGAGGATGGGTGGCTTCCTCTGTTACAAAGGGGACATTGCGAAGCTTCGAGCGGCTAGATACCTGACCGCGGAAATCCACCACAGGCTTCCTGTTCAAGGGCAAGTTATCCCGACCCCCAGATCTGGTGGGAGGGTCGTATTCATCTCACACTTCCTACGAGGGCTAGGGCTCACTCTTGATCCCTTCGTCCGGGGGCTAATGTTCTATTATGGACTAGATTTTCACGATCTAGCCCCAGAGTCTTCCTCCATGTCTCAGCATTCATCATTACATGCGAGGCCTTCCTCCAAATCCCCCCACACTTCGGCTTATGGCTCAAGACCTTCAGTATGAAACCAAAGGTAGTCGACGGGGAACATGTGGAGTGCGGCGGTGATGTAGTCAGCCAGCTCACCAACACTCCTTGGCCAAAAGGCTCTTTTACCGAAACCTCCAATCAATGGTAGCGAGAGTGGTTTTACATTACAGAGCCCCGCAGCACCAAGTAGGTAGCTGCACCCACGTTTCTCCCTGGCCCACCATTACAGCTTGCATCATGGGCCAACAAGGGGCTGGATTGGGGATTAGTTGATGAAGTGCAGACTCTACAAAGCCGCATCCGAACCCTCCTCGAGAGGGACATCGATCTTGTCAGCATGATTCAAGTAATGCTGATTCGCCGAATCCTACCATGCCAATGTAGGCCTCTCCATATGTGGGAGTTCAATCCAGAAGGACCACGAACCCTCCAACACTTCTTCAGCATTACACACAAAGGGATGTGGAAGTTGATTTTTGGAAAACGAAAACATTGGCCGGACACTATTGAGGACACAGGCCTTGACTGTAACCGTCCAGATACCCCGATAAACACTTGACTTCCGAACACCCTTTTTTAAGTATGCTGTAATACATTACTGAGAAAACTATCTCCTTCTAGGGCTGGATAAAGAAACTGGAGCTGATTAGGTGTCCGGCCCCCCTACCAGAAGGTTCAGCGGATCCTGTATTAACAAGGATGCTAGCCCCGACACCGTACCAGACGCCTGTGAAGGAGGGCAAGGCAGAGAGGACCAAATATGGCCCCCATCCCGAAGGTGTGCCAGACAAGATTCCATCGTCCGAAGACAAAAATGACGGGGAAGTCAACGTCTCTTCCCCCCATGGGAAGAAAAGGGCCGCCTCCGAAGATTGGGAGGAAAAGGCTCCTAAACGAGGTAAGATGCCTTCATCGGGTGGCTCGGGCTTGGAGGATAACGTCATCGTGTAGTCCCATGACGAGGACAAGCCCCAGGCCAAATCGTAGGTGAACAAGGGTGTTTTAAACACGTCCCGCCCCTTTCTTGTAATGTCTAGAATATATGTTTTTTTGCAGTTCGGCACACAGTCTTCTTCAACAATCCTCTTCCTCGGGGAATCTTCTCCGGAGATGATGGAAAGCGAGACGCCTCCACCAGTCTCCTCGCCCAACTGGGCGGACGACTTCAAGGTGTTGTCGCGGAGGGTCTCTCCCGATCAACAAGTGGTGTGAGGGATGGTGAAGACACAACCCGAAGGTGATACTTCGGTGGCCCAAGGTCCAGGCACCAACAATAAAGGCCCCGAACATTCCGGTCTACAGCCGGATACGAATAAACGGATCCCTTCAAAGGGAGGACGTACTCCTTCAGCAGCCTCCGGAGACCCAGAGGTGCCGGATATATTGTTGAACATGCTGCGATAGGCGTCCGTCTCAGCGGAACATCGTACCTTGATGGGCACGGTGGTCGAAAAGGTCCTGGCCACAAAAAGCGGATTGAATGAGGCCTTCGTGGGCCTGCTAAGAGGCTTCGAGTTTTGTATCGTAATATGTTCAATTGTGTTTTATTCAAGAATACACCTGTGTATAGATAGTAGCCCCTGAGACTCTGATTGGCTTCCCGAGGGAGGCGATCAGAGGATCAAAAGATATGCCCAGGAAGTAATATGATTAATTGGAACACAGGCTGTGCCCACCCCGAAAACTGTCAGGACTGTAGAGATTGTGGATTTGTAACAAAAGATTGATGAGGCAGATACTGATATCGCGCTTATCAATAGGCGTATTGACGAGTCGCAAGGTACGTGTTCGGAGCATTCCTGACATATACGTGTTTGTAATATAAGCATGACGCTGAAAGTTGCATACTAGAATATGCATGGCTCCAGATGGTACCGCCGCCGTTGAGATTCTTTGGGCGGAGCTGGCCCGGGCCAAGGAGCAGGCCCGTTGTAGCAATGCGGCTGTCGAAAAGGCATCGACCGAGTTAAAGGCCGAACAAGCTGCTCGGCACCAAGACGAGGAGAAAATATCCTCGATGGCGCTCGAACTAAAAAATGCTATCAGCCGCTGTGAATTCCTAGAGAAGGAGAATAAAGCCAAAGCGGCTGAGCTTGACAAGGCCTTGCAGGAGGCGAAAGAAGCGCGGTCCAAATCTAGAGCGGCCCATGAGGAGATCCGGCAAGCTGGGGAGATTGTGGCTGGTAAGCCATTTTTATTATAGACTAAGTTCGGCGATCCGAATTATGCTCAGCTTAACCAAGTGTGGAGTTCTCCAGATGTGTTTTTGGACCTGCCGAAGAGTTCATCCGATGCGGCGCAGTTTTACCAAGCGCAAGAGGGATATGCAACAGAGAAGCTTTTCTGGTCACAGTTTGGCGCATCAAAACGCCCTCTAATGCTGAATGAACAGATGTCCCAATGGGCCGAGCTTCACAGGATGACCGCCGCTGCCATGAAGAACGTCATACTTCAGCTGTGGCCGACTGAGCCGATTCCGAATAGCTATTTCGGCTTGGTGCGGCGGCTTGCAGATGCGGTGCCACGTATCAACGCCGTGAAGCGGTCGGCGTGCATTGAAGGTGCACAGATGGCCTTTGCCCGAGTCAAGAAATACTGGGGAAAGATGAAGGCCGTCGATGTTGCAGCGCAGGGTCCACCCAAGGGAAAGGACCATCACGCACCAGAGCATTACTTTGAGGACGTCTTAGAGGCTGCCTGCTTGATAGAGGGTCAATGTTCGAAAGGCATAATATTCGAGTGAACTCTTTACGAATTGTAAAACACAATTGTTATAATCAGTCTATATTTTGATTTTGCCTAAAGGCTTTTGTTCCTCCTGTGCGGCCGTTTGTATATGAACTGAAAGTTTTCCAGTCGTCGGCTTCAGCCCCCTAGTAGGAAGTACGGGGGTGTTCGAAAAAGCACCTGATCACTCTTGACCCAACATCTTGGTCCATGAAGGAGGTGTCAATGCGGCGAACTAGGCAACCAGACTATAGGGCGTTAACACTTTCACTTAGCCATAGGAGTTTTATGGTGGGTCTACGACATAGCCCCTGGTATGTATGCGGCTTATTCTTATGATGTGTTTACATATTTGACCGGAAAGAGGTCCTTCGTGTGACACAGAGGGAATCACGAAAGATTCCGATAAGTCATCAAGTGGTTGACCAGCTCTCGCCGCATCATGACAGTCAGTTTTTGGCTTTCTCTACTGAGGTGCTTAACCAAGTGAACCAGAAGCACAATCGCAGTAGTTCTCCCTTTACTACCCTAGCCGATAGAGCGGAACGTAGGATAGCAAGCACATGAGCCGGGAAACCCAACTATTGACCCAAGACATGATTCGGAGCTGATGCATATAAGGCCAAAATCACGACGCCGAAGTACGCTATAGACCTGTTCGGACTTTGTCGGCAACTTGTTTGTTCCCATACCGAGCCCCTGGCAAGTTATGCCGAGGTGTACATTTGAGACAATCGTAGGGGCAAAACTCGGTCCTTTTAGAAAGGAATGGATTATTTTTACTGGGATCTGAGTGATGTGCCAATTGTGTATATAGATAACAAAGCCGCAACCCCGACTATTTGATATGCCAGGGGTTGAAGCCGGAGGAGAAAGGCACTTTACAGGCTCGAAATAGAGAGTGCGGTCTACAAAAAGTTATTTTGGACCTCCTGTCACACGTCTACGCCGCCTGTCCTCGGTGAAGGGACTCCTTGACGAAAATAGTCCTTGGGTGAGTGTACGAACCCGAACTCTGATAGAGTCTGAGGCCAGCCATTGAGCCACCTGTGGAGGGAAACAAGAAAAAGGAAGAAGGAAAAAAGTTAGAAAAAAGAGAAGGTTATGGGAGTACTTTCAGGTCCGTCCGTATTGTGCTTTCGCCGGTGCCCAGGGTATTTTAAGTGCGTAGTGATGTATGTGCGGTACAGATTGTTCAGGTATATGCGGCACACGGCGGAAGCCAAACTGCTAGTCCTGTATGGGATTTCAACGGTCATGTTGAATGGAGACCGGTGGCTTAATGGCCGATGAGGTATGCTGTGTAACGCCCCCGTTGTGTAGTTCGACTGAGATAGCCGTAGTGTGATCCTCTGCACGGAGAGAGTGCTCCATGCGTTCCCCTATAGGGGACTGTGTCATGTGTACCATGTTCACTGTCTTTACTTCAGGGGGAAATTGCTTCTGACCCCCGGTGTTTGGTTGGCGAGTTTCATCGCCATCGTCGTCGTCGGGCGGCTTCTTCCCCTTGTATTCGGCGTTTAACTTGCCAGCCTGTTTGAAGACCCAACAACTTCTGTTAGTGTGGTTAGCTGGTTTATTGGGGTGGCCATGAATCTGGTAGGGCCTATCCAATATCTTATCCAAATTGGTTACTCCATCACTGTTTGCCTTGAATGGCTTCTTCCGTTGACCGGGTTTGGGGCCGCTGAATCCGGCGTTGACCGTTATGTCATGCGCTCCCCCATTACTATTGCCACGTTTGTGATTATTGCGTCGTGGTTTCTTGTTGCCGTCTCAATCTTTGGAAGTGCCTCGCTGGCGCTATTGCTTCTACGAGCGAGCCAGCTGTCTTCTCCCATGCAAAAGCAGGTCATCAGAGTGGTAAGGGCTGACATGGATTTTGGTTTTTCCTGACCGAGGTGGCGGGCGAGCCACTCGTCCCGAACACTGTGTTTAAAGGCCGCTAGGGCTTCCGCGTCCGGTCAGTCTACGATTTGGTTCTTTTTAACTAAGAACCTAGTCTAGAGCTTCCTGGCTGACTCTCCGAGCTGCTGGACGATGTGACTTAAGTCATCGGCGTCTGGTGGCCGGATGTATGTACCTTGGAAGTTATCGAGGAAGGCCTCTTACAAGTCCTCCCAGCTGCCAATAGAGTTTTCAGGCTGACTGTTGAGCCAATGCCGAGCTGGCCCCTTGAGTTTCAAAGGGAGGTATTTGATGGTGTGGAGG
Organism: Triticum aestivum; assembly: GCF_018294505.1. Classification (NCBI taxonomy): domain Eukaryota; kingdom Viridiplantae; phylum Streptophyta; class Magnoliopsida; order Poales; family Poaceae; genus Triticum; species Triticum aestivum. The sequence goes on from NC_057797.1 coordinate 644,778,237, forward strand.
TCATCGCCGCGGGCCATATGAATGTGGAGAATGAAGTCTTTGATCCACACCGCGGGGTCCGTGGTTCCATCGTATGATTCTATATTCATGGGTTTGAACTCTTCTGGGAATTCATGATCCATGACCTGATCAGTGAAGCAATGAGGGTGTGCGGCGCCTCTATATCGGGCCGTATTGCGACGTAGCTCTGATGGAGTCTGTCTGCGGTTTTCAGCCTGCACATGGCTAAGTTTGTCACGTCCGAATAGGTGGTCGTCGTCGCGTGTCGAGGCACGTCCTCACGATCCATAAATTGATTTGGTATGTCCTGCTTTATTGTCCAGGTTTTGCCGGAGGTCATATGTATGACCCCGAGCTGTTTTATCTCTATTTTTTCTTTGGGGTGAGGCAGGCTGATGTTCGGCTTGAACTGCCGCTTTATCCCGACTGCATGGTGGTCGGTTAGCCGCATTGTCCCGACCACGTGGTACAGGCTCCGGCACTTTCTTATCGAACTGAGGTAGCAATCTGTGCTCCGGGTAACCCTTGGTTGTGCGCCTGGGGCCGTATTCTTCGGCCACTAGGATTTATGTCCATCTATCATTGAGCAGGTCTTGGTCAGCTTGAAGCTGCTACTGTTTCTTTTTCAGGCTCCTTGCAGTGGCTAATAGCCGGCGTTTAAAGCGCTCCTGCTCAAGAGGTTCCTCAGGCACGATGAAATCCTCGTCGCCGAGGCTATCCTCATCCTAGGAAAGCGGGAGATAATAACTGTCCTCCGAGTCTTCGTGTATGGCCTGTTCATGCGGGCTATCGTGGCCGTCTTCCAGTTCATCCTGTTCGGATGTTGCCCCAATAGGGGCTTCATTGTCTTCAGCATCGTCCAGGGTGTTGTTTTCTCCGGTGCCGGTATTACTATCTTTTGCACGACGTGACTTAGAGCGGCACCACTAACGCCGGCGTCTGGGCTGTGCCTCAGGAGGTTCATCCTCAACTGGATCTTCTTTGTCATCGTCGTTAGTTTCTTTAGGTATATCCACCGTGTATACGTCGTATGAAGAAGTGACCGTCCCGCGTCCAGTGAGTGGCGGGTTTCGGCCATTCTCTTCTTTGGCATCGTCGTCTATACCATCGATGTCTTCGAAGCCGTAATCGAGCATGTCGGTTAAGTCCTCGACAGTGGCTATGGAGTGGGGCGAGTGGGAAGCAAGATTCTCCATCATCAGCCCCTAGTTTGAACCGAACATAGTTCGACTGTGAGTCCCCCGCCAAGGACGGGTTTTTCAATGAGTTTAGCATGTCACCCAAAGGCGAGTGCTGGAAGATGTCTGCGGCGCTGAATTCGAAGATCGACAAACGATCAAGTTCGGCGTCCGCGGGCTCACATGGTTCGGAACTTATGGCCAAAGACGAGTCTAGAGTTCCGGTGGCACAGGTATCGTGTGAGATCAAGTCTATGTGCGGCTCCAACACCGGGGAATCTGTGGCCTCCGTGGCGGGGTTGAGCTTCCCGTCCTTGGATGGTGCAGTCTGCTCCGGGTCTAAGGCCAGAGCGGTTACGGGAGTTGTCTCCTGGGTGCAGTCCGATGACTGATTTAGGCCATGTCTCTGGGGGTGACCAGGAGTGGTAGCCGCGGTCTCGAATCCGGCGAAGATCAAGTCTCGACGGATGTCCGCGATGTAGTTCAAGCTCCCAAATCTGACCTGATGGCCAGGGGTGTAGCTTTCGATCTGCTCCAGATGGTCAAACGAATTGGCCCGCAGTGCGAAGCCGCCGAACACAAAAATTTGTTTGGGGAGGAAAGTTTCTCCTTGGACAGCGTCATTACTGATGATTGAAGGGGCCATCAAACCTTTTGGCGACAGCATAGTGGAACTCTCAATGAAAGCACCAATGTCGGTGTCAAAACCGGCGGATCTCGGGTAGGGGGTCCTGAACTGTGCGTCTAAGGTCGATGGTAACAGGAGATAGGGGACACAATGTTTTACCCAGGTTCGGGCCCTCTCTATGGAGGTAATACCATACGTCATGCTTGATTGATCTTGATGAATATGAGTATTACAAGAGTTGATCTACCACGAGATCGTAATGGCTAAACCCTAGAGGCCTAGCTTGTATGGTTATAATAATGTCTATCTTCCGGACTAAGTCCTCCGGTTTATATAGACACCGGGAGGATCTAGGGTTACACAAGGTCAGTTACAAAGAAAGGAATCTACATATTTGGTCGCCAAGCTTGCCTTCTATGCCAAGGAGAGTCCCAGCCAGACACGGGTGCAGCCTTCGGTCTTCGTATCTTCACAGCCCATCAGTCCGGCCCATGGCTAACAGGTCGGACGCCCGAGGACCCATTAGTCCAGGACTCCCTCACTCTTCATTTCTATTTTAGTGGTACAAGATCACATTGAGTCCATAGGAAAAGCCGATACTATTAAGAGGGGATGAGGTGTTGCTTAATGGTCTACTTGCTCAAAATGCTTAGTGATATGCTCCAAAGCCATCAACCATTTTCTCAAATCCAAATGTGTCTTAATCATAAAGTCAAACTCGGCCCCACCGATTTGATCTATCCGGCACCACTGAGTTTCTTTGACATAGCCACAGCCAGGAAACCTAATCAGTTCAGTCTCGCCGATAGGGATCTCGGTCTCACCGAGATGGGACAGTGAACTCTCTGTTTCCCTTCGTAACGTTTCAATCTCACTGAAATGAGCGATTGGTCTGTAACAACCACAATGCGGCTATATCTCCCACGTGTCGAGGCATGACTTAGAGGCATAGCCGCATGGTAGGCTTGTCGCAAGAGGGGTAATCTTCACACATCTCATGTACTGAATAAGAAAGAGATAAAGAGTTGGCTTACAATCGCCACTTCACACAATACATAAGTAAATCATACATCATCCAAAATACAATCAAGGTCCGACTACGGAATCAAAATAAAAGGAAGACAACCCCAAATGCTAGATCCCGATCGTCCCAACTGGGCTCCACACTGATCAACAGGAAACGAAACAAAACAACTATCAAGATCTTCATCGAGCACCCACTTGAGCTGGGCGTCACCTGTACTGGTATCATCGGCACCTGCAACTGTTTGGAAGTATTTGTGAGTCACGGGGACTCGGGAATCTCACACCCGCGAGATCAAGACTATTTAAGCTTATGGGTAGGAGAAGGTAGTGAAGTGGAGCTGCAGCAAGCACTAAGCATATATGGTGGCTAACATACGCAAGTAAGAGCGAGAAGAGAAGCAATGGAGCGGTCGTGAAGCTACAAGTGATCAAGAAGTGATCCTGAAACTACTTATGTTCAAGCATAACACAAGACCGTGTTCACCTCCCGGACTCTGCCGAAAAGAGACCATCATGGCTACACACGCGGTTGATGCATTTTAATTAAGTTAAGTGTAAAGTTCTCTACAACTAGATATTAACAAATTCCCATCTGCCACATAACTGCGGGCACGGCTCTCGAAAGTTTATACCCTGCAGGGGTGTCCCAACTTAGCCCATCACAAGCTCTCACGGTCAACGAAGGATATTCCTTCTCCCGGGAAGACCCGACCAGTCTCGGAATCCCGGTTACAAGACAATTCGACAATGGTAAAACAAGACCAGCAAAGCCGCCAGATGTGCCAACAATCCCGATAGGAGCTGCACATATCTCATTCTCAGGGCAACAGCGGATAGGTCAAGCTACGAGTAAAACCAGACCTCAAGTTTCCCCGAGGTGGCCCCGTAGGCTGCCCGTTTCGGACCAACACTTAGAGAAGCACTGGCCCGGGGGGCAAATAAAGATGACCCTCGAGAGCACGACTCCCAAGGGAAAAGTATAGGTGGTGGTCAGGCAAATGGAAAAACCAATCTTGGGCCTTGCTGGAGGAGTTTTATTCAAAGCGAACTGTCAAGGGGTCCCCATAACACCCAACCACGTAAGGAACGCAAAATCAAGGAACATAACACCGGTATGACGGAAACTAGGACGGAAAGAGTGGAACAAAACACCAGGCATAAGGGCGAGCCTTCCACCCTTTACAAAGTATATAGATGCATTAAGTAAATAAGAGATATTGTGATATCCCAACATATCCATGTCCCAACGTGGAACAATCTTCAGCTTCACCTGCAACTAACAACGCTATATGAGGGGCTGAGCAAAAGCGGTAACATAGCCAAATAACGGTTTGCTAGGAAGGTGGGTTAGAGGCTTGACATGGCAACATGGGAGGCAGGATATAACAAGTGGTAGGTAGCGCGACATAGCAATAGAATGAACAACTAGCAAGCAAAGACAGAAGGGATTTCGAGGGTATGGTCATCTTGCCTGAGATCCCGCAAGGAAGGAGTCCATGAAGAAGACAAGTGGACGTAGTCGAACGAATCCTCACAACTCCAGAACGAAACCGAAGCTAATGACATAAGCAACCCGGAAAGAAGCAAGCAACATAGTAAACAACCATCACATAAGCATGGCATGATGCACAACCAAGTATGATGCATGTCCGGTTTAATGAGGCATGGCATGGCAAAATGCACAGACAATACTACAAATTAAGCGGAGCTCAATATGCAACGAGTTGCATATTGACGAAACACCACATGACTTATTTAGTTCACTCTCGTTTATGTACCCAACAATATTAAATGTTGTTAAACATGGCAAGAGATGAAGCATAATAAAACTACCTAACTAGGCAAGTTTAAATGAGGCCGGAAACAACAAGCAACAAGTCCGGAAAAATCCTCATGAGCATATATTAGATTTGGTACTGTTCTTCCCTAAACCATATTTTAGAGTAGTTAAACATGCAAGAAGACTGCACCATGTTAAAATAGGCATTTTTCTACCCCATTTACATATAAAGGTTGTTAAGTTTGGAGCTACGGTTATTTAGTTATGAAATAAACCATTTTAACATGGCAATAGGAAAATTTAAACACACAACAATTTAAACATTTTAAATATCCATGAACGTTGGAAATTATGAAACTATATAAAATTCTATTCATTTTTCATATATAAATCATTTTAATACGATGCCCGGTTAATGAGTTATTATATGCATGAAGACTAGGGTGTTTTCTGCAAAACAATTATCTCAGGATAAATGCTAAAATTGCTGGACAGGAAAAAAACATGATGGGCTGAAATAGGTTGGCCCAACAGGAGGAAAGAAAAAAAAAATAGAGGAGGGGCGCTAGCCTGTGGCCTCACCCATGGGCTTCGGCCCAAGGAGGTGAAGTACGATGTAGGCCTGCTGGAGCGCTGGGCCGGGGAAGCGGTCAACGCGAGCAGGACGAGGCGGCTCTGCTCTCGTCTCTAAAGAACAGACACAACTGCAGGGGCGTGAGGTTCAGAGCTGTAGCGGTGACAGAGACGAGCGGGACGAGGTGCGGGGCGGCGACGAGTCTTGGCGCTGGAGTGGTCGCGGTCAAATGCCTGAGGCGCGCATTCGTCCTCCTGCTCGAAGCAGGGGATGCAGGGGGGCGAAGCAGGGACTTGGCGGGAGGCGCAGGTGGTCTCCTGTGGGGCGGCGGCGCCCTGGAGGCGGGGATGAGCCGAGGACACGGGCCGCGTCGGATTCGGACAGCGGGAGCCCATCTCCGATGATGGTGGCGCCGGCTGGTGCTCCTGTTCGAGGCACGAACAGAGAGAGGGAGGGAGTTATTCAGAGAAGCCGGACGAAAAGTGGAAGAAGAGAGAAGGCGAGGGCGACGGGCGCGCGAGGAGGAGGCATCGGGCACGCTGGCGGCCCTGCTATTCGGGTCCTGGTCGCGGCAGAGCCTCGGGGCAGAGGGGGAGCACGGTGAAGTTGAGACAGAGGCGTCCTGCAGGTCCGACAGGGATGGCGACCTTGACGCATGGGAGAGGTGGAGGCGTGGATTCGGCGAGGCGGCGGAGTTCCTTCGGCGGCCATGGCGCCTGGCGTGCTCCCTGTTGCAGCGGTACAGAGAGAAAGAGAGTCGTGTGAGAGAGAGAAGTCGAGAGAGAGAGAGAGAAGAAGAGGGGAACGGGCGTGCACAACTCACCGGGGTTGTCACCATGCACGCGAGGCATGGTGGACGGAGCGACTCTAGCCGCGCTCGAACGAGGAGGCAGAAGCGGGGCGGTGCTCCAGTGGCTCAGGGATAGGAGCAGCGATTGCATCCAGATGGCTCAGTGGCTGGACGCGGGGAGGAGGCGATGGAGAGGACAGGGAGGCGCTGGATCGAGCGAGGTGGAGGACGAGGGGATCTGGAGGCGATAGGTGGCGAGTGATGGTTGTGGATGGATGGATCCCGAGGGGGATTTGGTGAGTGGGTGGCGGCGGCTGATCCGAGGAGGGGGAAGGGTGTAGTTGGCGGCTGTAGGGGGGACAAATGTCCTAGAATTTAGGGTTTGGGTCTAAAAATGGATTAGGGGTCCATATATGTATAAAAGTGGAATGATTTGGATCCTCCGATCGCGATCGGGCGGTCCGGAATAAATGGATTAGGGAGTCCAAAAGAGAAACCGAATATAATTAGGGGATGTTTGGGGATGATCCGGACCCATCGGTGACGACTGCCTAGGTCGGGTCCGGGACAGCTTCCAGACGCGCACGTGAGGAGGGCCACAGGCTGACGAGAGAGGTTAGATTAGGCCTGGCGGTAAGTAGTGGATTGTGCAGACGGTCTACGGAGGAAAGAGAGGGAAAGCCCGGCAACAATTTTCGGAGACCGAAAATGTCCGACAAAAAGACCGGCTATAATGCCGTAATAGTTAACCGTTGGGGCGTCAAACGGACTCCGAACGTGATGGAACTTGGCAGGCGGCCTACCTACAACATAACAACACCGCATGCCAACTTTCAACCCATTCTGAGAACATTTTCCAGCCACTTATAAAATAATATTTCGGATGTGCCGCGGGCGCGTGCGAGTGTGTCTGAGCTCAGAATGGACAACAGACAGAACTGGGGGAACCCGTACGGATGCAAGTTTTTTAAAAACATGATGATGCAATGCACATGATGACCTGGCAAGATACGACATGCAAGCAAATGACAAGGCAACAACAACAAATAACTGGAAGACACCTGGCACAATAGTCTCGGGGCGTCACAACACTCCAGCACTACGAGAGGATCTCGTCCCGAGATCTAGGACGGCATCGGAGGGAAACGGAAGAGGAAAAGAGGAGGTAAAACTAAGTTGCTTCTTTGATGAATGAGTGAAACCAAAGCACCTTGAGAGTTAAACAATTGAAAGAAAGAATACAACGGAGATGAATAATGTTGAAAACACTCCGTTAGAAAAAGAGGAACAAGGAACATTACGAGAACCTTGTACGTTGAAAGACATAAGAAAAGGGTTACAATGGACATGAAGTACATGCAAGCACCCAGGTAGAAACGAGATGTACAAGGAACGATAAAGATCAATTACGACAACACTCCAGTTGGAAAAGGAAGGCATAGCATATGAACTTGGTAAAATGAAGGCACTTGGATGAGAGTCCGGTTAGAAGAGGAATGATAGACATAACACTCCGGTTAAAACAAGATAAAGAAGGAATTAGAATGATATAATTTGGACAACACTCCGACTATAAATGGAAGGAATTGAACAAGAACTTGACAAGATGAGAGGATACTTGAATGAAGGACGTGACCGTCCGGTTGAAAATGGATAAGAACATGGTCCTCACAACTCGAGATGATGAGTGAAGATAGCAACATCACAATGCCTCTGGAACAAAAGAATAGAAACTAGATCATTGTAATAGAAGAATGGAGTTGCAAATGCCAACTTCTGCCACAAATGAGCTTAGAAGGCACCCTTACAAGAAGGTTATAACGGAGTTGTTGGAAAACCAACAATGAAAAGAGTAAGCTTGTTGTGGGCTTATGGAAACATCTCAAAATCTTGAGGTGAAATTCTGCCACATACGAAAAACGATAGGTTGGATTAATATGAACAAGGAGACGAGAAACTTGGCAGGAGGCCTACCTACAACATAACAACACCGCATGCCAACTTTCAACCCATTCCAAGAACATTTTCCGACCACTTATAAAATAATATTTCGAACGTGCCGCGAGCGCGTGCGAGTGTGTCTGGGCTCAGAACGGACGACGGACGGAACTGGGGGAACCCGGATGGATGCAAGTTTTTTAAAAACATGATGATGCAATGCACATGATGACCTGGCAAGATACGACATGCAAGCAAATGACAAGGCAACAACAACAAATAACTGGAAGACACCTGGCACAACAGTCTCGGGGCGTCACAACACTCCAGCACTACAAGAGGATCTCGTCTCGAGATCTAGGACGGCACCGGAGGGAAACGGAAGAGGAAAAGACGAGGTAAAACTAAGTTGCTTCTTTGACGAATGAGTGAAACCAAAGCACCTTGAGAGTTAAACAATTGAAAGAAAGAATACAACGGAGATGAATAATGTTGAAAACACTCCATTAGAGAAGAGGAACAAGGAACATTACGAGAACCATGTACGTTGAAAGACATAAGAAAAGGGTTACAATGGACATGAAGTACATGCAAGCACCCAGGTAAAAACGAGATGTAAAAGGAACGATAAAGATCAATTACGACAACACTCCAGTTGGAAAAGGAAGGCATATCATATGAACTTGGCAAAATGAAGGCACTTGGATGAGAGTCCGGTTAGAAGAGGAATGATAGACATAACACTCCGGTTAAAACAAGATAAAGAAGGAATTAGAATGATATAATTTGGACAGCACTCCGACTGTAAATGGAAGGAATTGAACAAGAACTTGATAAGATGAGAGGATACTTGAATGAAGGACGTGACCGTCCGGTTGAATATGGATAAGAACATGGTCCTCACAACCCGAGATGATGAGTGAAGATAGCAACATCACAATGCCTCTGGAACAAAAGAATAGAAACTAGATCGTTGTAATAGAAGAATGGAGTTGCAAATGCCAACTTCTGCCACAAATGAGCTTAGAAGGCACCTTTACAAGAAGGTTATAACGGAGTTGTTGGAAAACCAACAACGAAAAGAGTAAGCTTGTTGTGGGCTTATGGAAACATCTCAAAATCTTGAGGTGAAATTCTGCCACATACGAAAAACGATAGGTTGGATTAATATGAACAAGGAGACGAGAAACTTGGCAGGAGGCCTACCTACAACATAACAACACCGCATGCCAACTTTCAACCCATTCCAAGAACATTTTCCGACCACTTATAAAATAATATTTCGAACGTGCCGCGGGCGCGTGCGAGTGTGTCTGGGCTCAGAACGGACGACGGATGGAACTGGGGGAACCCGGATGGATGCAAGTTTTTTAAAAACATGATGATGCAATGCACATGATGACATGGCAAGATGCGACACGCAAGCAAATGACAAGGAAACAACAACGAATAACTGGAAGACACCTGGCGCAACGGTCTTGGGGCGTCACATGGTCCCGCCGAGTTCGCAATGCAAACTCTCTGTTTCCCTTCGTAATGTTTGGTCTTACCAAAATGAGCGATTGGTCCCATTGAGTGTGCCTGGCCAACTCTCTGTTTTGCTCATTGCCGAAATTGGTCTCACTGATTTCATGCAATCGGTCATAGTGAGATGAGGTTTTGCCCTAACCCTAGCACATCGGTCCCACCTAGTTGAGCATATCGGTCCGAATAAGATTCCTAACGTTCACATTTTGAACTGAATCGGTCTCACCGAGTTCTTCTATTCGGTCTGACCGAGTTGGGTAAAATGTGTGTAATGGTTGGATCTTGTGTGGAGGCTATATATACCCCTCCACCCCCTCTCTATTCAAAAGAGAGCCATCAGAACGTGCCTACACTTCCACTACTCATTTTCTAAAAGAGAACCACCTACTCATGTGTTGATACCAAGACATTCCAATCCAACCACAAGAATCTTGATTTCTAGCCTTCCCCAAGTTGCTTTCCACTCAAATCATCTTTCCACCATAGCCAAATCTGTGAGAGAGAGCTGAGTGTTAGGGAGACTATCATTTGAAGCACAAGAGCAAGGAGTTCATCATCATCACACCATCTATTACCTTTTGGAGAGTGGTGTCTCCTAAATTGGTTAGGTGTCACTTGGGAGCCTCCGACAAGATTGTGGAGTTGAACCAATGAGTTTGTAAGGGCAAGGAGATCGCCTACTTCGTGAAGATCTACCCAAGTGAGGCAGGTCCTTCGTGGGAGATGGCCATGGTGGGATAGACAAGGTTGCTTCTTCGTGGACCCTTCATGGACTCACGCAACCATTACCATTCGTGGGTTGAAGTCTCCATCAACGTGGACGTATGATAGCACCACCTATCAGAACCACGCCAAAAATCTCCGTATCTCTACTCCTAATGGAGCAGTTGGGCGAACCAACCTCTGGTTGAGATGGTTAGGTGGTCAGTGGTATCCCCAACCCACCAGGGTTCAAATCCTGGTCCTCGCATTTATCCTGGGTTTATTTTAGGAATTCCGGCGATACGCTTTTAGTGGGAGGAGATGTTCCCATCGACTACGAGGCGCCTACGGTGACTTCATAAAATGTCAAGATGATATGCCGGCTCAGTCTCTCGGAGGTGTTCATAGGGGTAGGGTGTGCGTGTGTGCGTTCATAGGGGTGAGTGTATGCGTGCTTATATGAGCGCTTGCGTCTGTACTGTGTTCAAAAAAGAAATGGAGCAGTTGGTAGTCTCGCTTCCAGGTTTTTTTTCGTCCCACCATTTTCGTTCGGGTTTTTTTTTTTCGTCGGTTTTTTTTCGTTCCCTTCTCGCACCTCACCCCACCGCACGCACGAACCGCTCCCCTCCCTCTCTTCGCGCGAGCGGATCCTCTCTCCGGTAGCCTCACACGCGCTAGGGTTCCTGCGCCGCCGCGAGCTCGTTGACCAGCCCAACGTCCTGCTGCTCCGCGCCTCGCTTCCCTCGTCGCTCGCCTTCGGACTCCTCGCTAGCCTCTGGCGATCCATTGCTTGTCTACAAGCCAAGCCGCCGCCTCTCCGCCGAGAAAGAGGGCTCCCGATCTTTGTCGTGGTCGACCAACAGCCCATCGTGCCTGCTCCGTCGCCTCGTCACGCGTGCCGTCTGCCCCGCTGCCTCGCCACCTGCTCTGTCGCCTCGCCTCCTGCTTCGCCGCCTTGCCACGCGCCGGCCGCCTTCTCCCCCTCATCTCACCGCTTCTCTCCGTCCGCACTAGGAGATCAAGAGGGAAGGGATCCCCTTTTCTGCAAAGCTCGTGCCTTGTCGGCTTCGGCGGCGGCGCTTGATGACCCGCTCCTAGTCCTCGAGCACCTCCTCCAGACCTTGAGCTCCGGCGGCGGTGGCGTGGGAAAGACAAAAAGGGCATGGGGAAGACGAAGACTTGCTCCACACACATGCCACTGCCCCGTGCTTGTCTTGCTCCTTGAGTTTGCGGGCTGATGATGGAGGATCTGCACTCTTCGCTCCACTAGCGCCGCCGCTGCCGCTTCTGCTTCTGCTCCCCGCTCGCCCACGGCGCCGGTATGTCTTCTGAATTTACAGGTGATGTCTGTCTGTTGAAGCAACCAGGTGAGCTGATTTTGTGCATCGATTGGTTTGTGCAGCAATTGGAGGAGGAATGGAGTATTGCAGAGGATTGGATGCTGCTTCCGTTGGTGCAGGTGAGCCATGGAGTATTATGAGTACGAGTACAATACTGAGAAAATTCAGTTAGCCATGGAGTACTTGAGATGAACATACAGTATAAATTCATTTAGACTTGCACTTTATATGCTTTCAGTATTGGTGAACATACAATATATATTCAGTTAGCCTTGCACTTTGTATGCTTTCAGTATTGATGAACATATAGTAGATAAACATACAATATAAATTCAGTATGAACAGTATTGGTGATAATTGAATTCAGATTGGAACATCCTCAGGCCCCTATTCTTATTCTTATTCTGTAAATTTATTCTTTACACTTTATTCTTTGGTTACTTCAAGTGAGTAACTACAATAACTTCAAGTGGGTAACTCCATTTTATGATTTTTTTTACACATTAACCATGATATTTGTTCCTCTATTCTGGTCATTCAGTTAATCTGATTGCTGAACCCTTAACCATTCTCATAATTAGGGTCTTCTGAATGTTGTTTCCTTGTTGCGGAATATAGGTAGGCTGGCTATGACGCCGAGGTTGAGAGGGAGAGCCCACCACCTTTTCTGATTATTGTTGTTTAGGTTTAGAGATGGTCCTAACACTAATCCCCTTACACCCAAAAGAAAAAACATCCTAATCTAATGTTATCTCAGCTAAAAGAAAAGCATCCTAATCTAATGTTATCTCTGATTTCTTTTGCAAATGTTACCGTTCGTAATTCCCGAGCTTGTGTAATTTCTTTGTTTTATTGCTGTCCATTGGGAGTATTCTTATGCATGATTGCTTCTTCAGACTGCAAATGTAGCTGGTGCACTCCGGGAGGCGAAGAATAAACTTGAGAAGAAGTTGGATGATCTTACTTTGTAAGACTTACTCTCGAAAGGAGAATGCGGGTATATTTTTCTCTGTCTTCATTGCTTTTATGTTTATTGTGGTCCCTTTGTTTTCGATGTGCTACCCTGCATGTCGTAGTTTGAGACAGTTCTGCTTGGTCCTGCCAGTATAAGGACAAATACAATTTCGCCTACAAAACTTCCATTCTTTCCCTGTTCTGTTTGTGTAGATTCTCTTCTTATATAAGATACACATAATTTTTTTTGTTACAAGCAAATTAGATTGGTCATGAGAACATGTTATTTTAGCAGTAGTTATTGTTTCAACTGAAATCATGTTTGCTTACTGGGAGCTAGCTATCCCCGACAATAGATTTACACTTTGCTTATATTCGAGCAGTAATATGATGTAATGGTTTTGTTCTCTCCTTGCATTTGCCTTTGCTTTCTTCATTCTGTCCTTAAATGATGACTAGATATGTCTGTTGATAAAGTTATCTGATGTACATGAGAATCGTAAAGCTAGCTACAGAACCTGGGCACTACTCAGTACACCCACAACTTCAACGATGCAACAGATGCACCAACATCATGTGCAAAACACATTTGTGCAGCCACTTTTTATATTACAACAAGGTTTACTTGGACACTACACATATGGCTTCAAACATGGTCTGAATTTGTGTTGGCCTGAAGGAATGCAAAAAATACTACTTCGGCACATTGATTGGTTGTTAAGCATTGTATTTGAGTTTTGCACAATTAGTAGCATGTTTAGAATAACATTTTTGGTATCTAGGAAGACTATTGTAGGGAACCTTGTTTAGTGTTCGTTTACACAAGAATTTGTGGAAAAAAATATTTGCCAGGCCCCTAGCAGCGTACATGGTCGGGACATGCGCTGGCGGGATGGATAGATGATGTTTTGGTGGCAGTGGCGAGCTGCTGGGGTCGCGGTTCCTCAACCAGGAGGAGATGCGCAATTTGGAGCTGGCCCGAAGGAGAAAGACGATGGTTGGTCCAGCCAACGACGGCCTGCTAAACAAACTTATTTGTCTAGGTAAAGGTTTTCTCACTGCCTTTCTTTTCCTATAGTGTCTTCTTCTTTCCCATGTAGGTCATGTGCCTAGATTGCTTGCTAGATCTTGCTAACTCAACCACTTGATGTTAACTTTGTATGTGTCTGCCTAGATTGCTTGCTAGACCTTACTAACTGGGCCATTTGATGGTAAAGTGAAGTACAATCAAGCTTGTTGACTCTACTATACATGTATGCCTACATTACTTACTAAGTATATCTTACTGCATATGATGATTTTTTGCCAGCTGCCCAAAGGTTCTGATTTTGGATTCTTTCAAGTTCAATTCAGATTTTAATTTTGTTTCCACCTCCTTTTGTATTGATAATGTGTGCGGCATTTAAACGATGACTGTGAAAATTCTTAGACATTGCGAGGCATGGAAAGGATTGGACTTTGATTTTTATCATTAATTAAAAGGTATAGGTAAGGCTTGGTATGTTCTAATTTGGAGTTGCACTGCAGCCACGACAATGGGAGCTTGAAAGCGAGCCATACGTGAATTGCATGTGTGCAAGCTCGGTGGCAATCGCAAGACCCCCACCTCGAGTGTTCCCATCCACCTACAGCGGCTTCATACAGGTGAAGACACATGCTCAATCTTCCATTACCTGGTTGGCACATGCTTGAATGTACGAACCAAGTATTCTTGCTAAGTTTTTCTCTTTCAACCATGAAGTGCAATACTATAGGTGAGCGCTCTTAACAGGCTCCAGATTGCCACATTTCTTGAAGAAATCCACCAGCTTAAAAATCTTGCTGCTGGTATGCATCCACCACCTGATCCTTAATCTAAATTTGAGAAGAAATTGATGTAACATCTGCTCTTATGTTCTTTGTAACTCCCGAATTGGAACCCGATGGCAAGTCTTTTTGGATGAATGAACAGAGCAACTATGTCTTAGCATATTTTTCCAGAATCCTTATATTTTTTTAGCTTCATGCTATTTAGTGCAACCTTTGCTATATTCAGTTTGTCCACCTTTAATGCATTTGTTTATGTGACATGTAACATCTGCTCTTATGTTCTTTTTGAAAGGAATGGAACCCCCTACATCGATGTTTGTTTTTTGAAAGAATAAGAACCAAGATGAGCTAGGCTCACTCCCTCACAATGAAGATTTTCGTTCATTTCTCTTTATCTTGCATAACAAATAATATTTACAGTTTTATCTAAGACTTTTTTAGCCCGAGCACTGAACATGGTCATATGCAAGTTGTCTGGAAATTCTGGCGAATGCATTGACTTTGGCCTCACACGGGGCAAGACATGAACATGATGCCTGATAGTTATCGTCGCTGCACCTTTGGAACTGTTTTTTTCTTGCAGTATCCTTCATCTAATGAGAGTTGTTACCATGCACATGTTAGCGATGCAGGTGAAAACGCTACCATAAAGCTTGGTTAAGTCTATTTTTGTGCAAATGAAATATATTTCCTTGGATTAATGATTTAGTAGATATTGGTTCAATACTGCTATCATTGATTTTTGTGCTAAGGGATAACTAGGGTAATTTTCTAGCCATGTCAGTAACATGCCTTGAGTATTCAAACTTGGTATTACAAATTTCTCAATTTGATATTTGATTCTTTCAAGGAATATTGTTGTTTGCCTAATTAACGAGATACTCGAGTCACTTAAAAAAATGGTATGCCTTTGGAGGTGTTCACAGTGAAGGCTGTTGGTGTTGGCATCGCTGTTGTTAGTTATAAGCTAAATGATCTTTAGCGTGATGGGAAGTTATCAACTCTTGTGGTGATCACTAATGATCTTTAGCGTTGCATAGTGAGGATGAGATTGGACCACCCGTCTTTGGTAGAAAATTGATTCCCATTTGGTTAAGTTGTAGAGGGGGCATATAATGGTTATTATTGGCATTAATTGCATTGTGCTTTCCCTTCTTCGTTGGAATTGACCTTATGCCCATTACATAATCTATACAGAAAATGTAGAATGCTATTGGCATAATTACTTTTCCTCTAGAGGAGTGTTTCTAAGCAAACAAAAATGGCCACTTGTTCTTTATAGTGCATGCAGAGGAGAAAGGTATGTGCTACCATATCCTGGTCGTCAATAGTAAAATGTGTGTATGATCTTCACTAAGTCATAGTTCTGAAGTGTCTTTGCAACTTCAGATAGTGATTTTACTGTTACTATTTCTTTCATGTTAGAAGGCACACAATATTTTTATCATTTCATCTTTGCACATGAGTAATTATTATTTGTAATCAGATATTGTGAGAAATGAAAGATTTATTTGTCTTAGCATTAAATGTTAAATATGCATGGTATCATATTCAATACACATATCATTTCCTTTCGTTATTCTGTGCCCATGTCAGAACTAATGCACGAATAAGTATGAAAACTAATGCGATGGTGCCCATGTCAAGTCTTGCAGTGGATTAAAAAGTTTACCATGTAAAATCATTTTTGTTTGTTGTACATAGTATAATCATTAATTTGTTTGCTCCCGAGTCATGGAGTAAATCAGTCAGGATGAAGTTTGAAAAGTTATCTTAGCCCGTATAAAGGTTATGATTTTCCTTTAATGTTTAAGCTTCTAGGATATTTACTGTAGCCGCCAAACATTAATAGGGTGAGAGAGAGAGAGAGGGTGAAACCCAGAGAGAGAGGGTGGGAGATATGGTGGATGGTAGACAAAGAGAGGACTATGAATTTTATTCATATATGTGTAATCGAAAAAAGGCCCGTGGCAACGCACGAGTGTTCTACTAGTCTATATTGTGTTTGCCTTCTCCAAACCCTTCCCTTTACCTTCATATGAAATGTTTTACTTTCCGCTGCTACACTCTTAGAATTGCATGTGTAGGTTGATTGCTTGACTTGTGCTAAGTTGCTAAAATCTGCCAAGACTTTAAATTGGGAAAAGGCTAGATTTTTATTTGGTCAAGTAGTCTAATCACCCCCCTCTAGACCTAATTTCAATCCTACAGCAGGGCATAGGGTATTAGTCCTTGCCAGAGGCATGAACCTCATAAAAACATTGTGTGACCTCCGATCTAAATTCCATCCACGCTAGCTACCCTACCGAGGGTACTGGCGGAATCATGCACCATCAGTTGGCACACCAAGGACAGGCTGCATCGGGTGGAGACTGATCTTAGATCGATCTTCCCCGGGCCCCAGCGGTCTCCCATTGGGGAGAGCCTAACCTTCAGCTCTTTCATACTACTGCAGGTTGGTCCGAATGCGACAGTCCAATCAGAGACCCTTCGATGAAACTGTGTGTGATGCATTAATAAAAAACGGTGATGAAATAAAACCGTCAAAAAAGATGCAAAACATTTGCGATGGCAGTGACATCAAACATGGTTCAGATTAGAGTTGCTTGTGCGATGCGTGCCAAATGGTTAATCCAGAAGAACCGTTTGCGATGAGGCAGAACAACAGAAACGGGTAGCCAGATGAGGGTGTGTGCGATATACGACATACAGTTCACTAGGATGAACTGTGTGTGATTAGGCAACACAATAGAAAACGGTCATCCAAATCAAGGAGTGTGCGATGGAGGGCATACAATTCACTCGGATGAACTGTTTGCGATGAGCCAAGACAACAGAAACAGTCCAACTGAACAAGATGTGTGTGATACGCGGCAAACATGTCCATAATCAGATATGTGTGTGAAGACCAATAATACCACAGACGATTGCTGCTAATAAGTCATGTGATTTTCTCTGTCTATAGAAGAATAACATTTATATATGTGATATATATATCTATGTGTGTGTGTATATATATATATATATATATATATATATATAACTGAAATAAACATCCAATTACATAAGTGACTATACCGATCAATCCCACACACCTCAATAAACAATTGCATGCATTCTAAACTAGGAGAAACGTTCGTCTAGTCTTCTACTTCTTGTGACGCTCCCGCCACTGCTCTATGGCTCGATCCCTCGTCTGGGCAGGAAGAAGACACTTCCTCATGTCAACGATCCGCCTGTACATCTCGTAGCTTGTGTACACGTCCTTGACCACGTACTTGACGTGTTGTTCATCTAGTCTCTCATGCTAGACATTGTGCCATGCGTTCTTGTCCTTCTTGCTCTCATCCTTCATCTTCATGTAGTAGGGGTCGATGATGTCTGAGGCGAGGTCAATAAGGGAGTTCTGTTTGTTGTTGTCGCTGCCGCAGACCTTGTAGTGGTCCTGCATGTTGACAAGATTCTGACATTTCAAGCCCGAAACCTTGAGCGCTTTTAGATCATTGGTTGTGTCCATCGTAGAGAAACTGTAGCTGTGGCTGTTGATAAACCTGGAGAAATACTCGCAAGGCCTTGTGGCCAGGTGGTAGTGGTAGACGAGGACGTCATGTCGTACCCACAACTGGGCGACAACAACCTTCTGATCGTGCCTGACACGACCGATGGTGTACTCGAGGTCGAAGCCAGCCACTTGGTACTTGTCCCCAGCAAGCAACTGCTCCATAGTTTGGATGGAGCTCTCCACCGAGACTGGCTCGTTCGTGTACACCACCGAGAGGGCCTTCCCCCTCACGTGGGTGTCCACTACGTGATGCGTGGTTAACTGCACGCCGTTGTCGTCGTCGGCCGGTGGCAGCACCATTGGAGCCACGAAGAGCGCCATTGGAACCGCTGGATGTCCTCTATGTATGTGTCATCGTGGGTGTGCTTATTGTGTCGTGTGGCACGAGAGATGAAGGTAAATAGCCGCATGAATAAATGGGAGCCGAGCGGCCTAGATTCTTGGCGCGTCCGCATGGCAGTTTTTGCAGCGGGTAACTGCATTGTGGCGCCGCACCCGGCGCAACCGCATGCATAATGGCAACACCAACGTACATGATCATGCGCCGGCCCCCAACACCGGCAGCGCACATGGAGGGACGAGGGCAGAGCGTGCGGCGACCGCCTCAACCGTGAGCAACCACACGCATAGAGCAGTTGAGTGCTAACTCTTGAGCTTGCGTTGGTTTTTCCCTTGAAGAGGAAAGGGTGATGCAGCAAATTAGCGTAAGTATTTCCCTCAGTTTTGAGAACCAAGGTATCAATCTAGTAGGAGACAACGAGACAAGCCACCGAATACCTGCACAAACAAACACCAACTTGCAACCAACGCGACAAAAGGGTTGTCAATCCCTTCACGGTTATTCGCAAAGTGAGATCTGATAGAGATGGATAAACGGTAAAGTAATATTTTTGGTATTTTTGGCTTATGGAATGGAAAGTAAAAGATTGCAAAGGAAAGTAAATAGGAAACTAGAATTGTAGATCGGAAACTTGAATGATGGAAAATAGACCCGGGGCCATAGGTTTCACTAGACGCTTCTCTCAAGAAAGGAATTATTATGGTGGCTGAACAAATTACTGCCGAGAAATTGATAGAAAAACACGAAGTTATGACGATATCTAAGGCAATGATCATGAATACAAGTATCACGTTCGCATCAAGTAGACCGAAACGATTCTGCATCTACTACTATTACTCCACACATCGACCCACTCCTGCCTGCATCTAGAGTATTAAGTTCATAAGAACATAGTAATGCATTAAGTAAGATGACATGATGTAGCGAGATTAACTCAAGCAATATGATGAAAACCCCATTTTATTATCCTTGATGGTAATAATACAATACGTGTCAGTTGCCCTTCTATCAGTAGGATCGAGCACCGCAAGATTGAACCCAAAGCTAAGCACTTCTCCCATTGCAAGAAAAACCAATCTAGTTGTCCAAACCGAATTGATAGTTTGAAGAGACTTGCAAAGATATCAAATCATGCATAAAATAATTCAGAGGAGATTCAAATAATATTCATACATAAGCTGGTCATAAATCCACAATTCATCGGATCTCGGCAAACACACGGCAAAAGAGTTTTACATCGAATAGATCTCCAAGAACATCGAGGAGAACTTTGTATTGAGAATCAGAGAGAGAGAGAGAGAGAGAGAGAGAGAGAGAGAGAGAGAGAGAGAGAGAGATCTAGCTACTTGCTATGGACCCGTAGGTATGTGGTAAACTACTCACGCTTCATCGAAGAGGCAATGGTGTTGATGTAGAAGCCCTCCGTGGTCGAATCCCCCTTCGGCAGGATGCCGAAAAAGGCCCCAAGATGGGATCTCACGGGTATAGAAGGTTGCAGCGGCGGAAAAGTGGTTTCGTGGCTCCCCTAGAAGTTTTCAGGGCATATTAGTATATATAGGAGGAAGATCTAGGTCAAGAGGCCACTGAGGGGCCCACAAGGTTGGGGGCGCCCCCCCCCCCCCGGGCGCGCCTTCCACCCGTGTGGCCGCCTCGTGGCTCTTCTGACTTGCACTCCAAGTCTCCTGGGTGTCTTCTGGTCCAAGAAAGATCATCACGAAAGTTTATTCCGTTTGGACTCCGTTTGGTATTTCTTTTCTACGAAACTCTAAAACAAGGAAAAAAACAGAAACTGCACTAGGCTCTAGGTTAATAGGTTAGTCCCAAAAATCATATAAAATAGTATATTAATGCATATAAAACATCCAAACCAAATAATATAATAGCATGGAACAATCAAAAATTATAGATACGTTGGAGACATATCAAGCATCCCCAAGCTTAATTCCTGGTCGTCCTCGAGTAGGTAAATGATAAAAACAGAATTTTTGATGTGGAATGCTACCTAACATATTTATCCATGTAATTCTCCTTATTGTGGCATGAATTTTCAGATCCGTAAGATTCAAAACAGAAGTTTAATATTGACATAAAAACAATAATACTTCAAGCATACTAACAAATAATTATGTCTTCTCAAAATAACATGGCGAAAGAAAGCTTATCCCTACAAAATCATATAGTTTGGTTATGCTCCATCTTCATGACACAAATTATTTAAATCATGCACAACCCTGATGACAAGCCAAGCAAATTTTTCATACTTTTGACGTTCTCAAACTTTTTTCAACTTTCATGCAATACATGAGCGTGAGCCATGGATATAGCACTATAGGTGGAATAGACGGTGGTTGTGGAGAATACAAAAAGAAGGAGATAGTCTCACATCAACTAGGCCTATCAACGGACTATGGAGATGCCCAATAATAGATATCAACGTGAGTGAGTAGGGATTGCCATGCAACGGATGCACTAGAGCTATAAGTTTATGAAAGATCAAAAAGAAACTAAGTGGGTGTGAATCGAACTCGCTTGCTCACAAAGACCTAGGGCATTTTGAGGAAGCCCATCATTGGAATATACAAGCCAAGTTCTATAATGAAAATTCCCAATAGTATATGAAAGTGATATCATAGGAGACTCTCTATCATGAAGATCATGGTGCTACTTTGAAGCACAAGCGTGGTAAAAAGGATATTTACATTGCCCCTTCTTTCTTTTCTCTCATTTTTTGACCTCTTTTTTTCGTCCGAATTCTCATCCCGATTTGTGGGGGGAATCATAGTCTCCATCATCCTTTCCTCACATGGGACAATGCTCTAATAATGAAGATCATCACACTTTTATTTACTTACAACTCAAAGATTACAACTCGATACTTAGAACAAAATATGACTATGTGAATGCCTCTGGCGGTGTACCGGGATGTGCAATGAATCAAGAGCGACATGTATAATAAATGATGAATGGTGGCTTTGCCACAAATACAATGTCAACTACATGATCATGCAAAGCAATATGACAATGATGGAGCGTGTCATAATAAACAGAAAGGTGGAAAGTTGCATAGCAATATATCTCGGAATGGCTATGGAAATGTCATAATAGGTAGGTATGGTGGCTGTTCTGAGGAAGGCACGTAGTGGTTTTATGGTACCGGCGAAAGTTGCACGGTACTAGAGAGGCTAGCAATGGCAGAAAGGTGAGAGTGCGTATAATCCATGGACTCAACATTAGTCATAAAGAACTCACATGCTTATTGCAAAAATCTGTTAGTCATCGAAACAAAGTACTATGTGCATTCTCCTAGGGGGGTAGATTGGTAGGAAAAGACCATCGCTCGTACCCGACCGCCACTCATAAGGAAGACAATCAATAAATAAATCATGCTCCGACTTCATCACATAATGGTTCACCATACGTGCATGCTACGGTACTCGCAAACTTTAACACAAGTATTTCTCAAATTCACAACTACTTACTAGCATGACTCTAATATAACCATCTTCATATCTCAAAACAATCATAAGGAATCAAACTTCTCGTAGTATTCAATGCACTTTATATGAAAGTTTTTATTATATCCCTCTTGGATGCCTATCATATTAGGAATAATTTTATAACCAAAGCAAATTACCATGCTATTCTAAAGACTCTCAAAATAATATATGTGAAGTATGAGAGTTCATTAATTTCTATAAAATAAAACTACCTTCATGCTCTAAAAAGCTATAGGTGAAGCACTAGATCAAAATTGCCTAGCTCAAAAGATATAAGTGAAGCACATAGAGTATTTTAATAAATCACGATTCATGCGTGTCTCTCCCAAAAGGTGTGTACAGCAAGGATGATTGTGGCAAAGTAAAAAGCAAATACTCAAATCATACAAGACGCTCCAAGCAAAACACATATCATGTGGTGAATAAAAATATAGCCTCAAGTAAAGTTACCGATAAACGAAGACAAAAGAGGGGATGCCTTCCTGGGGTGCCTTTGGCATCCCCAAGCTTAGGCTCTTGGCACTCCTTATACCATAGTCCATCAAATCCTTACCCAAAACATGAAAACTTCACAACACAAAACTCCAACAGAAAATCTCGTAAGCTCCGTTAGTATAAGAAAATAAATCACCACTTTTAGTACTGTTGTGAACTCATTCTTTATTTACATTTGTGTAATATCTTCTGTATTCCAACTTTTCCATGGTTCATACCCCCCGATACTAGCCATAGATGCATCAAAATAAGCAAATAACACGCGAAAAACAGAATCTGTCAAAAACAGAACAGTCTGTAGCAATATGGATATTTAGAATACTTATGTCAGTCCAAAAATCCTTATAAATTAGGAAGTCCTAGAAAATTTGTTTATACATCCTCTGCAAAAAGAATAAGTATTTTATCGTGCTTCTGTTAAAAAGGAAAACTAATCTCCTAGTGCAAGAGTTTCTATTTTTCAGCAGGAACAAATCAACTATCACCGTAAGCTATCCCAAGGGTCTTACTTGGCACAAACATTAATTAAAACATAAAACCATGTGTAACAATAGGCTAGATGAAATATTTATAGCAAACAGGACCTAAAAATCAAGAACAAAAATAAAATTGGGTTGCCTCCCAACAAGCGCTATTGTTTAACGCCCCTAGCTAGGCATAAAAACACGAGTAGATCTAAGTGTTCTCATCTTCGGCATGCAATTCTTTTCTCATGAAGTCTTCCAAGACTCATCTTAGAATTTCTATTATTTCTTTTATTTCTCTCCTATTAGATGAACTTAAATCATGAAAGGGACTTTGATTGGTGATCTTAACATTCATAAACCCATAATCGGGATCATCACCGTATATGTCAGCATACAAAATACATAGCTCGTTTTTAACTGGTTCCTTCATCATTTTATTCAACCAATGTCTATTAAACCCTATATAAATTCCCCTAGTTATCCAATCAAACTCTTCAAAGGTTTCAAGATACAAAGATTGAGAGATCTCAGAATGCCAAACTCTTTTCCTAAGATTTTCACTATAAATTTGATAATCTCTAGATTCCAAACTACGCATAGTTTCTTTATCATGCATGATATCTATAATTGGAGGGTGTTCAACATCCTTTTTATAGAAAGAAAAAATATCCCTAGCTTCTTGGATAATAAAATCAAATTCACGAATAAGAATAATAGTGGCAATCTTTTTAGCTATGGGATGATTGATTTTAGGAAGTTCATAAAACACCGTTTGCAAAGCGGGATGAAGATGCACAAATTTTCTTTCTAATTTCTCAACAAGCATCACAATAGCATCAACATAACAATTTGTCTCAAGAAGAATAGTTCTTTTGTTAATAGGCAAGGATCTCGTACAATCAAAGAATTCTTGAATAATACTTTTTCCGATAATATTACCATCTCCTATATGAAAGATTTTAGTTTTGTAATTAGGAGGCTTTTCAGCTACGGGGTACAAAGAGCAAATTTCAAGATTCTCCTCGAGATTTTTAGTGATAACATCCCTAGTTTCAGACATGGTGGTGGCAAACAAATCTAACAAACGAGCACACAATAAGCAAACGAAGAAGAGAACGGAAGAGGGACGAAGAAAAGGCAAATCTTTTCAAAAATTCTTTTAGAAGTGAGGGAGAGGAAAACGGGAGGCAAATGGAAAATAATGTAATGCGAGGGATGAGTGTTTCTGATGGGTACTTGGTATGTCTTGGCTTGGCGTAGATCTCCCCGGCAACGAGCATGCGTTGGTTTTTCCCTTGAAGAGGAAAGGGTGATGCGGCAAAGTAGCATAAGTATTTCCCTCAGTTTGAGAACCAAGGTATCAATCCAGTAGGAGAAAACACGACAAGCCACCGAATACCTGCACAAACAAACACCAACTTACAACCAACGCGACAAAGGGGTTGTCAATCACTTCACGGTTATTCACAAAGTGAGATCTGATAGAGATGGATAAGGTAAAGTAATATTTTTGGTATTTTTGGTTTATGGAACGAAAAGTAAAAGATTGCAAATGGAAGTAAATAGGAAATTAGAATTGTAGATCGGAAACTCGAATGATGGAAATAGACCCGGGGGCCATAGGTTTCACTAGACGCTTCTCTCAAGAAAAGAATTATTACGGTGGCTGAACAAATTACTGTCGAGCAATTGATAGAAAAGTGCAAAGTTATGATGATATCTAAGGCAATGATCATGAATATAGGCATCACAGCTGTGTCAAGTAGACCAAAACGATTCTACATCTTCTACTGTTACTCCACACATCGACTGACTCCTGCCTGCATCTAGAGCACTAAGTTCATAAGAACAGAGTAATGCAGTAAGTAAGATGACATGATGTAGCGGGAATAACTCAAGCAATATGATGAATACCCCATCTTGTTATCCTCGATGGCAACAATACAATACATGTCGGTTCCCCTTCTGTCACTAGGATCAAACACTGCAAGATTGAACCCAAAGCTAAGAACTTCTCCCATTGCAAGAAAAACCAATCTAGTTGACCAAACCAAATCGATAGTTCGAAGAGACATGCAAAGATATCAAATCATGCATAAAAGAATTCATAGGAGATTCAAATAATATTCATAGATAAGCTGATCATAAATCCACAATTCATCGGATCTCGACAAACACACTTCAACAGAGTATTACATCGAATAGATCTTCAAGAACATCAGAGAACTTTGTATTGAGAATCAAAGAGAGAGAAAAGGCCATCTAGCTACTTTCTATGGACCCGTAGGTCTGTGGTAAACTACTCACGCTTCACTGAAGAGGCAATGGTGTTGATGTAGAAGTCCTCCGTGATCGAATCCCCCTTCAAGAGGATGCCGGAAAAGGCCCCAAGATGGGATCTCACAGGTACAGAAGGTTGCGGTGGTGGAAAAGTGGTTTCGTGGCTCCCGTGGAAGTTTTTAGGGTATAAGAGTATATATAGGGGGAAGATCTAGGTCAGGAGGCCACCGAGGGGCCCGCCGGGTTGGGGGGCGCGCCCTCCACCCTTGTGGCTGCCTCGTGGATCTTCCGACTTGCACTCCAAGTCTCCTAGGTGTCTTCTGGTCCAAGAAATATCACAGCGAAAGTTCTATTCCATTTGGTATTCCTTTTCTTCGAAACTCTAAAACAAGGAAAAAAACAGAAACTTGCACTGGGCTCTAGGTTAATAGGTTAGTCCCAAAAATCATACAAAATAACATATTAACGCATATAGAACAACCAAAATAGATAATATAATAGCATGGAACAATCAAAAACTATAGATACGTTGGAGACGTATCATTAAACACGCAGGGAATGATTGCCTATAAGCCGGCCGGCAGTTGCGTGGTTGCGTAGAGAGCGGCCGTGTGCTACTACCTTCGTCTTGGTCTATTAGTCCCCTTTATATTCTGTGCCACACTTTGGCCTTAAATTTAACCAAGAAAATGTTAATGCATGTTATAAAAATTATATAATTGGAAACTATGTTCAAATACGAATCCAATGATATATTCTTTGGCGACATGCGTTTGTATTTTATTAGTTAAATCCTACTTATAAACTAGGACGGGGGTAGTAGGTAATTAAATCACAAACGTTTTTTTAGCCATATGTGTACGTGTCCTTTCATCCTCCTCTCGCACGTCTTGTCACCCCGCTGCCGCAGACGGCTTCGAGCGCAAGCTTGAGCAGCGCGCGAGGGCGTTCTTTTGGCCAAATGTTGGTGAGCTCGTTCCCGCACAACCGCGCAGGTTCCCGCGCAAGCTTCACTCCCGACTCGGTGAAATCCCCTAACAACGAAATGCTTACCAGCCTGCTATATAAACCCTCACGGCCGTCAAGTCCCGCTTCGCATTTTCCCCTCCCTCCCTGTAGCTTATCTCATCTACTTCTCCCACAATCGCCAATGGCACCGCTCCAGTTGGGAGGCTACACCGCGGCGGCGGCTCAGTCCCGGGTGTAGTGTAGTGCGTCTGCCGTCCCTATTGGGTGTGCGTGGAACACCCACCACATGCTCCGCCGCCGTTGCCCGTCGGCAGCAGTTGCCCGCTGCTGTTTCCGCCACCACACCGTCTGCTGTCGTGGCCACCACACCACCGTCGAAAGCCAGGGCCATCGCCTGCTTCGCCGTCGCGAACCGAAGGCGGAAGGTGGCCACCATGGCTGCCACCCCACTATCGGCCACCGTGACCATCACCCGCTCCGCCATCGCGGCCCGAAGGCGGGAGGTAGTGGTCGTGGTCGCCGTGGCCGCCAACCCACCGTCGACCACCGGGGTCATCACCCGCTCCGGCACCACTGCCCGAAGGCGGGAGGCGGAGGTGGAGGCCCGCACATGTGCCAATGACCTTACACGCTACATCGAGTTCCTGCGGGAGGAGGAGGAGTGTCTCGTCGAGCACGCAAAGAGCCTTACCGCCGCCGTGGCAGCAACACATACTGACGCAGAGGCGAGGAATCAGGAGATCTATGAGGAGTCCCTCCGCTTCGAAAGGGGTCGTTTGGAGTGGTAGAGGGCGTCCGAGGTGAGCGTCGCTGAAGGTGCAGCAGCGGCAGGCACCGTATTGTAGTTGTCCAGCTCGTCAATAGGCTCCTCCTCCTCTGCCTCTCACTAAGCGCGCTCGGAAGAGGAAAGACTGCTAGAAGTAGTACAAGGCCCCTCTGTAGTAACAGTAGTAGTATTTAGGGGCTATTTTGTTCAGTTCATCTGACTATAGATGTGGTGGAACTGTACAACGTACTTAAAATTAGCTAGTATATATAGTTGAACTAGGTATTTCAGTACGTGGTCAGCAATAATTGGGGAAAAGTTTGGTCGGTTCAACTGTCGAGTTGAATTGTTTGTATAAAGAACGACTGCTTAATCTATGAATGAAATATATGCTTAATTACTAAATTTTAGTTGCAAAATTAGATAGTGCTAGTGATTTTTAGCTGCATATTTTGAAAAATGACAGTGTTACAAGGTGGACAAATGGCAATGTTACTAGATCAACAAATGTCAATCTTTCTAGTTTGATAAATGGCAATATACCCAATATGGCAGATGCAAATCTTACCAAATTGTCTGTATGCGGTTGCACACGGGTCATCCGAAAAAACTGTTTGCGTCGAGGGAGGTACAAATCCTGCTTGCCAGATTTTCTCTTGGCTTAGCGTCGAAGTCTGGCTTTGCATACCTTATTCAATCTGAACCGTTTGCATTGAAGAAATGCACAAATCCAGCGCAGTGAATTTTCCCTTGGCTTAATGCGGAATACCATAGCTCTCACTTTGCATACGGGTGTTCTATCTAAAACATTTGTGATGAAGAACTGCACAAATCCTGCTCAGCACATTTTCCCTTGGCTTCTCGGGGAAGCTGTCGGTTTGCATACGGGTGTTCTAACTAAAACGTTTGTAATAAGTGTTTTATTATATTTAAGAACCGTATTAAACCGCGGCTTGCACTACAAAAAATACACTTCCGTGATGATACGTGTTTGTCACATTAGGTCACGTTTTCTGTCATGCATGTATATCCATGACGATTTTATGACAGAGTCAAGATAGTCATACATGTGCTATCATAGAAGTGTTCCATGACAATACCAAAATTATTATCACAGAAGTGTCCACTTCCATGACGATAAATGGCGCGTCATGGCAGCGCTTTCGTCAAAGGTAACCGACACGTGGCATCCACCGTAACGGGTCGCCGTTAACCTATCGGGTTCCGGTGTGGATCCGATAACCCGATAACAGCCCGAACCAATGGGGATTTTCCACGTGTAAAATTCTCAATGGCCAGAGGAACCACATGTCAGCTCAGCGTTGTGACATATGTCATCCACTCATTGGACAGGAGGCGCCTATGATACGTCGACACATGGCAAGGCCCATTCAGATGAAAAGGCCGGCCCATTTGACCTGGTCAAAAGGTAGTGGGCCGACCCACAAAAATCTTGTTAACAACATGTTCGCATATAGCCCATTTGCAGCCCGCTAACTCACGACCCATTATGGCCTATCCAAATTGGGCCCAATAGCGTCATCTGGGCCATCCAATATGATTCCAGCCTATTTTAACTTTTGGCCCATGTATGGCCCATGACGTATTTCGGCCCATACGAGGCCCTTTGTAACTCTTGGCCCACTAAAGGCACGTGTTGAAACTGGCCCATAATGAACAATGTAACACTTTACACCCATTAACGACCCATTATTCCGTTGGGTCATTTCCAGGCCGTGTTACATTTCGGCCTTCTAAGGGCCCATTTATTCTTGGGCTCATTTCCAGCAATCGGTTACTTACGGCCCGTTACTGGCCTGTTCTGCTTGTGGGCCAAATTCAGCCCGTGGTTACATTCGGCCCGTTTGTGGCCCGTTAACCCATTGGGCTGTTTTCATAGCGTCATCAAATACGACCCATTAACGACACGTGATGCATGTCGATAGAATTAAACCCGTTATACATTTCGGCCTATTAACAACCTGTTATGGTCGGGCCATAAACACACGATTTACACTCTAACTCGTTTACGGCCAATTTTGCGGAACGTTATTGGTCCATGAATGGCATGTATAAGGTATCACATTATACATTATCGGTCCATGCGGAACGTTATTGGTCCATAAACCCGTTATACATTATCGGGCCATAAATACTTATACGGCTGATAACCCACAAGTATAGGGTATCGCAACAGTATTCGAGGGTAGAGTATTCAACCCAAATTTATTGATTCAACACAAGGGGAGCCAATGAATATTCTCAAGTACTGGCAGCTGAGTTGTCAATTCAACCACACCTATAAGACTTAATATCTGCAGCAAAGTATTTAGTAGCAAAATAGTATGGAAGTAACGGTAATAGTGGCAAAAGTAACAGTAGCAGTTTTGTAGTAATCGTAACCGTGGCAACGGAAAAGTAACTTAGCAAAGATCAATATGAAACGAGCTCATAGGCAATGGATCAGTGATGGATAATTATGTCGGATGGCATTCATCATGCAATAGTTATAACATAGGGTGACACAGAACTAGCTCCAATTCATCAATATAATGTAGGCATGTATTCCGAATATAGTCATACATGCTTATGGAAAAGAACTTGCATGACATCTTTTGTCCTACCCTCCCGTGGCAGTGGGTTCCTATTGGAAACTAAGGGATATTAAGGCCTCCTTTTAATAGAGTACCCGACAAAGCATTAGCACTTAGTGAATACATGAAGTCCTCAAACTACGGTCATCACCGGGAAGTGTCCCCACTATTGTCACTCCGGGGTTGCCGAATCATAACATGTAGTAGGTGACTATAACTTGCAAGATAGGATCAAGAACACAAATATATTCATGAAAACATAATAGGTTCAGATCTGAAATCATGGTACTCAGGCCCTAGTGACAAGCATTAAGCATAGCAAAGTCATAACAACATCAATCTTAGAACATAGTGAAATCTCATCCAACTCATCACCGTCCAGCAAGCCTACAATGGAATTACTCACGCACGGCGGTGAGCATCCTGAAATTGGCGATGGAGGAGGGCTGGTGATGATTGATACATCTCCAACGTATCTATAATTTTTTATTGTTCCATGCTGTTATATTATCATTCTTGGATGTTTTATAATCATTTTATAGTCATTTATATCATTTTTTGGTACTAACATATTTACATAGTGCCAAGTGCCAGTTACTTTTTTTGCATGTTTTTTACATCGCAGGAAATCAGTACCAAATGGAGTCCAAACGCAGCAAAACTTTCTGTGGGTTTTTTTGCACCAGAAGACATCCAATGGGCCAGAGAAGCGCCTGGGGGGTGCTACGAGGGGAGCACAACCCACCAGGGCGCGCCTGGAGGCCCAGGCGTGCCCTGGTGGGTTGTGCCCACCTCGGGTGCCCCCCGGACCGCCTCTTTCCTCTATAAATACCGCAATATTCTAGAAACCCTAGGGGAGTCGACGAAAATCAATTCCAGCCACCGCAAGTTCCAGAAACACTAGATCCAATCTAGACACCATCACGGAGGGGTTCATTATGTCCATTGATGCCTCTCCGATGATGCGTGAGTAGTCTTTTGTAGACCTTCGGGTCCATAGTTAGTATCTAGATGGCTTCCTCTCTCGTATGATTCTCAATACAATGGTCTCTTGGGGATCCATATGATGTAACTCTCTTTTGCGGTGTGTTTGTTGGGATCCGATGAACTGTAAGTATATGATCAGATCTATCTCCTTTTATCCATGAAAGTTATTTAAGTCTTGTTTGATCTCTTATATGTATGATTGCTTATAGCCTCATATTTCTTCTTCGATATTTGGGTTTTGTTTTGCCAACTTGATCTATTTATCTTGCAATGGGAAGAGGTGCTTTGTGACGGGTTCGATCTTACGGTGCTTGATCCCAGTGACAGAAGGGGAACGGACACGTATGTATCGTTGCTATTAAGGATAACAAGATGGGGTCTATTTCTACATAAATAGATCTTGTCTACATCATGTCATCGTTCTTATTGCATTACTCCATTTCTCCGTGAACTTAATACACTAGATGCATGCTGGATAGTGGTCGATGTGTGGAGTAATAGTAGTAGATGCACACAGGAGTCGGTCTACTAATCTTGGATGTGATGCCTAAATAATGATCATTGCATGGATATTGTCATGATTATTTGAGGTTCTATCAATTGCTCAATAGTAATTTGTTCACTCACCATTTGCTATTTTTCTTGAGATAAGCCACTAGTGAAACCTACGGCCCCCGAGTCTCTTCTTTAATATATTTGCCTTTGCGTTCTATTTTCCTTTGCTTTTATTTTCAGATATATTAAATCAAAAATATAAAAATACCTTGCTGCAATTTATCTTATTCGAGATCTATTTATCCCATCTATCATATTTTTATCACGTCCGTTTGCCAATTTCTGGCGCCGTTACCCGAAAGGGATTGACAACCCCTTTAACACGTTGGCTTGCGAGTATTTGTTATTTGTGTGCAGGTGCTATTTACGTAGTGTTGCTTGGTTCTCCTACTGGTTCGATAACCTTGGTATCATCACTGAGCAAAATACCTGTCGTCGCTGTGCTGCATCATCCCTTCCTCTTTGGGGAAATACCGACGTAGTTCTAGCAGACATCAAAAGGAATTTCTGGCGCTGTTTCCGGGGAGACATCATCAAAATCTACTAGGTTCCTTATCACAAATCTCATCTCCTCGCAATTTACATTTTTTGCCATTTGCCTCTCGTTTTCCTCTCCCCCACTTCACAAAAATTGGTCGTTTTATTCGCTCTCTTTTTTGTTCATCGTTTTCTTGCCAGATTTTTTGAGTGTAATCTTGTTGCGTAGTCACAATGACTCAAGAGAACACCAAGTTGTGTGATTTCTCCAATACCAACAACAATGATTTTATTGGCACTCCGGTTGCTCCTCCCACCACTAGTGTGGAGTCTTGTGATATTAATACCACTTTGCTAAATCTTGTTACGAAAGATCAATTTTCCGGTACTCCTTATGAGGATGTCGTGTCCCATCTTAACACATTCATGGAATTATGTGACATGCAAAAGAAAAAAGATGTGGACAATGATGTTGTGAAGTTGAAATTATTTCTGTTTTCTTTGCGAGATCATGCAAAAATTTGGTTTTCTTTGTTGCCTCGCCATAGTATCGATTCTTGGGACAAGTGCTAGATGCTTTTATTACTAAATATTTTCCACCCACAAAAATTATTTCCCTTAGAACCCAGATCATGAATTTCAAGCAACTTGAACATGAGCATGTTGCGCAATCTTGGGAAAGGATGAAAATGATGCTAAGGAATTGCCCACCTCATGGGTTAAATCTTTGCATGACCATACACATTTTTTATGCATGGTTGATTTTTTTTCTCGTAATCTTTTAGATTCCGCCGCGGGTGGTACTTTTATGGAAATAACTTTGGGTGAATCCACCAAATTGCTTGACAATATTACGGCAAATTATTCACAATGGCATACTGAAAGAGCTCCTACTAGTAAAAAAGTTAATTCGGTTGAAGAAATTTCTTCTTTGAGTGAAAAAGTTGATGCTCTTATGAAATTGGTTGCTAATAAAAGTGCTCCTATTGATTTTAATTATGTGCTTTTTTCTACTTTGATTTAGCAAAATAATGATGCCATATATGTGAATTTTATCTCGTGAAACAATTTCTATAACAATGTTATAGAGGTAGTTTTAATCCTAGGCCTTTTCCTAGTAATTCCTCTAATAATTATTGTAATTCCTATGGTAACCCTTCTTATAATAATAATAGGAAGACCTCTAATCTTGAGAATAATATTAAATAATTTATCAACACACAAAAAGTTTTCAATGCTACAATGGAAGAAAAGTTGAATAAGATTGATGATTTGTCTAGAAGTGTTGATGGAATTTCTCATGATGTGGAAAATATCAAGATGAAAATTTTTGTGCCTAAGGTTGAGGAATCAATTAAAGCTCTTTATGTTTGTATGGATGAAAGTAAGAAAAGAACCCTATGCTTAGTGCTAGAATAGAATTTTTAGAAAAAGAGTTTTCTAGTGTTTGCTTTCATAAAAGTGATGAAGATCTTAAAATGATTGGTGTTTCTTCTATTGATTCTTTGTTTAGTAAAATTAAGATTGATGAAAATTGGACTGGAGAAGAGTCAACTTTAGCTAGAAGCCGTCCCGGTAATTTGGAGGGTGAAAATCATGTTGAGAAAATTGATAAAAGTGGGTTTGAAGAGGTAAAAATTTTAACTAGTGATGTGCCCACTCTTTTGGATTAGAAAGAATTTAATTATGATAGTTGCTCTTTGATTTATTGTATTTCTTTGTTGCAATCCATGATGAATTCACCCCATTCTTATGAACAAAATAAATCTTTTACTTAACATATTGTTGATGCTTTGATGAATGATTTGGAAGAAAAATTGGAATTATAAGTTTCAATTCCTAGAAGATTGCATGATGAATGGGAACCTACTATCAAAGTAAAGATTAAAAATTATGAGTGTTTTGCTTTATGTGACATGGGTGCTAGTGTTTCTACAACTCCGAAATCTTTGTGTGATGTGCTTGGTCTTACTGATATTGAAGAATGTTCTTTAAATATGCACTTGGCGGATTCTACTATTAAAAGGCCTATGGGTAGAATTAATGATGTTCTTATTCTTGCAACTAGGAATTATGTGCGCACATATTTTATTGTTCTTGATATTGATTGCAATATGTCTTGTCCAATTATTCTTGGTAGACCGTTTTTACGCACTATCGGTGCCGTGATTGATATGAAAGAAGGCAATATTAAGTTCCAATTTCCACCAAGGAAGGGTATGGAACACTTTCCTAGAACAAAAATTAGTACAATATATGAATCAATCAGGAGGGCATCTTATGGATCTAGAAACAAGGATGACAAAACTTAGATCCTTGATTTATGCCTAGCTAGGGGCATGAAACAATAGCGCTTGTTGGGAGGCAACCAAATGGATAAAATTTATTTTTATCTTATTTTTTTGAGTGTTAGCACAATTATGATATTGTTATGATTGAGTTTTTGTGTGTTTTAATTAGTGTTTGTGCCAAGCAAAGCCTATAGGATCTTCTTGGGTGATAGTTGACTTGATCTTGCTGAAAAACAGAAACTTTCGCGCTCACAAAAATAATTTTCATTTTTAATAGAAGCGTGATAAAATACCAATTCTTTTTCAGAAAATTAATATACAAATTCCTCAGGTTGTCCTATTTTTTTTTAGAATTTCTGGAATTACAAAAATGGTCAAAAGTTCCAGATTGCTATAGACTGTTCTGTTTTTGACAGATCTGTTTTCTTTGCGTTGTGTGCTTGTTTTGATGATTCTATGGTTTTCTTTTAAGAGTTTTTGCCATAAAAAAGTTGGAATACAGTAGATATAATGCAAGAATAAAATATGAATGGGTTGCAACAGTACTTATAGTAGTGATTTGTTTTCTTATACTAACGGATCTCACGAAGGTTTTGTTGAGTTTCGTGTGATTGAAGTTTTCAAGTTTTGGGTGATGTTACGATGGATGAAGGAATAAGGAGTAAGAAGAGCCTAAGCTTGGGGATGCCCATGGCATCCCAAGCTATTATCCAAAGAGAAGCAAGCAACTAAGCTTGGGGATGCCCCGAGTGGCATCCCCTCTTTCTTCTAACGACCATCGGTATTTTACTCGAAGCTATATTTTTATTTGTCGCATACTATGAGTTTTGCTTGGAGCGTCTTGTATGATATGAGTCTTTGCTTGTTTTATTTGTGTTTTAAGTCTTGAATCCTTGTTGGACACACCTATTTGAGAGGGCCAACATTATGCCATGACTTGTTAGAATTGCTCTCTATGCTTCACTTAAATTTTTATGAGCGATGGAATTGCTCTAGTGCTTCCCTTATGTCTTTTTGAGCATGGTGTGCTTTAGTATTTTTGAAGAAATTCTCTGTTGCTTCACTTAGATTTATTTGAGAGTTAGTAAGTTTTTAAATAAATTCTCTCTTGCTTCACTTAAATTAATTTGAGAGAAAGAAATTTTATGCTCACGATCTTCACTTATATTTGTTTGAGCTTAACAAAAGCAACACATGAAAATTAGTTCCAAAGTGATAGATATCCAAGAAGGATATAATAAAAACGTCCATGAAGGTCATTGGACAAAATAAACTTGATTCCTTGTAATAGTTTTGAGATAAGATGATGTGATATGTGAGTCATGTTGATGCTTAATTATGCTTTAGTAAGAATATTGGTGTTAAGGTTTGTGATTCTCTATGCAAGCACGAAAGTCAATAGTTGTGCAATGAAATTACATCCTCGTTGTGGTGCATTATTCTGTGTTAATTATGCTTAATGCTCGCTTATGAGATTATTCGTTTCTTGGTTGGTCGCTTCTCAATCTTTTTCTAGCCTTCATTTTGCACTAAGTATGATCCCTACTTGTGCATCCAAAACCCTTTAAATCAGTTTTGCCACATGAGTCCACCATACCTACCTATATGTGGTATTCTTTTGTCGTTCTAGGAAAATTTGTATGTGCCATCTCTAATTTCCAAAATAAACTTCTCTTTTGTGTGCTCGTACTGCTCATGAATCGGTAGGGGGTGGCTAATATATTTCCATGCTAGATATGTTATTCTCATGATGAGTGTTTATTCACTTGTCATTGCACGAGAGTAAGGCAAAGGTATTTGGGATGCCTAGTCCCAAAATGAAAAGTAAATTTACTTTATGTTGTCAAATAATAAGTTCCTTGGAAAGTGTTGGTATGGAAGGCACCCATGGATACTGCTAGCCATGGAAAGTGAAAGTATGGTGGAAAAAGGAATAAACTTTAATTTCTGTTTGGGAACCGCCTATGATATATCTAGCATGGAAAGTATTGGGAACTTCTCGATCATTCTCGTTGACAAGAAAAGAATGCCTCCCAAAATGTTTTTATCTCTATGTTTTTCGCTTTGAGCTCTGGCACCTCTTCAAATCCCTACTTCCCTCCGTGAAGGGCCTTTCTTTTACTTTATGCAATTTTTATTTTTAAATTTGAGTCTCCATCTTCTCTTACAAAGCACCAACAAGGGGGCACTGTGATCGTACTTGAGCATTGGGTGTAGCTAATATGCGAGTGCGTTTCATGAATGGGTCAATGATTGACCATGATGCGCTAGGGATAACTTACTTAGCGTTGATATTTTGAAAGACATGGTTGCTTGTTGATATGCTTGAGTATTTAAGTCTCATGTCAAAACTAGACTATTGATTTGAATCATATAAAAGTCCAAATGTCCATGAAATGAAGAAAATGAGATGACATGTTAGGTAGCATTCCACATCAAAAATTCTGTTTTTATCATTTACCTACTCGAGGATGAGCTGGAATTAAGCTTGGGGATGCTGATACGTCTCCAACATATCTATAATTTTTGATTGTTCCATTTTGTTATATTATCATTCTTGGATGTTTTATAATCATTTTACAGTCATTTTATATCATTTTTTGGCACTAACCTATTGACATAGTGCCAAGTGCCAGTTGCTGTTTTTTGCATGTTTTTTTCATCGCAGGAAATCAATACCAAACAGAGTCCAAAAGCAGCGAAACTTTTTGTGGACTTTTTTGGACCAAAATAAATCCAATGGGCCGAAGAAGCGCCTCGGGGGTGCTTCGAGGGGAGCACAACCCACCAGGGCATGCCTGGAGGCCCAGGCACACCCTGGTGGGTTGTGCCCACCTCAGGTGCCCCTCAGACCGCCTCTTTACTCTATAAATACCCCAATATTCCAGAAACCATAGGGGAGTTGAAAAAAATCAATTCCAGCCTCCGCAAGTTCTTGAAACACCAGATCCAATCTAGACACCATCACGGAGGGGTTCATCATGTCCATTAATTAGTGCCTCTCCGATGATGCGTGAGTAGTCTTTTGTAGACCTTGGGGTCCGTAGTTAGTAGCTAGATGGCTTCCTCTCTCGTATGATTCTCAATACAATGGTCTCTTGGACATCCATATGATGTAACTCGCTTTTGCGATGTGTTTGTTGGGATTCGATGAACTTTGAGTTTATAATCAAATCTATCTCTTTTTATCCGTGAAAGTTATTTGAGTCTTCTTTGATCTCTTATATGCATGATTGCTTATAGCCTTGTATTTCTTCTCCAATATTTGAGTTTTGTTTGGCCAACTTGATCTATTTATCTTGCAATGGGAAGAGGTGCTTTGTGATGGGTTCGATCTTACGGTGCTTGATCCCAGTGACAGAAGGGGGACCGACACGTATGTATCGTTGCTATTAAGGATAACAAGATGGGGTCTATTTCTAATAAGTAGATCTTGTCTACATCATGTCATCGTTCTTATTGCATTACTCCGTTTCTCCATGAACTTAATACACTAGACGCATGCTGGATAGCGGTCGATGTGTGGAGTGATTGTAGTAGATGCAGGCAGGAGTCGGTCTACTAATCTTGGACGTGATGCCTATATAATGATTGTTTCCCGGATATCGTCATGATTATTTGAAGTTCTATCAATTTCCCAACAGTAATTTGTTCACCCACCATTTGCTATTTTTCTTGAGAGAAGCCACTAGTGAAACCTACGGCCCCGGGTCTCTTCTTTAATATATTTTCCTTTGCGATCTATTTTCCTTTGCTTTTATTTTCAGACCTATTAACCCAAAAATACCTTGCTGCAATTTATTTTATTTGATATCTATTTATCCCATATATCATATTTTTAGCACGTCCGTTTGCCAACCCCTTTAAATCGTCGAGTTGCAAGTATTTGTTATTTGTGTGCAGGTGTTGTTTATGTAGTGTTGCTTGGTTCTCCTACTGGTTCGATAACCATGGTCTCGTCACTGAGGGAAATACCTACCGTCGCTATGATGCGTCATCCCTTCCTCTTTGGGGAAATACCGATGCAGTTCTAGCAAACATCAATGATGACGACGACGATTTCGCCTCTTTGAAGCCCCGAACGAACTGCAGATCTGGCCTCCCGATGAAGAATAGGGTGTGACGGTGGCTCCGTATCATAAAACATGATGAATCCTTCTCTCTAATTTTTTCTCCCCGAACATGAATATATGGAGTTGGAGTTAAGGTCGGTGGAGCCTCGTGGGACCCACAAGATAGGAGGGTGCTCCCTAGGGGGCGCCCTCCACTCTTGTGGACGCGTGGTGGGTCCCCTATTTATTGATTCTTTCGCCAATATTTTTATTTATTCCAAAAATAATCTCCATGAAGTTTCAGGTCATTCCGAGAACTTTTATTTCTGCACAAAAATAACACCATGGCAATTCTGCTGAAAACAGCGTCAGTCCAGGATAGTTCCATTCAAATCATGCAAATTAGAATCCAAAATAAGGGCGAAAGAGTTCGGAAAAGTAGATATGATGGAGACGTATCAACTCCCCCAAGCTTAACCCATTGCTTGTCCTCCAGCAATTCCGTTGACAAACTGAAAGTGATAACGAAAAACTTCTACAAACTCTGTTTGATCTTGTTGTTGCAAATATGTAAAGCCAACATTCAAGTGTTCAGCAAATATTATTAACTGACCATATTCACAATAACATTTAGGTCTCACATTTACTCATATCAATGGCATAATCAACTAGCGATCAATAATAATAAATCTCGGATGACTACACTTTCTCAAAACAATCATGATATGATATAACTAGATGGTATCTCGCTAGCCCGTTCTGAGACCGCAAAACAGAAATGCAAAGCACCCCTGAAGATCAAGGACTGACAAGACATTGTAATTTATGGTAAAATAGATCCAGTCACAGTCATACTCAATATAAATTAATAACACAATGCATACAAATGACAGAGGTGCTCTCTAACTGGTGCTTTTTATAAGAGGATGATGACTCAACAATAAAAGTAAATAGATAGGCCCTTTGCGGAGGGCGGCAGGGATTTGCAGAGGAGCTAGAGCTTGAGTTTTTGAAACAGAGATAAAAAATATTTTGAGCGGTATGCTTTCATTATCAACATAACAACCAAGAGATCTCGGTATCTTCCATACTAGATACATTATAGGTAGTTCCCAAACAGAATGGTAAAGTTTATACTCCTGCACCACCAACAAGCACAGTCCACGGCTGGTCCGAAACAATGGGTATCGTCCAATTAACAACAGTCCTGGGGGAGTTCTTTTTGCAATTATATTTTGATTTGATTTGAGCATGGGACTGGGCATCCCGGTTACCAGCCATTTTCTCGTGAATGATGAGCGGAGTCCACACATCATGAGAATAACCCACCTAGCATGGAAGATATTGACAACCCTAGTTGCTACATGAGCAATTCGAGTATACAAAACAGATTATCATTTGAAGGTTTAGAGTTTGGCACATGCGAATTTACTTGGAACGACGGGTAAATACCGCATATAGGTTGGTATGGTGGACTCATATCGAACAACTTTGTGTTTATGGAAGTGGATGCACAGGCAATATTCTTGCTTAGTACAAGTGAAGGCTAGAAAAAGACTGGGGAGCGACCAACTATAGAGCGACAACGGTCATAAACATGCATTGAGATTAACCAACATTGAGTGCAAGCATGAGTAGGATATAAATCACCATGAACATAAATATCGTGGAGGCTATGTTGATTTTGTTTCAACTACATGCGCGAACATGTGCCGAGTCAAGCCACTCGAATCATTCAAAGGAGGATACCATCCTATCATACTACATCACAACCATTTTAAAAGCATGTTGGCATGCAAGGTAAACCATTATAAACTCCTAGCTAATTAAGCATGGCATGAGTAACTATAATCTCTAATTGTCATTACAAACATGTTTCATTCATAATAGGCTGAATCAGGAATGGTGAACTAATCATATTTACAAAAACAAGATAGGTCGAGTTCATACCAGCTTTTTCTCATCTCAATCACTTCATCATATATCATCATTATTGCCTTTTACTTGCACGACCGAACGGTGTGGATAATAGCAATAGTGCACGTGCATTGGACTAAGCTGGAATATGCAAACATTTATTCAAAGGAGAAGACAAGGTAATATGGGCTCTTTGTTAGATGAACAATAATGCATA
This sequence comes from Triticum aestivum, assembly GCF_018294505.1. Classification (NCBI taxonomy): domain Eukaryota; kingdom Viridiplantae; phylum Streptophyta; class Magnoliopsida; order Poales; family Poaceae; genus Triticum; species Triticum aestivum. The sequence continues at coordinate 644,817,949 of NC_057797.1, forward strand.
TGAGAGCCACTAAACATTTTCATCGTGGTCTTCTCCTCTCGACCCCCAAAGAAAACAAAAGAATTTTAAAGAAACACATTGAAATGTTTTTGGAGTTTTTGTTTATCTGAAGGGAATAAAACAAGAACGAGAAAAACTATTTACACGGGAAAGCTCCCAACAAGCAAAAGAAGAACGAGAAATCTTTTTGGGTTTTCTTTTAATACTACTACTAAGTAAACATGGAAAGTAAACTAAACTAAAACTATTTTTTGGTTTTTATCAAAGTTTTTCAAACACACAAGAAGAAAGTGAAAAGAAAACTAGCATGGATAATACAATGAAAAAGTATGAACACCGACAACTGAAGTGAGTGTGTGAACATGAATGTAATGTCGGTGAGAAATACGTACTCCCCCAAGCTTAGCCTTTTTGCCTAAGTTGTTCTGCGCCCATGGATCAAAGTAGCCCTCTCCGGTGTACTGAGGAGGATCCTGGGGGTTCCACTGGTTCGTGAGCTCCTGTGGCTCCCACTGATAAATAGATTGTTGATATGGATCAGGTGATGGTTCTGGCTCAGGAACTGGGGATCGCGTCCCTTCCCAGTATGCATGAATATCCGCAGGCAAAACAAAGTACCTGCCTGAATGAATATCGAACAAAGGAGGTGCAGGCAAGTTAATAAACTGAAAAGTATCCTTGCTAAATACCAGGTTATAAATGAGTCTCTTTTCCTAATCATAGCGAATAAAATTATGTGCTACCATGCTTTCATAATCTAAGTATATAGTGGGTAGCAGCTTCTTCTCCTTTTCATCATGCCTAATGGGTATCTCGAAGCATCTAGCAAGATGGGAGGCGAAGATACCTCATAAAATAGGACCCTTTGTATGGTTTAAACTCAACCGTCTAGCAACCATAGCGCCTAAACTGAAAGTTCTCTCACGAAGTAAAGCATGGCGCAAAATGGCATGGTCAGGAGCACTAAGGCCTCCACTATCTCGGCGACCAATTAAACATCTCCCCGCAAATAATGAGTAGTAACGCAAAACGGGAAAATGTAAACTAGACACTCTCGCTTTTGACACCTCTCTCCCTTCCCCTACGGTAAATTCATCAATAAAAACTTCCACATCTCTAGGACGTGGTTCCTCGATGCTGCCCTCAAAAGGTAAATTACAAACCTCACAAAAGTCACAAAGCGTCATCTCCTTATGCTCATCATATTAGTGAAACTCTACCGTGGGTGGTGATCTCCTAGCATGAAAGTGAAATTTTACACGAAAGTATTAGTGAGTAGGAGGTACTGATCACACTTATCGTGGAGAAAGTCGGTGATGCCTGCATTCCCAGCCAAATAATAGAAATCATCATAAATTCCGGCCGCCTCCAAGAATGCATCACATGGCCATTCACACGCCGAACCTCCGCAGTGCGAGGAAGATTGTACTTGGGCTTCTCCTTCTCCTCATTTTCTTTTTCCTTCGAAGCTCGGCTGGTAGAGCTTCTCAACATTCTCCTCATCATTTTCCTCCTCTGAAAATTTCTGAAATTTTTAGTGACTCAAAATAAAAGTGAACCGAACTCAACAATATTGATAGCAACTACTCCTACAAGTGTCTAGAGGCTAAATCATGCATCAAAAGTCAAAACTACTTTGGACCATATAAATTTGCCATGCAAGCTCAAGAATAGGGTCACCATAGCAACAATTTTTTTGCAATAAATAAAGCACTAGAACAAAAACTAATTGGACCATTGGAGGAGTCACATACTGAAGAACAGTCCCCCAAAGCAGTTTTGTGAATGGAGCTTTCAGCAAGGAGATCAAAAATGGCAGCAAAATGAGCTAGAACATGGGTTTGAGCTAGGGATGATTTTTTCTGGAGGAAGACAAAGTGGATGGGTGCTAGAATGAGTGGAGGGGACCCATGTGGGACCCATAAGACAGGGGGAGCACCCTCCATCCTTTTGGCCCATTGGTGAAGCCCCTTGGTGTCTTCTCAGTGGTAGAAATTATCAAATATTCTATAAAAAATCATACTAAATTTTCATGGCATTTGGAGAACTTTTATTCTTGGGACATTTTTATTGCATGGATAATTCAAAAAACAGACAGAGAGTACTATTTTTTCTTTATTTATTCTAAATAACAGAAAGTAAAAAAGGTGGGTACAAAAAGTTGTGCCTTCTAAATTCATCCAGCTCATGCTCATCAAAAGGAATCCATTAATAAGGTTGATCAAGTCTTATTAACAAACTTCTTCCGAATGGCATGAAACCGGAGAATTTTCAAAAAACACTAGGTTACCTAAATGGGGATATGCATATCTCCAATAATAAGATTATCATATTTCTTTTTGATAGTAGGAAGAGGGAATTCAAAACCTCCCATAGTAATAGTTGAATTTTTTTGAATAGAATTGATACTAAGAACTTGAGGTTGTTTCTTCGGAAAGAGTACCGTATGCTCATTACCATTAACATGAAAAGTGACATTGCCTTTGTTGCAATCAATAGCAGCCCTACAGTATTCAAAAAGAGTCTACCAAGCACGATCGACATACTGTCGTCCTCGGGAATATCAAGAATAACAAAGTCCGTTAAGATAGTAACATTTGCAGCCACAATAGGCACATCCTCACAAATACCAATGGGTATAGCAGTTGATCTATCGGCCATTTGCAAGGAAATTTTAGTAGGTGTCAACTTATTGAATTCAAGTCTACGATATAAAGAGAAAGGCATAACACTAACACCGGCTCCAAGATCACATAAAGCAGTTTTAACATAGATCCTTTTAATGGAGCATGGTATAGTTGGTACTCATGGATCTCCTAGTTTCTTTGGTATTCCACCCAAAGTATAATTAGCAAGCATGGTAGAAATCTCATCTTTCGGTATCTTTCTTTTATTAGTAACAATATCTCATATACTTAGCATAAGGAGGCATTTTAAGCATATCAGTCAAACGCATGCGCAAAAAGATAGGTCTAATCATTTCACCAAAGTGCTCAAAATCCTCATCATCCTTTTTCTTGGATGGATTAGGAGGAAAGGGCATGGGTTTCTGAACCCATGGTTCTCTTTCTTTACCATGTTTTCTAGCAACAAAGTCTCGCTTATCATAATGTTGATTCCTTGATTATGGGTTATCAAGATCGACAACAGGTTCAATCTCTACATCATTATCGTTACTAGGTTGAGCATCATCATGAACATCATTATTAGCATTATCACTAGGTTCATGTTCATCACCAGATTGTGTCTCAGCATCAGAAATAGAAATATCATTAGGATTCTCAGGTGTATCTATAACAGGTTCACTAGAAGCATGCAAAGTCCTATCAGTTTTATTTTTCTTTTTATTAGAAGGACTAGGTGCATCAGTATTAACTCTCTGAGAATCTTGCTCAATTCTCTTAGGATGGCCTTCAGGATACAAAGGTTCCTAGGCCATCTTACCACCTCTAGTCATAACCCTAACAACATTATCATTATTCTAACTATTCAACTCATTAAGCAAATCATCATGTGCCTTAAGTACTTGTTCTACTTGAGTTGTAACCATGTAAGCATGTTTACTAATAAGCTTAAGATCGTTACCAGTTCTACTCGTATAATCACCCAAGTGGTCAAGCATGTAAGCATTATGTCTCAGTTGTCTACTAACATAAGCATTGAAGTTTTGTTGCTTGACAATAAAATTATCAAACTCATCCAAGCACTGACTAGAAGACTTATTATGAGGAATATCACCTTCATCAAATCTATGGAGAGTGTTTACCTCTACAACCTGTGTCGGGTTATCAAGACCATGTATTTCTTCAATAGGCGGTAAATTCTTAACATCTTCAGCTTTAATACCTTTTTCTTTCATAGATTTCTTCGCCTCTTGCATATCTTCAGGACTAAGAAATAGAATACCCCTTTTCTTTGGAGTTGGCTTAGGGGTTGGTTTAGGAAGTGTCCAATCATTATCATTACTCAATATATTATTCAATAGCAATTCAGCTTGCTCGACAGTTCGTTCCCTGACAACACAGCCAACACAACTATCCAGGTGGTCTCTAGAAGCATCAGTTAGTCCATTATAAAAGATATCAAGTATTTCATTTTTCTTGAGAGGATGATCAGGCAAAGCATTAGGTCTCCCCCAAGCTTGTGGAAGACTCTCTTCTTTAAATTGCACAAAGTTAAATATTTCCTTTAAAGTAGCTTGTTTCTTATGAGCAGGGAAATATTTTTCAGGGAAGTAGTAAATCATTCCTGGGGACTACGCACACAACCAGGAGCAAGAGAATTAAACCATAACTTAGCATCACCCTTTAGTGAGAAAGGAAACAACTTAAGAATATAGTAATAGTGAATTTTTTCCTCATGAGCAAATAGGGTGGCTATATCATTCAATTTAGTAAGATGTGCCACAACAGTTTCATATTCATAACCATAGAAAGGATCAGATTCAACCAAAGCAATTAACTCAGGATCGATACAGAATTCATAATCCTTATCGGTAACAAAGATAGGTGAGGTAGAAAACTTAGGATCATATTGCATTCTAGCATTCAAAGACTTTTCTTTCAGCTCAGCTAACAGTTTCTTAAGATCATCTCTGTCATTACAAGCAAGAAAGTCTCTAGCAGTTTCCTCATCCATAATATGACCCTTAGGTACAATAAGAAATTCATATCAAGGGGGAGAATCATAATCTTCAGTTTCAATAATATCATCAGTTCCAGTAATTTCATTTTCTCTAACCATAGCAAGTTGTTCATCAAGAAATTCACCTAGTGGCACAGTATTATCAAGCAAAGAAGTAGTATCATCATAAGCATCATGCATAGAAGAAGTGGAATCATCAATAACATGCGACATATCGGAATCTATAGCAGGTGTAGGTGTCGCAAGTTTACTTAAAACAAAAGGTGAATCAAGTGCAGAGCTAGATGGCAATTCCTTACCTCCCCTCGTAGTTGAGGGGAAAATCTTGGTTCTTTGGTCTGTCAAATTCCTCATAGTGATCAGCAGATATAAATCCCAAGTGACTCAGAGAATAAAGCTATGCTCCCCGACAACTGCGCCAGAAAAAGGTCTTGATAACCCACAAGTATAGGTGTTGGGGATATAGCTACTGGAGGTAAACCGGTTAGGCATGGCCGGATTAGCTCCATGAAGATTGAAGCCCATGAAGATGGCAAGATACTAGCGCTTTAAGAAGGCCCAAGGCCCAAAGACGGATTAAAGCCTGTAGTTGTGAACCGACTTTATCATGTAAACTTGTATTGTAAGTTAGAGGAATAGAGACCGAGCTGGACACCTCTATGATCCGACCTCAGGACTCTGTAAACCAGCAGGCGTCAACCTGTGTATATAAAGGGACGACCCGGCCACGGTTTGAGGAGGGACAACAACTCGAGAGCGGATTCGCTCCCTGGTTATTGAAACCCTAGCAATACCAATCACAACTAGACATAGGCTTTTACCTTCATCGAAGGGGCCGAACTAGTATAAACTCCCCGTGTCCCCTTGTCCGGCTTAACTCCTTTAAGCTAACCCGTTGCGATGGCTCCACGACTAAGTCCTTTTACAAGGACATCTGCCATGACAAACCCACGACAGTTGGCGCCCACCGTGGGGCTATCGCACGATGGTTTCGAGATCTTAAATGTCAGCTTTGATGGACTGAAGGGATACGCTGTGGGCCGGATGATGAAGAGTCGTCGCGGCAAGCTCTACATCGACAACGCAGGATGGGGCCCTGAGGCCGATTCAATCGAATACGGGTACCGTGTCCCCTTTGGTGGGATTCATGTCTTCATCGGCAAGATTGGTGAACCGGGCCCTGAGCCGGACACCTACACCGACATCATCGAGATGGCTCAGCATGCAAGCCCTTCCCCGGTTCAGCCCATGGCAAAGCATGTTTTTGTAGGTTTCACCCATGGAGCAGAATATGAGGACGGTCCGGCATCCGATGGAGAAACCGTTGTCTGCTCCGACGACGAGTCTTCTAGAGAGACTAAATCGCTCTATCAGTTGCAGGATGGCCGGATTAGTGGAGGTTCCGAGGGCCACAGTATTCTGGACTCCCTTGATCTGCCAAACCATGTCGCTATCTTCATGGCCGGTACGCAATCAGTGTGTAACACCCACGATGCGGCTATATCTCCCATGTGTCGGAGCACGACTTAGAGGCATAACTGCATAGTAGGCATGTCGCAAGAGGGGTAGTCTTTACACATCCCATGTACTGAATAAGAGAGGGATAAAGAGTTGGCTTACACTCGCCACTTCACACAATACATAAATATAGCATTACATCATTCAGAAATACAATCAAGGTCCTACTACGGAACCAAATAAATAAAGACAACCCCTAATGCTAGATCCCCGATCGCCCCGACTGGGCTCCACTACTGATCAACTGGAACGAAACAACACAACGAACACAATCTTCATCGAGCTCCCACTCGAGCTTGGGTGTGTCACCTGCACTGGTATCATCGGCACCTGCAACTGGTTTTGGAAGTAATCTGTGAGTCACGGGGACTCAATAATCTCACACCCACGAGATCAAGACTATTTAAGCTTATGGGTAGGAAAAGGTAGTGAGGTGGAGCTGCAGCAAGCACTAGCATATATGGTGGCTAACTTACGCAAATGAGAGCAAGAAGAGAAGCAAAGCACGGTCGTGAACTAGAAGTGATCAAGAAGTGATCCTGAAACTACTTACGTTCAAGCATAACACAAGAACCTTGTTCACTTCCCGGACTCCGCCGGAAAGGGACCATCATGGCTACACAAGTGGTTGATGCATTTTAATTAAGTTAAGTGTCAAGTTCTCTACAACCGGACATTAACAAATTCCCATCTGCCCATAACCGCGGGCACTGCTTTCGAAAGTTCAAAACCCTGCAGGGGTGTTCCAACTTAGCCCATCACAAGCTCTCACGGTCAACGAAGGATATTCCTTCTCCCAGGAAGACCCGACCAGACTCGGAATCCCGGTTACAAGACATTTCGACAATGGTAAAACAAGACCAGCAAAGCCACCCGGATGTGCCGACAAATCCCGATAGGAGCTGCACATATCTCGTTCTCAGGGCACACCGGATTGTCCGAACATCCGGTAGGCCAGCCCAAAGTTGCCCCTGGTGGCCACCGGCGGCGGACAAGTTGGACCAACACTCAGAGGAGCACTGGCCCGGGGGTTTAAAATAAAGATGACCCTTGAGTCTGCAGAACCCAAGGAAAAAAGGCTTAGGTGGCAAATGGTAAAACCAAGGTTGGCACTTGCTGGAGGAGTTTTATTCAAGGTTAACTGTCAAGGGGTTCCCATTATAACCCAACCGCATAAGGAACGCAAAATCAAGGAACATAACACCAGTATGACGGAAACTAGGGCGACAAGAGTGAAACAAAACACCAGGCATAAGGCCGAGCCTTCCACCCTTTACCAACTATATAGATGCATTAATTAAATAAGAGATATTGTGATATCCCAACAATATACATGTTCCAACATGGAACAAAACTCCATCTTCACCTGCAACTAGCAACGCTATAAGAGGGGCTGAGCAAAGCGGTAACATAGCCAAACAACGGTTTACTAGGACAAGGTGGGTTAGAGGATTGACATGGCAATAATGGGAGGCATGATATAGCAAGTGGTAGGTATCGCAGCATAGCAAAAGTGCGAGCAACTAGCAAGCAAAGATAGAAGTGATTTCGAGGGTATGGTCATCTTGCCTGAGATCCCGCAAGGAAGAAGAACGAGTCCATGAAGATGACAAACGGACGTAGTCGAACGGATCCTCACAAACATGAGTTATCGGAACTAACCCGAAGAAGCAACACCGGAAAGAAGCAAACAACATAGTAAACAACCATCACATAATCATGGCATGATGCACATCCAAGTATGATGCATGTCTGGTTTAAATATGCATGGCATAGCAAAGTGCACAAACAACTCTACAAGTTAAGTGGAGCTCAATATGCAACGAGTTGCATATTGACGAAACACCACATGACTTATTTAGTTCTCTCTCGGTTATGTACTCATCAATATTAAATGTTATTAAACATGGCAAGAGATGAAACATGAGTTAAAAAAACACATTTAGGCATTTTAAATGAGGCCGGAAACAACAAGCAACAAGTCCGGAAAAACCCCATATGCATTTAGCAATTTTGATGCAAACAACAATTTAAACATTCTTGAAGTTGTTATCATGATGCGGATGACATATGCAAGTTTTATGCAATTTTAATGAAAATGTTGATAAGAGCATTATGAAGCATTTGTCACCATGGTGAAAAGAAAGGGTGCCACGGCGACGAATCCGAAAATGATGCCACGACAACATATCGGTTCTGGTAACTCAGTTGAGGTGCCGGTGAAAAAGATAGGACATGAGCGAGTTGAGCAAGATGGTGGGGTGCTCCCGACTACCGGGTTCCCACGGGACGATGGCATGGCAACGGGGAACATGCAAGAAACACGTCGGGCACGGTGCAAACGCGAGCATATCAAACATCACATGCATTCGTTCACGGGCATCGTCTCGGGGTTATACCTTTGAAGCGAGCATTTCCAGAGCGGATCGAGTTCATAGAGGGAAGTAGTCATTCATGTTTCATAGTCGTTTCGGGGTCATCGGTAGTGGAACTTGACGGAAAGCACGTCGACGGTAGCGGTACAGACGTTCTCGGGGTACTTGTCGGTCTGGTCTTGGTGTATGATGTACATGGCAAATGTAGTGGTACTCGGTGTCTTGTCAAACCCAAGCGATGGTAGTCGTACACGTATCGACGAGGTACTTGACGTTTCGGTCTAAAGTCGTTCGAGCGTCCGTGTGGTCTTGCCGGTGGGGTATTTGGCGCTTGCGGTCCGACTCCGAGGTCATCATCGTGTAGTCGAACTTGACAAAAACGGGTCTCGCTAGGGACTTGGCGCATCCATCAGGAACTTGGTGGTACTTGGCGTCTTCGAACTTGCCGGTTTCGTCAACTCGAAGGGGTACTTGGCATTCTTAGCGATTCCGAAGACGGCGGTAGTGGTACACTTGTTGTAGGGGTACTCGGCCATGGGGTCGAACTTAACAATTCCAAACGCTTCAAGGTCACCAACAGTTTTGCGATTACACGTCGATGTAGTGGTGCTTGTGGTCTTCGAAACCAGCGATCATGGAGGTACTTGCAACAAAACGACAACGGTGACCCAAAGGCCAAAATGAACCAATTACACCTGAAAGCCACAGGGTTGTGGTCGTCTTGCTCCGGGTGTTTCAACGATGGTGGTGGTCATCCATGGAGGGGCGCTAGTTGCCGAAGAAGGGCCACGCTACAAGGCTCAGCGAGGTAGGCGGCGCGCAGGAAGAGCAGCTGCAACAGCACAGGGTCGCTGCAGACACAGGAGGAGGAAGGCCATGGCAGAGGAGGGGCTTGTGCACGGGAGGGAGCAGCAAGGCGGCGCTGGAGGGAGGAGGCGCTGGACTTGGGCTCCGGCGGGAGGGAGGAGGAGGCACCAGAGCACGGCGGACGAGCGGGAGGTTCGCGGGGTCTCGGGCTCGGCGTGCAGAGGAGGCAACGGCGCGGAGGATGTAGGAGGGAAGGATGAGGCATGATGGAGGAGGAACCAGAGGCGGGGATGGGGTCCTGTCGATGAGGTTCGACCGGAAACGGGCAGGGCGGTGGAGGCTGGCCTGATCTGGTGGTGGAAGAGACAGCAGGAGGTCGCCGGCATGAGGAAAGGAGAGCAGGGGAACGAAGGGAGAGGGAGGTGGATAGAAGAAGGGAGCGGCGCTGCTCTCCCTCTCTGATGGCGCGTCGAGGGAGGACTCGGTCTCTGGCGCTACGGCGGGAGAGATGGGATCGAGGGAGAGATCGAGAGGACAGGGGTCGAGCAGATGGCATCGGGCACGGGCGCTCCTGGCGACGTGAGGAGGGAGACGAGGGAAGGGAACAAAGGAGATGGAGAGGGAGCGGCTGGGCCTAGGTTAGATCAGGGGAGAGACTGGGCCTTGGAGGCCGGCCCAGGGAGAGGGAAGTGCCCAGAGGCCGGCTGGAGCTGTTGGGCTCCTTTCACCCTCTCTCTTCTCCCTCCTAATTCTCATATTTTGTCTTTAAAAAAAATAGATGTTACAAGAAAAGATTAGGGGGTTAAGGAGAAGGGTATGGAGTATATAAGAACATCCCTCGGATCCTGGGTTCCTGAGATATTAGAATAAAATGCTTTGGCAACTTTTTTAGAGGTAGAAAAATGATCCAAGTTTGAATTAATTCAAACTTGACGCATTTTTGACCCAACCAAAACAACTCAGAAAAAGATGAGATTTGGCAGAGAGGTAAATGGCATGGTCCAATAATTATAGGAAAAGAATGAACATTTTTAGGTGACAGAAAAATGTCACTTGCAATAAATGGGTGAGAATTGAAAGGAAGAAACTAGTGATGGGGTGTTGCACTTGATGAGGGATTGCTGACAAGAGAAAGATGCAAGTGTGTTTTGGTTGATTCCATAAGAATGGAATATTTATTATAGCTCCTTAATATATTGGCAGAATATGTTATATAGAGAAATCACCATGTGAGTTCCCTCAATTTAAATGGATCAAAGATCCATACGATTTGATTGTTGAGAAAAAATGACATGATGACATGATGCAATGCAAATGATGCAAAGAAGAAAGCAACGAACCAAACAAATCACATGATGAAACTCAGAAACCATGGAAGCCATCTGAAGCTCCGGTCTTGGGGCGTTACACAGCGCCCCACTCATCAACCGCCGCAGCAATGCTCTCCGATTCAGCAACAGCCACGCCGGCGGGGGCAGGGAGCTCTGCGCCACCTCCAGCTCAAGTTCTGTCTGATTTGTTCGATGCTTTGGCAACATTGATGGACGCAGAGGTGGATGCAGCAGCCCGAGATCAGCACAATGCGAAGATCGCAAAGGTAAAATATTAGATAACTCAGGCTAAAGCGGACCTAGCAGCAGAGAACGCTAGGATGGCTACAGAACGGGCCGAGTTGGAAGCTCAGGCCTACCGGTTTAGGCTGGATCAGAATGCTTCAGAAGAATTCATGAGAAGAAGATACCGATCGCATCTCCCGCCGAGTTATGAGCCAAGAAATCTCTTCAATACGCCAGGAGCAGGAACGAGTAACCATCCAATATTAAACCAGACGAAGGCGCCAGGAACAGGAGTGTCGGTTCAGCCGCACATGATTGACCCGCCTCGTCAAAACAACCTTGTGCCACAGTATGTTCCAACACCCCCTGGGCATTACTCCAACCCGTTGGACAACATGGTGGCCGCCGCTTCATGGTTGGCAGCCCTCCCAACCAACGGCGAATCACCAGTTGCGGTTGAGGCACGACTGGCCAGAGATCTCCTTCAAACAGCTCTAAACCAGCAGCAGGCATATTTACACAATCGTGAGAGGATTCATTCACCCCCCGTCCAAGCCGGAGCTACAGCAGGCACGTTGAGGATGAACCGGCCGTGTCAAGCAGTGCACGTCGCTGTAACTCGCCACGAGGGCACAACCCGGCAGGGGGAGGTGCTAATGCGCAGGATGTGGTGGATCATGGTCGCGCATGTCGAGAGGCCGAGTTAGCAGCTTTGCACGGAGCCCGTCAACCCACGCCGGTTCACCCTACCGCTTCAGTAGAGCCAGGTGTGGTATTCAGTTCCTTAGGGGTGCCGTGTCTCACCCCCGCTTTGCGTAATGTGCGACTGCCCAAGGATTCAAAGGACCTCGTAAGGTACCCAATTACACCACCGATCTGCAACCAGAGGCATGGGTTGAAAGTTACGAGATGGCGATGGAGATATTAGATGTGGATGAAGCGGTATGTGCTAAATACTTCACCATGATGTTGGAAGGAACAGCTCGTACTTGGTTGAAGAGCTTACCAACTAACTCTGTCGGATCATGGGCTGAATTGAAGCACCGGTTTATCCAGAACTTCAAAGATACTTGTAAGCAGCCCATGTCAAGTGTGGATCTGGCCACTTGTGTCCAAGCGGATGGGGAGTCCACGGCCCATTGTGTAAAGCGGGTCTCAGCTATTTTGCATTCATCAGATCGTATCAATGCAGATACCGCAGTACTAACGTTGGAGGGCAATTGCCATTTTTTGCTGCTCAAACAGAAGTTAGGAAGGCTCAAACGTCACTGCAATGATATGTCAACGCTTATGACCGCTTTGGTTAAATATGCCAATTCAGAAAATACCAAAGATCCTGACTCAGAGGAGGACAAACCGGGGAAAGGGAAAAAGAACGGCAACACCAAGGGTCAGCAGCATAATCCGGCAGGCCATGGGAACAATGGTAAGCGCAAGGCCGACAACAGTTTGGACTTTGTGGCTAACACCAATGCTCAAGAGAATGGTCAGCGCCGTAAGGGCAAGCAGCCCCAGAGGGGCGGAGGTTCAGCCTCCAATTTGGTGCGCCTGTTAAATCAACCCTGTCCAAAGCATGGATCAAAGGAGAAGCCAGCATCGCATCTTTGGAAGGATTGTTATATCATGCGATATTTCAAGAACTCCAATATGTTTCAATATGATAATGGCCCGCCCGGCGGTTCAGGGGGTAGTTTCCACGGGCCGGGTTACGGAGGCGGCAGCTCTGGTTCAGGATTTCAGGGCAATCAAATTGGACATAACAATTAAGGGAATCAGGGCAACTAGGGAGGTTACAACCATTAGGGGAACCAGCAGCAGCAGCAGTCGGGTTATCAGAGCAATCCTAAGCAGTTAAATAGTGGTCAATATCATGTCTTCACCACTAGCTTGTGTAAGCGTGATCAGAAGCTTCACAAGAGGGCAGTGAACTCTGTTGAACCGGCGGTGCCTCAGTATTTGCGCTGGTCCGAGCAACCCATTTTATGGAGTAGAGAGGATCACCCGCCCCGGGTTGACAATCCGGGTCATCTGGCCTTAGTGGTGGCCCCTCAAGTTGGGGGATATAAGTTCACTAAGGTACTCATGGATGGGGGAAGTAGTATCAACATTCTATATTATGATACCTTCCGTCATATGGGGTTGACAGATAAGAATCTTAAACCGTCAAACACCATTTTTCATGGTGTGGTGCCTGGTAAATCTGCATATCCGGTGGGCAAGATAGCCTTAGAGGTGGATTTTGCAGATGATCATGATTCAAGATCAGAAACATTGACTTTTGAGGTGGTGAAAATCAAAAGTCCGTCTCACGCTTTGTTTGGGCGGCCGGCTTATGCTAAGTTCATGGCGAGGCCGTGTTATGTTTATCTACAGCTTAAGATGCCAGGTCATAAGGGGACCATCATAGTACACGGGAGCAGGAAGATCGCTTTGGAATGTGAGGAAGGTGATGCGGCTTATGCTGAGTCGGTTTGTGCCACGGAGAAGCTGAAGTTTTATAAAGACCAAGTTGATCCGGCAGATATGACTTCTTTGAAAAAGCCAACTACGGAACACGATCAGGCGTTGAAATTTAAATCGGCCACAGATACTAAGATGGTTGATTTTGTTCCTGGCGATTCATCCAAGCAGTTCAGCATTAGCGCTAACCTGGATCCCAAATAGGAAAGCGCGCTCATCGAGTTCATCCGTGAGAACCGGGACATCTTTGCATGGAAACCTTCTGGCATGCCAGGCGTACCGAGGGAACTCGCTGAGCACACACTTAACATTGATCCTAAGTTTAAACCGGTCCGGTAGTTTCTCCGCCGCTTCAATGAAGAAAGGCGCAAGGCTATTGGTGAAGAGGTAGCTCGGTTGTTGGCCACAGGGTTTATCGTGGAGGTCTTTCACCTGGAGTGGTTGGCTAATTCGGTGCTGGTTCTTAAGAAAAACGACACTTGGCGTATGTGTGTAGATTACACAGACTTGAACAAGGCTTGCCCCGCAGATCCCTTTGCCCTCCCTCGTATTGATCAGATTATTGATGCTACGGCGGGTTGTGACCGTTTGTGTTTTCTGGACGCTTATTCTGGTTATCATCAGATCAAAATGGCAGTTAAGGACCAGGAGAAGACGGCTTTTATAACTCCCTTTGGAGCCTTCTGCTATGTCTCCATGCCTTTGGGCTCAAGAGTGCCCAGGCGACTTATCAACGTTGTGTTCAGAATTGTCTTCATAAGCAGATTGGGCGCAATGTTCATGCATATGTAGATGATATTGTGATAAAGTCCAGGAAGGAGGAAACATTGATAGATGATTTGAGAGAAACCTTTGACAACCTCCGGGTTTACAAGATGATGCTTAATCCGGACAAGTGTGTCTTTGGTGTCCCGGCAGGCAAACTCTTGGGTTTTCTGGTGTCAAACAGAGGCATTGAGGCTAATCCGGAAAAAATCTTAGCAATTACATATTTGGCTAAACCGACGTGTATCAATGACATTCATCATTTGGCCGGCCGGATTGCGGCTTTGAGCCGGTTTATCAGTCGTCTTGGGGAGAAGGCTATCCCTCTATATCAGATGCTCAAGAAAACAGATGATTTTGTCTAGAGTGAGGCGACTGATAAAGCATTTGAGGATCTGAAGAGGCAGTTAGCTGTTAGCGTGGCTGCTAATGCCCGAGCTGTGCTTGCAGCCCCGATCGATAAAGGGCCGTTATTGCTGTATGTGGCTGCTAATGCCCGAGCTGTTAGCGTGGCTATTATGGTGGAGCGCAAGGAAGCTGGAAAGGAATATCCGATTCAACAGCCGGTTTATTATATTAGTGAGGTGCTCATTGAATCAAAGCAGAGGTATCCACATTGGCAGAAGCTGGTGTATGGAGTGTTTATGGCAAGCCGGAAGCTCAAACATTATTTTCTGGGTCATCCTATCACAGTGGTCAGTTCAGCCCCTCTGGGAGATATCATTCAAAACAGAGAAGCAACTGGCCGGATTGCTAAGTGGGCTATTGAGCTTGGACCTCATGGGCTCAAATACACACCTTGCACAACAATTAAATCCCAAGCGCTTGTGGATTTCATCAATGATTGGACAGAGTTGCAGGCACCAGAGGAAAAGCTAGATAACACGTATTGGACTATTCATTTTGATGGATCCAGACAGTTGGAGGGCTCGGGGGGCTGGAGTCATACTAACTTCCCCACGAGGTGACAAGTTTTGTTATGTCCTCCGTTTAATGTTCCCTTGTACTAACAATGCAGCTGAGTATGAGGCCTTACTCCACGGTCTTCGGATGGCTAAGGAGATGAACTTAAGCCGGGTTAAGTGCTTTGGGGATTCAGATCTGGTGGCTCAACAGGTGTCTGGCACTTGGGATTCTAAAGACCCACTCATGGCTGCATATCGACGAGAGGTGGACACAGTGGCTGGTCACTTCAAGGGTTATCAGGTGGACCATATAGACCGGCGAAAGAACGAAGCGGCGGACGCTTTAAGCCGCCTTGGTTCTCAGCGTAAACCGGTCCCACCAAATGTCTTTCTTGACGTGCTGCATAATCCGTCGGTCAAGGTACCAACAGAGGAGGAGTTGGCTATTCCTGATCCGGAGGCTCAATTGGTGGCAGGTTTGCATGTCATACCGGATTGGACAATCCCATACCTGGCTTACATGAACCGGGGCGAGTTACCGGAGGATGAAACCTCGGCCCGGCAGATAATCCGGCGTTCTAAGTCGATGACCATACTCAACGGAGAGTTACATCGTTACAGCGTCTCAGGGGCAATTCAGTGTTGTGTCTCTCCTCAAGAGGGTTGTGAGATTTTGCGAGAAATCCATGAAGGGGATTGTGGTCACCACGCCGGTTCAAAGTCTTTGGTAGCTAAAGCTTTTCGCCATGGTTTTTATTGGTTAACAGCTCACGCTGATGCGGAGGATTTAGTCAAAAGATGTGACGGTTGTCAAAAATTCGCACGCCGTGCTCATATTCCGGCTCAGGAGTTGAGGATGATTCCAATAACTTGGCCGTTTGCGACTTGGGGGCTTGATATGGTTGGACCCTTTAAGCGATCCAAGGACAAAAAGACCCACTTATTAGTGGCAGTTGACAAATTCACCAAATGGGTGGAAGCAGAGCCAGTCAGTAAGTGTGATGCGGCCACGACGATTCAGTTCATCAAAAAGGTGATATTCCGGTTTGGCTTTCCACACAGTATTATAATTGATAATGGTACTAATCTGTTAAAGGGAGAGATGGAGGAATTTTGCCAACGTGAGCATATCCGGCTTGATATAGCATCGGTGGCTCACCCCCAATCTAATGGTCAAGCGGAGAGGGCAAATCAAGAAATTTTGAGAGGTATTAAACCCCGGCTTATGGTTCCTTTGAAACAGACACCGGGTTGTTGGGTTGAGGAGTTACCTTCTGTGTTATGGAGCATCAACACCACACCCAACAGATCTACGGGTTACACGCCTTTCTTCATGGTTTATGGAGCGGAGGCAGTTCTTCCTAGTGACATCCGTCACGACTCGCCCCGTGTGGCAGCTTATGTTGAAGCTGATAATGAGAAGCACGTCAGGATTCCCTGGACCTGTTAGATGAGGAGCGTGATCTTGCAGCAGCACGTTCGACGATTTATCAACAAGATCTTCGACGTTATCACAGCTGCCGGGTTAAGACCAGAACTTTTCAAGAGGGCGATCTGGTGCTCCGGCTCATCTAGGATCAGACTAATATGCACAAATTATCCCCACCTTGGGAAGGACCTTTTGTGGTCAGCAAGAATCTGCACAACGGGTCATACTACCTCATTGATGTTCGAGAGCACAAAGACTCACGTAAATCGGAGGAGGAGACCAAGCGGCCGTGGAATATAGCTCTAATTCGGCCTTACTATACTTGAGCCACAGGCTCTTCATATGTACATATTTATGACAATGTATATATTATATAATAAACCGGAGCCTCGAATAAAGCAGGGTCTCTGTTCTTTTTACATCATGTCTGTGCTTACAAGAGTTTCTACTGACAAAGCAGAGTTTTGTTAAACCGGTCTCTGCAGCCGCACGGATATAAAGAAAATCACTAGGGGGCTTGGTCATATCTGAACCATAGCTACACCTCTTGATCGGTTTAACACCACAAAGGGATATCACTAGGGGGCTTGGTTGTTATCACACCATAGCTACACCTCTTGATAGGCGTTAAGCCAAAAAGGAAATTATGTGGAGCCAAAGAGAGTCTATTGCATTAAGCACAGTTCAAACATAGGTAACCACCGAGCACAGCTCACATATTACCTGGGGGATCTTTGCTTCTCAAAGAACAATGAGTTTGAACCCTTGTAATAGGCTATCAAGCCAGGCTTGGAAGCCAAGTGTATTCACCTGAAACCCCGGGTTATCCTGCCTCTTTAAGTAAGTCACTCCGTCCAGGTAAACCTGGTATGACCCATCGCACGTTTGACAAGTCAATCCCCTGGACCCTGAACATGTCAAAGTTAAATTAGTGATTGGTTAAAGATTGAGGTCCATCTTAAAAAGGCTTTGCAAAATGGTTTAACTCAGCGGCCTGGCAGCCCATGAAAAGCCTCGATTTAGGGCCTGGCAGCCCATGAAAAGCCTTGCATACTTCTTTTTGTATTTGTTGTTTTAACATCTTTTGATAAGGGATTTATAAACATTTTTTCTGACAAACCGGTGTTCATTACAAACCGGCATGACTTTCAGCGCTTCGTTGTTAGTACATGATCAGATTCTAAACTGGTAGCAAATTGCTCCGGACTGGTCTTGACTAGATGTCACCAACCTTATACGGACAAATCAACGGCTTTTTAGCCCAGTATGATTTCTACATGAACCGGTAAGAGGGCCAGGAGTTATTAACACTCCGGATTAATGTTTTTACCTCTACCATACAAGCAGTTGGTCAGCCAACGAGGTATATCACGGGCATTACTTATTTTAGTGGATTACTACAAACTTTGGTTTTCCATCCAAGTTGTGTATGGCTTTTGGGCATCATAACCCGTCTAGTAGTAAACCACTAGGATGCTTTTTAGTTTTCATATGCAGGAACATAAAGGATTATCCATACATGTATTCTAAAAGTGGAGCAAGTTCTAACAATGTCAAAGCACCACAAAACATGCTCGATGGCATACAGATAAAGGGGGTTTTGCTATCCTATTACAAGAAGCTTCAAAATGGCTCCAATTGAATAATTGTTTCTAAGCAGTGGCACACAATAGCTGGTACACCGACGGCCGGTTTAAGATGCTTCGTCTGGACGGCTTGACGGTTGAGGATCATTTGGTGCAATCACTTCTTCTTCATCCCTCCCAGACGCTGGAAATCAACCGTTGACCAATCGATTCCGGTTAAAGCTTGAAACACAGCTTCTTCATGGATAAGGCTGGAAGGGTTAATGTCACGAGAGTAAGTATGCTTACGGATTAGAGGCACAAGTTCTTCGACTTCATGGATTTCGGCAGGCTGTCTCTTCCCTTTAGTGTCGTAAGCCGGCTGGAAATGAGATAAATCAGTGTCTTCTGCTAGTTTGCTGGCTATTGGCCGCATCTCCTTTGTCAGCCTTCGGAGATCATCATTGTCGAAGTTTGAACCGTCCTCCTTCACACCTGGATATCCTTTAATGATGTCATCCGCTTCAAGATCCGGAATCCATGCTTTGGCCCGGATTAGTGCGGTCAGCGCTCCTGCTCTTGCGGCTGCCTTCTTTAGTTCAGTAATTCAGGCTGGTAGCATGGCCAGCTTCTCAAGGGTTTCTTTTATCAGTGTTGGTGCCGGTTTATTGTAGGCTGCAGTGCATATAGCATGCTGGGATCCAGAGTAAAGCTGTTCTATTAAGGTGTAAGCTGCTTTAAGCTTCATCCGCATATCAGTGCCCAGATGAGTAATGCGAGTGCCTGTCATGGTTTAGTATCAGCCCAACTGGTAAACAATAAGATCTCATGACTTGGACAGACAGCATAAGGAGATACTTACCAAATACAGCAGATGTCATGGCGTTGATTTGCCGCTTCAAACCAGTTAGTTCATCTACAACTGGCTTCAGGGCTGCTTCGGCATCCTCAGCTCTTTTGGTTAAACCGACCTTTTCGGTTTCCCAGTCAGCACGTTCCTTGTTAAAAGACTCCTTTAGCTTTTCCATAGCTGTCAGGGCTTTGGTCAGCTCCTCCTTGGCTTTCACAGCTTCTGCTTGTTGGGACTTCACGTTCTCTTGCAAATCAGCGGTTCGGGCATCTCTATTGCTTAGCTCGGCCTGTAACAGCGAAGATATGTCAACAACAGGATATGTATTTCTAAGTACTAAGAGTATAACTAGTTATGCACTTTGTACTTGGGGGCTAATGCCTATTTTGCTCTATTATCAATACATCTTTTAAAAGTCTCCAGAACAATGTAAGCATTATCCTTGACACGTGGGGGCTAATGTACATCTGTTCAAAATGGACGCATGGATTCAAGACCCGGATTACCTTGCAAAGCTAAACCGGCCTTTGGGGGCTACACTAAGGAAAGCTACATAATTACATTGGTAAAGTATCGGTTTTTTTCACTAAGGACCTTACATTTTGAGGACTAAAGTATTACAAAGTCCCGTTTAAGATTAACATCATAAAACGGCCCTTGGGGGCTATTTGGGCTAGTGTTTCAACTTTGGAATCAATAAATAAAGGGAGATGAAAATACCTCATAGCGTTCCTTCATCAGGTTCACCAAACCGGCGTCATAGTCACGGTTTGAGTGCAGATGGTTTAAAAAACCGGAGTGAAGTTCTTCAGCACTGAGATGAGCATAGCTTGATAAGTCAGTGCTCAATTTACCCTTTTCCCTGGCAGCACACTCTTCTTTGGCACTATGTTGGGCCAAGATTACAGGATGGCCAGGAGAGCTGTGGCCCATGCCAGTAATGATAACATCATCTCCTTGGCCTTCAGTAGTTTTTGCGGGTGATGGTGGAGTATCAGTACCTCTCACCGGACAAGCCTGGTTTGGAGCTGCCGGTTTAGTGTCAGGCACAGCAGGATCAGCCTCTGGTTGTTCATCAATATTCTGGTCTTGAAGGGGCGGTTCATCAAAGGTAGCTTCAGGATGAGGACCCTCCGGTTCACGAGTTTGGTCCGGTTCACCTATTTGCTCTTCTTCAAAAACCACCTGGTCTTCTGACGGATTGTTGACCCGAGCTTTCTTGATGGGTCTGGCTTTGGCTCTGCAAACAAAATTAAAAGAGGTTTAGCATCTTATTCAAGATTTACAACACATTTGAAGAAAGGGTTCGAATGCTTACCCAGCTACAGTTTTAAGAGGAGGGAGTTGGGTTGTTGTTGACTCGCCGGAAGATGAGGGAGGTGTCACCTGATAATTTGAATCGGACGGATTAAGAGGTTGTCTGAAATAACCTGCCTTGGGATAAGAATTGTCAGAAGTGGGGGAGACCTCAGATCGGCGCTTCCGAACCGGGGTATCAGGTAAACCGGCCGAAGTGACATGTTGGCCGCTGTGCCGGGTTGTTCTGCGAGCTTCATGCTGCCGCGTCTTCAAAATAAATGTTGGATCCAAGTAAGCAAGAGGATGAGAAAAGCTTACTTTCCGGACTGCTTGACGGGTTTTTTGTGTTGGCATAGAGTCTGAACCGGAGGAAAGGGTAATTACATCTACATCATTAGCCCGGCTGCCTTCTACATCCTCCTGATAAAGATCATTGTTAATGAGGTGCATGAAAAGGGAGCCAAGTGAGTCAAGTTCTACCTCAACTTCCGGATCATCTGCATCTTCATCAAGTTCCATGTTGATCCGGTCAGCTGTTTTCCGCTTTGAGGTACGCTTGATGGCTTTGGTTTTCGGACGGGATGGCTTTGCCGCTTTATCTGCGGATTTCCGCTTCCAGAAGGGATCATCACCCTGTTTATACACAAACAGAAGGAAAGTTTACAAGTTGAACAATTTAAAGATATCAAAGATAAAAAGGAAGCATAGTGCTTATAGCAGGCGGTTTATTTTGAGTGTAGAAGGGGTTCAAGCCGGTTTGCCGACAAACTGATTCCGGTTCATTCAAAATTTTCTTGACGCTTTCAGTGACCTCTTCATCGGTCACCTGAATGTTGATGTGGCGTTGGGGGTCTTCTAATTCACCGGTGTACTCACACATTAAACCGGGGCGGTGGCTTAGTGGCAAGACACTCCAAGATATCCAGCAATGCACAAAATCAATGCCTGTTAAACCGTTGGCCATAAAGGCCCAGAGCTTGGCGATTTGAGGGGCATATTTGGCCCGTTCCACAGAACTTAAACGTTGCGGCATCGGATGAGTGTTGGAAAGCCGGTGATCACGGTAGCCTGGAAGAGGGTTCTCATCTTCAGGAGAGGTATCTATGCAGTAGAACCAAGTCTGGTTCCATTCCTTAGGGTGATTATGCAGTTTGGCATGAGGGAATTCAACTTGTTTCCGCTTTTGAACAGAGACACCACCAAGTTCAGTGTTGGGACCGTTTACAAATTCCGTACGCCGGTTCAGATGAAAAAAAATCCCGGAATAGCTCAGCAGTTGGTTCTTCTTGTAAGTATACTTCATAGAAGACTTGGAAGTTGCACAGATTGGACACCGAATTGGGTCCGATATCTTGAGGATGGAGTTGGAAATTGGCAAGCACATCTCGGAAAAACTTCGACCCGGGCGGTTTGAAACCACGGCCTATGTGGTCGACAAAGACCACTACCTCACCCAGCCTCAGGGTAGGAGGATTCTTTGTTCTTGGAACTCGCCATCGAATTTTAGTTTTCTTGGGCAAGGTGCCGATATTGACCATTCCATGTAACTGTTCTTCGGTGACCCGGGAACGAGCCCAGTTGCAAGCGAAAAACTGTTTGGCCATTGTGAAACGAAAAGCTAAAAAAGAAATGCCAGTTTGCAAATCATTCATGGTGGTACGCAAGATGCAATGGATTAAAAATATACAGATATGTGAAATTACGTAAACCAGAGATTGATACAATAATGAATGACAAGGTCATATCAAGGTATACATGTGTTGTTAAACCGGATTGTTACAATGAATGCAAAGGGGGTTTGCCGATTTACCATGGGACTAATGGTATGAGATAGATTGTTTTTACAAGGGTAAACCGCCTACATGTTAAAGAGGATACAGACCCAAGGTAAAATGACTAAGTAAGGAGAAACAGATTTCACAGTTTGGCATGGGAATTTCAGATCTGCCATGCGTTGGATAATCAAAATATATTCTGTTCTAATCTCAAGTGCTGAAAAGGTTCAGTAAGTTCAGATGAGTTTGATATCAAGCAGATGCATTAACAAGAAGAAAGGAGTTTAAGCTACAAAGGGCGCTGAAGACAATCAGATCTAACTAGCCATTGGTGTTACTAAAGGAGGAACAACTTCAGGTTATGAAGAACACCGAACCCTAATGGCGGATCTGGGTGAGGAGAAGAGGAACTTACTGGTGCAGGAGGAAGCAGCGGGGGGTCACCTCGTGTCTTTGGTGACGGTCAGGTTGATGCAGCGGCCTTTGTCGAAGCAGAGGTGAAGCTCGGTGACGGCGGTGGCGCTCAGGAGTAGAGATGTCGCAATGAGGAAGAAGAAGTGAAGGAGACGAAGGGGAAAAGGAGAAGGACCCATGGTCCTATTTATAAGGCGAAGCGATAAAGCGACAAGTGCAGAAATCAAGGAGCTGGAAATGGATAAGTATTAAAGATGACGCCTCGAGGGTTGAAACAATCATTAATGAAGGGCATCTTCGGCGTCAACGAGTAGATGGCATCATAATGATTGGCTGCGGATTTAAAGGATGACGTCACGGCGATTTACCAGATTTATACAAAGATGCCAGAGCAAGAATTTTTCTAAGTATTGGAGATTGACATGAACAGGTTCAAATCAATCTGGGGCCTAACGTTGGGGATATAGTTATTGGAGGTAAACCGGCTAGGCATGGCCGGATTAGCTACATGAAGATTGAAGCCCATGAAGATGGCAAGATACTGGCACTTTAAGAAGGCCTAAGGCCCAAAGACGATTAAAGGGTGTAGTTGTGAACCAACTTTATCATGTAAACTTGTATTGTGAGTTAGAGGAATAGAGACCGAGCCGGACACCTCTATGATCCGGCCTCGGGGCTTTGTAAACCGGTGGACATCAACCTGTGTATATAAAGGGACGACCAGACCACGGTTTGAGGAGGGACAACAACTTGAGAGCCAGTCAAAGCGGATTCACTCCCTGGTCATCGAAACCCTAGCAATACCAATCACAACTAGACGTAGGCTTTTACCTTCATCGAAGGGGCCGAACTAGTATAAACTCCCCGTGTCCCCTTGTCCGATTTAACCCCTTTAGGCTAACCCGTTGCGATGGCTCCACGACTAAGTCCTTTCACAAGGACATCTACCGTGACAAACCCACGACAATAGGGGATCGCAACAGTTTTCGAGGGTAGAGTATTCCACCCAAATTTATTGATTCGACACAAGGGGAGCCAAAGAATATTCTCAAGAATTAGCAGCTGAGTTGTCAATTCAACCACATCTGAAAGACTTAATATCTGCAGGAAAGTATTTAGTAGCAAAATAGTATGGATGTAATGGTAACAGTGGCAAAAGTAACAGTAGCAGTTTTGTAGTAATCATAACTGTGGCAACGGAAAAGTAACTTAGCAAAGATAAATATGAAACGAGCTCGTAGGCAATGGATCCGTGATGGATAATTATGTCGGATGGCATTCATCATGCAACAGTTATAACATAGGGTGACACAGAACTAGCTCTAATTCATCAATATAATGTAGGCATGTATTCCAAATATAGTTATACGTGCTTATGGAAAAGAACTTGCATGACATCTTTTGTCCTACGCTCCCGTGGCAGCGGGGTCCTATTGGAAACTAAGGGATATTAAGGCCTCCTTTTAATAGACTACCGGACCAAAGCATTAGCACTTAGTGAATACATGAACTCCTCAAACTACGGTCATCACCGGGAAGTGTCCCGACTATTGTCACTCCATGGTTGCCAGATCATAACACATAGTAGGTGACTATAACTTGCAAGATAGGATCAAGAACACAAATATATTCATGAAAACATAATAGGTTCAGATCTAAAATCATGGCACTCGGGCCCTGACAAGCATTAAGCATAGAAAAGTCATAGCAACATCAATCTTAGAACATACTGGATACTAGGGATCAAACCCTAACAAAACTAACGTGATTAGATGGTAAATCTCATCCAACTCATCACGGTCCATGTAGCGACCCGACCTCAAACGGTCAAGTCTCTGTGCTTCAGTGTCATCCCTGGATCGGTAATGCTGACACACACATTACTCAAACGATTTATAACAGAGTGGCAATCACACACTTATTACATCGAATGTCTCAAGAGAGAACTTATTACAATAAATATGGCTTAAGGCCATCTAATATATAACAGCGGAATGCTTGGAAGATAAAGTGAGTCCATCAACTCCAACGACATGGCTGAGTGCATGACAAACGACCTATCGCACCTTACTCCTCGTCTGAAAAGTCTGCGACATGATACGTTGCAGCCCGAAAACGGGTCAGCACATGGAATATGCTGGCAATGTAACACAGGAGAGTAATGAACAGATAAAAGCTATCACTATATGCATATATGGCTGGTGGAGGCTGTATGGTTAATATGTTTTGCGAAAAGCCAATTTTTCCTACAACAAAGGAATGTATTTTATTTAACTATCATGGTAGTTGAACAATATTGAGAAGGTTCCTCCAACTCAATCCCAATTAAAAGTAATTATCAACCCAACAAATTAATTTAGAGTGATGAGATCCATATGATAATCCAAGAACCATATACTCAAGATGTCCATAACCGGGGACACGGCTAACCATGATTAGTTTGTACACTCTGCAGAGGTTTGCACACTTTTCCCCACAAGACTCGATCTTCTTCGTTGGATTTTCTCGCACTACATGGTGTGTGAGAAACGGATGAGCGAGACACAATCTTTCAAAAGCATTTACTCTTTACTCAGGGTGGACCGGTACACCTACAGTCCCCTACATCTGCTAGTCCACCTCTTCAAGAACTCACGCAACTTACTAAATTATGCCAGAGCCCATAATGGCTTGTGGCTGCACACGGAAGTCTCTAGCATGAATAGTCTTATGATCCCTTTGAGCCTGGGTGGCGGACCGTAGGATGATCACACGGGTACTCCGGGATATCCTAGGACAACACTGGATTCTCCAGGTGCCCACAAGCAATCCACCCAGATGTGTATTAAAAGTTGCCACCTTAAGTTGAACCGTTAATTAACAACTCACATCTATCATGGATACACTCAAACCCAAACCACGTCTACGAGCATAGCATGGCAATATAAGCATAACGTAGAAGTAACTCCCAAGGGTTTGGTAATAAAACAGGTAATAGGTTCTACCTCATTATCTACTTCCCAGACCCACATGTTAAGAGATCCTACTCATGCAATGTGTGAAGGTTCAAACTAATGCATAAAAACTGGGTGATAACGGGGTATAATCAAAGTGTTAGTTGCCTTGCTGACGATCTGCAAATCCTAAAGACTCGTGGTAGCACGCTTCACACTCCCTGTATTCTATCACAAACAAACAATACCATACATAAGCAATCAAGCAAAGATGCATGGGTAAGTCTCAAATAAGAAGATCTAACTAGAAAGTTCAACTGGAGAACTCCAGTTTGCAAAAAATATCAAATCAAACAAAGCAACGAAACTCAAACTGCGAAAGAAACAAGATCCGATTACTAATATGGACTAAAGTCAAATTTTACAGTACCAAAATCTTGTTCAAGTTGGTTAAACAGAAAGAGGGCTTCGAGACGAAGATCTAGGCACTTGAATCACCTGATTCCGATAAACGAGCGAAAAGATAAACTAAAATGAAAAACAAGGCAGAAATCACGATCGAAAATAATCGCAGAAAAACCCTGGAAAAATAAAACTGACGAACAGGCTAACGAACGAACATTCGCTGTCTGCGGTTAACGGGTGAAAACCGTTCGCTATAATGAACGTACGAATGGGCGTTCGCTAAATAACTAAACCGGAAAAATACCGAACCGATTTATTAAAAAAACGGATCGAGGGTTTTTATCGGAAAAACCGAACTGGCGAAGAAAACCGGTGGCAGCGGCGTCGAACTCCAGCGAGCGGCGCGGCACGGCGGCGCGGCGGCAGCAGCAGCGCGCGACGGTGGCGGCAGCGGCTGGTGCGGCGGCGGTGCTAGGCTGCTGGGGTCGACCTCCTCGGCTTATAAAGGCTGGCCAGGCCAGGAGTCCTAGGCGGACACGGCCCGATTAGGTCGGTTACTTTTTTTAAATAATTCCGCACAGAAAAACGAAGAAAATAAATACTAAATGGACTCCAAAAATCCTGAAATAAATTTTCCCCGTCCTCTAAAAATACGCCGGACAAGGTGAACATTTATTTGGGCCTCTAATGCAATTTTGAAAAACGCATATTTTTCCTAATTCAAATAAAATAGCGATAAAATCCCAAATAAAATACAAATTGATTTTAATATTTTTCCTCCAACATTTCACTTATTTTGGAGAAGTCATATTATCTCCTCTCATATAATTTTAATATGAAATATTTTTGGGGAAGAAAAATAATTAAATCCAAAGTGATCCTTGTTTCAATATTTGATAAAAGTCAAATATGAGAACAAGGGAAAATCCCCAACTCTCTCCGAGGGTCCTTGAGTTGCTTAGGATTTCGAGGATCACAAGAACGAAATGCAAAAAAATATGATATGGATGGATGACCTATGTATAAAATTCCAAATTGAAAATTTGGGATGTTACAAACCTACCCCCCTCGAGATTCGAATTGACTAGAAAATAGGTGTGGGTGGTCTTTATGTAGATCATCCTCTCTTTCCCAGGTGGCTTCGTCCTCGGTATGGTGGCTCCACCGAACTTTGCAAAACTTGATAACCTTGCTGCGGGTAACTCGACTGGCAAACTCGAGAAATCTTGACTGGTTTCTCCTCATATGTCAAATCACTATCCAACTGAATTGCTTCCAGGGGCACTGTATCTCCCAGAGGAATATCGGCCATCTTGGCATGGCACTTCTTTAACTGAGAAACGTAAAACACATCATGAACTCCTGACAGTCCTTTAGGTAATTCCAACTTGTAGGCAACCTCTCCCATGCACTCTAGAACATGGTACGGTCCTACAGATCTCGGGGCTAATTTTCCCTTAACTCTGAAACACTTAACTCCTCGCAGAGGTGACACTCGCAGATATGCTTTGTCTCTGATTTCATAGACTACCTCCTTGAGTTTCGAGTCTGCATAACTCTTCTGTCTAGACTGAGCTACTTTCAGTCTATCTCGAATCAGCTTAACTTTCTCCTCGGACTCCTTAATCAAATCCGGTCCAAACAATTGGCGGTCTCCAACTTCATCCCACATCAACGGTGTTCGGCATCTTCTTCCATACAGGGCTTCAAATGGTACCATCTTCAAACTGGCCTGGTAGCTATTGTTGTATGAGAACTCCACATGGGGTAAATTATCATCCCAACTAGACCCGTAGTCTAGTGCACAAGCTCTCAACATGTCCTCCAGAATCTGATTGACTCTCTCAGTCTGTCCATCTGTTTGCGGGTGAAAAAGTTGTACTGAACTCCATCCTGGTTCCCAAAGTCTGGTGCAGTTGATGCCAAAACTTTGAAGTAAACTGTGTTCCTCTGTCTAATACGATGGTCCTCGGAACTCCATGCAGACATACGATCCTGGTCATATATATCTTGGACAACTTTGCACTTGTATATGTGGTTTTCACTGGGATAAAGTGAGCTACTTTGGTAAAGCGGTCCACTACTACCCAGATAGAATCATATCCCGATCGGGTTCTGGGTAATCTGGTGATAAAATCCATGCCAATTTTATCCCACTTCCATTCGGGTATCGGCATAGGCCGTAGTAATCCTACTGGCTTCTGATGTTCTGCCTTCACTCGGCAATATCCTTCTTCATTCCAGTCCACCAGAAACGCTCCTTCAAATCCAAATACATCTTGGTGTTTCCGGGGTGTATCGAGTATGGGGAGTCATGATCTTCCTGTAATATTAACTTCCTGATCTCTGCATTATTGGGCACATATATCTGGTCCTCGAACCACAAGGTGTCGTGCTCATCCTCACGAAAACCTTTGGCTTTGCCTTCGCTCATCTTCTCCTTTATCTCGACAATTTCTTTGTCATCCTTCTGGGCCTCTCGAATCTTTCCCAACAAGGTCGACTGAACTTCCATGGTTGTAACAAAACCTTTGGGAACAATCTCTAAATGTAGCTCCCTGAAATCTTCTGCTAACTCCTTTGGCAATCCTCCTGGTACTAAGATATTGGCATAACTCTTTCGGCTCAAAGCGTCTGCTACGACATTGGCCTTTCCCAGATGATAGTGCAACTTCATATCATAATCCTTTATAAGCTCCAACCATCTCCTTTGCCTGAGGTTCAACTCCTTCTGTGTAAAAATGTACTTCAAACTCTTATGATCCGTGTACACATCACACTGGTTTCCAATGAGAAAATGTCTCCAGGTCTTGAGTGCATGTACTACGGCTGCCAACTCCAAGTCATGTGTGGCATAATTCAACTCATGCGGTCGAAGTTGTCGTGAGGCATATGAAACAAATCTTCCATCTTGCATAAGTACTCCTCCAAGTCCTAAGCGAGAGGCGTCGCAATACACTTGGAAATCCTTGCGTATATCCGGCATGATCAGCACTGGAGCTGTAGTCAAATGCTTCTTCAACTCCTGGAAACTTGCTTCACATTCCTTAGTCGAATGGAACTTGGTGTCCTTCTTCAACAACGTCGTCATAGGCTTCGCAATCTTAGAGAAATTTTCAATGAATCTCCAATAGTATCCCACGAGTCCAAGAAAATTGCGGATCTCTCCAACTGAGGTGGGTGCCAACCACTCAGTTACTGACTGAACTTTGGTGGGGTCTACTGCTATACCCTCTCCTGATATAACATGTCCAAGAAATCCAACTTCCTTCAACCAAAACTCACATTTGCTGAACTTGGCATGCAACTGATGCTCCCTGAGTTTCTTGAGTACTAAGCGCAAATGCTCCTTGTGTTCCTCTTCATTCTTTGAGTATACTAAAATATCATCAATGAACACCACGACAAACTTATCGAAGAACTCCATGAACACCTTATTCATCATACTCATGAAATAGGCAGGGGCGTTTGTTAATCCAAATGACATAACCGTATACTCATAAAGCCCATACCTCGTGGTAAAAGTTGTCTTAGGTATATCCTTTTCTTGAATCTTCAGCTGGTGGTAACCTGATCACAGATCGATCTTCAAAAACACTTTAGCTCCTTGCAGCTGGTCAAACAAATCATTGATCATCGGTAGTGGGTACTTGTTGTTGATTGTCACTTCATTCAACGCTCGATAATCAACAACCATCCTTAGAGATTTATCCTTCTTTTGAACCAATAGCACTGGGGCTCCCCATGGTGATGAACCCCGTCGGATGTAACCTTTCTCCAATAACTCCTTAATCTGTTTCTTGATCTCCTCCAGATCATTCGCGGGCATCCGGTATGGTCTCTTTGATATAGGCCCAGTGCCTGGCAACAACTCTATCAAAAACTCGATGTCTCAATCTGGCGGCATGCCTGGTAACTCCTCTGGAAGTACATCTAGGTAATCCTTCACAACAGGCACTTCCTCCTAAACAACTCCCGTCAGAGAATGTACTTGGGTTCTCCTTTGCGCATGCCTGGATACATACTTGATCCTTTTTCCCTGGGGGTAGTAAGCAGAATTGACTTACTGGCGCAATCGATGTTTCCTCCGTACATCGATAGCCAATCCATTCCTAGTATCACATCCAATCCTTGCGACTCCAGAATTATCAAGTCAGAGGGGAAAACATGACTACCTATGGTTAATGGCATCTGAAAACATCCATTGCTTGCCATATACTCGGCTTCGGGTGAGGTTACTACCCTAGGTGTCTCAAGAACTCTGGTGGTCAACTTATACTTATCCACAAATCCCCTTGATATGTATGAATGCGATGCACCAGTATAAAAAAGAACGATTGCAGTAAACGACTTAACTAAAAACTTACTGATAACTGCATCTGGTTGCTCTTCAACCTCCTCCATGTTCACGTGGTTCACTTGTCCTTTGTTAAATGGATTGGGCTTCTTCCCAGAGCTCCCATTACCATTTCTGTTCTTCGCTTCAAGGCACTCCGTGGCATAGTGTCCAGTTTTCCCACACTTGAAACAAGTAATGTGGCTTAGGTCCCTCTTGGCGGGTGTGGCTGGATTGGAATGGTTCTGATTGCTGCTTGCTCCATTCCCATTCCTTGGGCCAGTATGATTATGGGAACTTCCTCCGTTATGAGTGTGGACTCCATGGTTGTGGGTAAGCCCTCCCGAGTTCGGGGTAAAGCGAGGCTTCTGCTGAGATCCTGAATTGTACTTCCCTTGTCCATATTTCCTTTTGTGGCTCTCTATCTGCTGCTGCTTCCCTTCGATCATGAGAGCTTTATCTACCAACTCTTGGTAGTTGTTAAATGTTGCCACCATTAACTGCATACTCATGTCATCATTCAGCCCTTCCATAAACTTCTCCTGATTCGCGACATCTGTGGCCACATCATCTGGAGCATAGCGGGATAACTTACTAAACTCCTCCACGTACTGGCCTACAGTACGGTTCCCTTGGCGTAAGTTGCGAAACTCACGCTTCTTCATGCTCATAGCTCCAGTGGATACGTAGGTTGTGCGGAATTCTTGCTGAAACTGCTCCCAGGTGACATTGGCTATAGGAAAAGTGGATGTGTTATTCTCCCACCATGCGGCTGCGGGTCCATCCAATTGGTGTGCGGCAAAACACACCTTCTACGCATCTGTGCAACCTGCAGTGGTCAACTCCCTTCCAATCCTGCATAGCCAATCATCAGCAACTATTGGCTCGGTGCTATTGGAAAACACCGGCGGCTGCAGCCTCAGAAAACGAGCTAAGTTGTCAACTTGTGGTGGTGGTGGTGGGTTGTTGTTGTTGTTGTTGCCTTGGTTCTGAACTAACAATTGCATCAAGGCATTCTATTGCTGGATCAACTGAGTGAGCTCCGGTGGGAAAGCAAAACCGGGGTCACGTCTCGGAGGCAACTGATGGGTTTAGAGGGAAGACATTAGAATAGAATGAGGTCTAATGAGAAAGCACTACCCATATGCATATGAGACAAACAGAATGATATCATATCACTCAATCAAGCAAGCAAGGGCATACAATCGGTCCAACTATCGTTACAGTGCTTGGACTACTAATATTTACATGGGGGGTACTACTAATAGTATGGTGGTCTACTAGAAATTTTGATCGGTGGAAGACTCCATGATATCTGCTCCAGCTTCGTCTTCATAGTCCTCATCACTACTATTCGGGTCGGAATCGGTGCCGTCTATGATGATGTAGTCTTCAGAACGAATCTCCTTGGGTTCTTCGTCTTCTCCTCCTGGCGCGGGGTCTCCCATAAAAAAATCCTAGCTTCCTGGTCATGTCGTCATTCCTCTCCACAAGTATCATCATTTCCTCCTCATATCCATCGCGTGTAGACTTAAGCTCCTCTTCTAGCTCCGTGATCCTGATCATCGCCTTCTTCAAATCTATCATGCTTGCGCACATCTGGTTCTCCTGGAGACGAATGTGGTGGTTTAATTCCTGGATGAACGCTGCAATGGACCTATCCTTCCTGGTGTTGATCATCTCCCATTGCTCATCTTGGCGTCCACATATCTGGTAGATAGTGTCCTTCAGCTCCTTGTGGTAAACTTCGCCGATGCGTCCTATAGCGATGTGGGATGCCATACTCTTGCCTAGACTCTAGGTGGGTGCATCAAAGAAAAACTCTATGGGTTTAGTGACTGGCGTGAACGTCCTTCCTGGAACTTGAACTCAAATCATCCATCGCTCCTCTTCTGGTAAAGTGGCGGTGTAGGTCCCGGTGAAGCTTGCTATTCCAATGTTCAGGTACTTAGTGACCTACTTCAAGTGTCTTCCAAAAGGTGTGTCTTCATCCAGTTGTGCAAACTTGTTCCTCGTATCCGCCATCCTAAAGAGTAGAAAATGGAGAGGAGTCAGAACTAAGTAGAGGAGAGTGGCCTATGGCTTTTCTTAGTGGTTGTGTCCTACATTCAGCATGTGCTCTAATACCATCTTGTAGCGACCCGACCTCAAACGGTCAAGTCTCTGTGCTTCAATGTCATCCCTGGATCGCTAATGCTGACACACACAGTAGTCGAAGGATTATAACATAGTGGCAATCACACACTTATTACATCGAATGTCTCAAGAGAGAACTTCTTACAAGAAATATGGCTTAAGGCCATCTAATACGATATCAACGGAAGGCTTGCAAGATAAAGTGAGTCCATCAACTCCAACGGCATGGCTGAGTGCATGAAAAACGACCTATCGCACCTTACTCCTCGTCTGAAAAGTCTGCAACATGATACGTTGCAGCCCGAAAACGGGTCAGCGCATGGAATATCCTGGCAATGTAACACAGGAGAGTAATGAACAGATAAAAGCTATCACTATATGCATATATGGCTGGTGGTGCCTGTATGGTTAATATGTTTTTCGAAAAGCCAATTTTTTCCTACAACAAAGGAATATATTTTATTTAACGATCATGTTAGTTGAACAATATTGAGAAGGTTCCTCCAACTCAATCCCAATTAAAAGTAATTATCAACCCAACAAATTAATTTAGAGTGACGAGATCCATATGATAATCCAAGAACCATATACTCAAGATGTCCATAACCGGGGACACAGCTAACCATGATTAGTTTGTACACTCTACAGAGGTTTGCGCACTTTCCCCCACAAGACTCGATCTCCTCCGTTGGATTTTCTCGCACTACAGGGTGTTTGAGAAACGGATGACCGAGACACAATCTTTCAGAAGCATTTGCTCTTTACTCCAAGCGGACCGGTACACCTACAATCCCCTACATCTGCTAGTCCACCTCTTCAAGAACTCACACAACTTACTAAATTATGCCAGAGCCCATAATGGCTTGTGGCTGCAAACGGAAGTCTCTAGCATGAATAGTCTTATGATCCCTTTGAGCCTGGTTGGCGGACCGTAGGATGATCACACGGGTACTCCGGGATATCCTAGGACAACACTGGATTCTCCAGGTTCCCACAAGCAATCCACCCAGATGTGTATTAAAAGTTGCCACCTTTAGTTGAACCATTAATTAACAACTCACATCTGTCATGGATCCACTCAAACCCAAACCACGTCTAAGAGCATAGCATGGCAATATAAGCATAATGTAGAAGTAACTCCCAAGGGTTTGATAATAAAACGGGTAATAGGTTCTACCTCATTATCTACTTCCCAGACCCACATGTTAAGAGATCCTACTCATGCAATGTGTGAAGGTTGAAACTAATGCATAAAAACAGGGTGCTAAAGGGGTATGATCAAGGTGTTACTTGCCTTGCTGACGATCTACAAATCCTAAAGACTCGTAGTAGCACGCTTTGCACTCCGGGTGTTCTATCGCAAACAAACAATAGCATACATAAGAAATCAAGCAAAGATACATGGGTAAGTCTCAAATAATAAGATCTAACCAGAAAGTTCAACTAAAGAACTCCGGTTTGCAAAAAGAATCAAATCAAACGGAGCAACGAAACTCAAACTGCGAAAGAAACAAGATCTGATTACTAATTTAGACTAAAGTCAAATTTTACAGTACCAAAATCTTGTTCAAGTGGGTTAAACAGAAAGAGGGCTTCGAGACGAAGATCTAGGCGCTTGAATCGCCTGATTCTGATAAACGAGTGAAAAGATAAACTAAAACGAGAAACAGGGCAGAAATCGCGATCGAAAATAATTGCGGAAAAACCCTGGAAAAAGAAAACGGATGAATAGGCTAACGAATGAACGTTCGCTGTTGTAGCGACCCACCTCAAACGGTCAAGTGTCTGTGCTTCAGTGTCATCCCTGGATCGGTAATGCTGACACACACAATACTCGAGGATTTATAACAGAGTAGCAATCACACACTTATTACATCGAATGTCTCCAAAGAGAACTTATTACAATAAATATGGCTTAAGGCCATCTAATATGATAACAGCGGAAGGCTTGGAAGATAAAGTGAGTCCATCAACTCCAACGGCATAGCTGAGCTGCACGGCAACGACCTAACGAACCTTACTCCTCGTCTGAAAAGTCTGCAACATAATACGTTGCAGCCCGAAAACGGGTCAGCACATGGAATATGCTGGCAAACTAACACAATAGAGCAAGAACAGAATAATGCTATCACTAC
Source organism: Triticum aestivum (assembly GCF_018294505.1). NCBI lineage: Eukaryota > Viridiplantae > Streptophyta > Magnoliopsida > Poales > Poaceae > Triticum > Triticum aestivum. The sequence continues at coordinate 644,852,256 of NC_057797.1, forward strand.
ATGCATATTTGGCTGGTGGAAAGCTCTATGGTTATAGTTTTGCGAAAAGCCAATTTTTCCCTACAACAAAGGAATAGATTTTAATTTAACTATCATGGTAGTTGAAACATCATTGAGAAGGTTCCTCCAACTCAATCCCAATTAAAGTAATTAACAACCCAACAATATTAGTTTAGAGTGATGAGATACTTAAGATACTCCAAGTACTAGATACTCAAGATTGTCCATAACCGGGGACACGGCTAACCATGATTAGTTTATACACTCTGCATAGGTTTGCGCACTTTTCCCCACAAGATGTGATCTCCTCCGTTGAATTTCTCGCGCTACATGGTGTTTGAGAAACGGATGACCGAGACACAGTCTTTCAGAAACATTAACTCTCTACTCCGGGCAGACCATACCAAACCTACAACCCACTACCTGCTGATCCACCTCTTCAAGAGCTTCACGTAACTTACTAACTATGCTAGAGCCCATAATAGCTTGTGACTACACATGGAAGTTTCTAGCATGCATAATCTCAGTTCCGTTTGAGCCTGGGTGGCGGTCCATCGGAAGATCACACGGGTACTCCGGGATTTCCAAAAATACAAGCAACACTGGGTACTCCAGGTGCCTCAATCCACCTAGATGTGTATTTAAGTTGCCACCTTAAGTTGAACCATTAATTATCAATCTCACATCTATCATAGAATTCACTCACCCAAACCACGTGTACGAGCATAGCATAGCAATATAAGCAACTCGTAGAAGTAACTCCCAAGGGTTTGAATGTAACAGGGTAATAGGTTCTACCTCATCAACTACTTCCCAATCCACATGTTAATGACATCCTAACCATGCAATGTTTGAGGATTGGAACTAATGCATAAAAATTGGGAGATAAAGGGGTATGATCAAAATGTTACTTGCCTTGCTGATGATCCGCGTAACCTAGAGACTCCAAATAACACGCTTCGCACTCCGGGAATTCTATCGCAAACAAACAATAGCATACATAAGCAATCGGGCAAAAAACACGGGTAAATCTCAAATAAAATCTAACCAGAAAGTTCAACTTAAGAACTCCGATTTACAAAAAGAATCAAATCAAGCGGAGCAACGAAACTCAAACGGCGAAAGAAACAAGATCCGTTTACTAATCTGGACCTAGGTCAAATTTTACAGTAGCAAAAACTTGTGCAAGTTGGTTAAACAAAAAGAGGGTCTCGAGACGGAGATCTAGGCGCTTGAATCGCCTGATTCTGACTAACGAGCGAAAAGATAAACTAGAACGAAAATCGGATCAGAAATCGTGATCAGAAATAATCGCGGAATAATACAATAAAAGAAAACTGACGAACAGGCTAACGAGTGAGCGTTCGTTATCTGTAACTAACGAGCGAAAACCGTTCGGCAAAACGAACGTCTGAACGAACGTCCGCTAAAAGAAAAACCGAAAAAGAAAACCGGTGAACCGAAAAAAATGACTAGGGTTTTCTAACAAAAACCGAACCGGTTTTCTAAAAAATCGAATGGTGCTAACCTCCGGCGAGGTCCGGCATGGCGGCGGCTCCGGCGAGGGGCGGCGCAACACAGGGCGGCGGAGGTGCGGGCAAGGGCGGCGAGGCGGCGCGACGGCGAGGTTGGCGGCTCGCGGCGGGGTGGGGCGACTCCCAGGGTGGCGAGGCGCGGCTTTTAAGGAGGGGGGCGGTGCCTTGGGGGAGGGGGCACGACGCGGGGAAACGGAGTCCAAGCTGGACTCCGGTTCGGCGGCGTCGGTCTCCCGCGAGGAGACGGCGGCGCGGGGCGAGGTGGGCCGGTGCTGGGCTTCGGCCCAGCTAGGCCTTGGCGCGTTTTTTTAATTAATTCTGCCGAAAATAAAAAAACCTAGAAAATAAAATAAAAATCTAAAAATACCAAAACAAATTTTATCTGTTTAAATAAAATATTGAGAACGAGATGAACATTTTCTTGGCCCTAAAATGCAAACTTTGAAAATGTGCAATTTTTCTAATGCAACCAAAATTGCAAATAAAATCCAAATAAAAGCAAAATTTGATTTTAATATTTTTCCTCCAATATTTCATTTATTTTGGAGAAGTCATATTATCTCCTCTCATATATTAATATGAAACATTTTCGGAGAGAAAAATAATTAAAACCAAAATCCTCGTTTCGAAATTTGATGAAATCAAATTTGAAAACTGGGGAAAGCCCCAACTCTCTCCAAGGGTCCTTGAGTTGCTTAGGATTTCGCGGATCGCGAGATGAAATGCAATAAAATATGATATGCAAGAATGATCTATGTATAACATTCCAAATTGAAAATTTGGGATGTTACAAACCTACCCCCCCCCCCTTAAGATGAATCTCGCCCTCGAGATTTAGGTTGGCTAGAAAATAGGTGTGGGTGGTCCTTGTGGAGATCATCCTCTCGTTCCCACGTGGCTTCGTACTTGGTATGGTGGCTCCACTGAACTTTGCAGAACTTGATGACCTTGCTGCGGGTGACTCGACTAGCAAACTCCAAAATCTTGACTGGCTTCTCCTCATAGGTCAAGTCATTGTTCAACTGAATCGCCTCCAAGGGTACGGTATCTCTTAGCGGTATATCGGCCATCTTAGCATGACACTTCTTCAACTGGGAAACGTGAAACACATCGTGAACTCCTAATAGTCCTTCAGGTAACTCCAACTTGTAGGCAACTTCTCCCATTCGTTCCAAAACATGATATGGTCCTACAAATCTCGGGGCTAACTTTCCCTTAACTCCAAAATGTTTCACTCCTCGCAAAGGCGATACTCGCAGATATGCTTGATCTCCAATTTCATAGGTTCCCTCCTTGCATTTCGAATCTGCATAACTCTTCTGTCTGGACTGAGCTATCTTCAGTCTATCCCGGATCAGTTTAACCTTCTCCTCAGACTCTTTGATCAAGTCTGGTCCAAACAACTGTCGGTCTCCGACTTCATCCCACATCAATGGTGTTCCGCACCTTCGTCCATACAGGGCTTCAAACGGTGCCATCTTCAAACTGGCTTGGTAACTATTGTTGTATGAGAACTCTGCGTAAGGCAGATTGTCATCCCAACTAGATCCATAATCTAGCACACATGCTCTCAACATGTCCTCCAGAATCTGATTGACTCTCTCGGTCTGTCCATCCGTCTGCGGGTGAAATGTTGTACTGAACTCCAATCTTGTTCCCAAAGTCTGGTGCAGCTGATGCCAAAACTTTGAGGTAAACTGTGTCCCTCTATCCGATACGATGGTTCTCGGAACTCCATGCAGACATACGATCCTGGTCATATATATCTTGGCCAACTTTGCACTAGTATAAGTTGTTTTCACTAGGATAAAGTGTGCCACTTTGGTCAAATGGTCAACTACTACCCATATAGAATCATATCCTGATTTGGTCCTGGGCAATCCGGTGATAAAATCCATGCCAAGTTTATCCCACTTCCATTCAGGTATCGGCATAGGCTGTAACAATCATGCTGGCTTTTGATGCTCTGCCTTCACTCTCTGACATACATCACATACAGCCACATACTCGGCGATATCCTTCTTCATCCATGTCCACCAGAAACATTCCTTCAAATCTAAATACATCTTGGTGTTTTCGGGGTGTATCGAGTATGGTGACTCATGTGCCTCCTGAAGTATTAACTTCCTGATCTCTGTGTTATTGGGCACATAAACACGGTCCTCAAACCACAGGGTGTCGTGCTCATCCTCATGAAAACATTTGGCTTTTCCTTCGCTCATTTTCTCTTGTATCTTGGCAATCTCTTTGTCATCCTTCTGAACTTCTCGAATCTTTCCCAACAATGTAGACTGCACCTCCATTGTTGCAACAAAACCTATAGGAACAATCTCCAATCAAAGTTCCCGGAGATCCTCGGCTATCTCCTTCGGCAATCCCGTGCTTATTAGGGTATTAGCATAGCTCTTTCGGCTCAAAGCGTCTACTATGACATTGGCCTTTCCGTAATGATAATGAAGCTTCATGTCATAATCCTTTATAAGCTCCAACCATCTTCTCTGCCTAAGTTTCAGCTCCTTCTGGGTGAAAATGTACTTCAAACTCTTATGATCCGTGTACACATCGCAATGGTTTCCAATAAGGTAATGTCTCCAAGTCTTCAACGCATGCACTACGGCTGCTAGCTCCAAATCATGCGTGGTATAATTCAACTCGTGTGGTTTTAGTTGTCGCGAGGCATACGAAACAACGCTTCCATCCTGCATAAGCACACTTCCAAGTCCTAAGCGAGAGGCGTCACAATACACTTGAAAATCCTTATGTATATCCGGTAGTGTCAGCATTGGGGCCGTAGTCAAATGTTTCTTCAGCTCCTGGAAACTTGCCTCGAAATCTTCTGTCCATTTAAACTTGGTATCCTTCTTCAATAATTCTGTCATGGGCTTTGCGGTCTTTGAAAAATTCTCAATGAATCTACGGTAATATCCTGCGAGTCCAATAAAACTGTGGATCTCGCTAACTGAAGTGGGTGCCAACCATTTAGTGACTGACTGAACCTTGGTGGGATCTACTGCTATACCTTCTCCTGATATAACATGTCCAAGGGATCCGACTTCTTTCAACCAAAACTCGCATTTGCTGAACTTGGCATATAACTGATGTTTCCTGAGTTTCTCGAGAACTAATCACAAATGCTCCTTGTGTTCCTCTTCATTCTTCGAATATACCATATTACCATTATATCATCAATGAACACCACAATAAACTTATCCAAATATTCCATGAACACCTTGTTCATCATGCTCATGAAATAGGCAGGGGCGTTAGTTAGTCCAAATGACATGACCGTATATTCGTATAGGCCGTACCGTGTGGTGAAGGCTGTCTTTGGTATATCCTTCTCTCATATCTTCAACTGATGATATCCTGATCGCAGATTGATCTTCGAAAACACCTTAGCTCCTTGCAGCTGGTCAAACAGATCATTGATCATCGGTAATGGGTACTTGTTCTTAATCGTGACTTCATTCAAGGCTTGATAATCAACAACCATTCTTAGGGATTTATCCTTCTTCTCAACCAAGAGCATTGGAGCTCCCCATGGTGATGAACTCCGTCGAATGTATCCTTTCTCCAATAACTCCTTGATCTATTTCTTAATCTCTTCTAGAACATTCGCGGGCATCCTATAGGGTCTCTTGGATATTGGCCCTGTGCCTGGCAATAGTTTTGTTAAAAACTCAATATCTCAATCTGGTGACATGCCTGGTAACACTTCTTGGAAAACATCCGGAGAATCCTTTACTACAGGCACTTCCTCATGAACAACTCCCATGAGGGTATTTACTTGGCTACTTCGTGGCGCATGCCTAGATATATACTTGATCCTTTTTCCCTCCGGGGTGATGAGACAAATTGACTTACTAACATAGTCAATGTTTCCTCCATACTTTGACATCCAATCCATTCCTAATATCACATCCAATCCTTGTGACTCCAAGATAATTAGGTCAGACGGAAAAACATGGCTACCAATGGTTAAGGGTATCTGGTCGCACCATCGACTAGCCATATACTCTGCTCCAGGTGAACTTACTAACAGAGGGGTCCTAAGGGTTTGGGTCGGTAGTTTAAACTTATCCACGAATTCCCTTGATATGTATGAATGCGATGCACCAGTATCAAAAAGAACAAGAGCGGTAAATGACTTAACCAAAAACTTACCTATAACCGCGTCTGGCTACTCTTCAACCTCCTCCATGTGAACGTGGTTCACTTGTCCTTTGTTGAATGGATTGGGCTTCTTCCCAGCGCTCCCGTTTCCGTTTCCATTCTTCCCTTCAGGGCACTCCGTGGCATAGTGTCCAGTCTTCCCGCACTTGAAACAAGTAACGTGGCTTAGGTCCCTCTTGGTGGGTGTGGCTGGATTTGGGCAGTTCTGATTGTTGCTTGCTCCATATCCCATTCCTATTCCTTGTGCCAGTATGATTATGGTTACTCCCTCCATTATGGGTGTGGCCTCCATGGTTATGAACAAGTCCTCCCGAGTTCGGGGTTAGGCGAGGCTTCTGCTGAGCTGCTGAGGTATACCTCCCTTGTCCATACTTCCTCTTACGGCTCTCAATCGGTTGTTGCTTCCCTTCAATCATAAGAGCCTTATATACCAACTCTTGGTAGTTGGTGAATGTTGCCACCATCAACTACATACTCATCTCATCATTCAGCCCTTCCATAAACTTCTCCTGCTTTGCGGCATCTGTGGCCACATCATCAGGGGCATGGCGAGATAACTTGCTAAACGCATCCACGTACTGAGCCACGGTACGGTTCCCCCGACATAAGTTGCGAAACTCACGCTTCTTCAAATTCATGGCTCAAGTTGATACATGGGATGTACGGAAGGCTTGCTGAAATTGGTCCCATGTCACCGTGGCTATAGGGTAGGTGACAGTGTAATTCTCCCACCAGGGTGCTGCTGGTCCATCCAATTGTTGTGTGGCAAAACGCACCTTCTCAGCATCAGTACATCCTGGAGTGGTTAACTCCCTTCCAATCCTGAGGAGCCAATCATCTGCTACTATAGGCTCGGTGCTACTGGAAAACATCGGCGGTTGCAACCTCAGAAAATGGGCTAAGTTGTCAACTGGTGGTGGTGGTGGAGGTGGATTGTTGTTGTTGTTGTTGTTGTTGTTGTTGTTGTTGTTCTGAACTAACAACTGCATCAGGGTATTCTGCTGCTGAATCAACTGAGTGAGCTCCGGTGGGAATGCAAATCCGCGGTCACGTCTCGGAGGCATCAGATGGGTTTAGAGGGGAAAGATTAGAATAGAATGAGGTCTAATGAGAAAGCACTACCCATATGCACATGAGACAAACACAAACATTTCATTCAATCAATCAATCAAGTCATACAATCGGTCTAACTATCGCAAAAGTGCTCGAACTACTCTATTTACATGGTGGAATACTAATACTGATATGGTGGTCTACTAAAAATATTCCTCGGTTGCAGACTCCATGATATCTGCTCCAGCTTCGTCTTCAAATTCATCATCGCTCAGGTCAAAGTCGGTGTCGTCGATGATGATGTAGTCTTCCAGGCGAATCTCCTTGGGTTCTTCATCTTCTTCTACTGGTGTGGGGTCTCCCATGAATATTCCGATCTTCTTAATAAGGTCGTCATTCTTCTCCACTAGTACGACGATTTCCTCCTCATAATCTTCACGTGTAGCCTTGAGTTCTTCCTCCGGTTCCGCAATCCTAGTCATTGCCTTCTTCAGATCTATCATGCCTACGCACATCTGATTCTCCTGGCATCGAATGTGTTGGTTTAGTTCCTGGATGAAAGCTGCAATTGATCTATCCTTTCTGGTGCTGATCATCTCCCATTGCTCATCTCGGCGCCCACAAATCTGGTAGATAGTGTCTTTAAGCTCCTTGTGGTAAACTTCTCCAATGCGTCCCATGGTGATGTGAGCTGCCATACTCTTTCCTAAACTCCAGGTTGGTGCATCGAAGGAAAACTCTATGGGTTTAGTGACTGGCGTGAAGGTCCTTCCTGGAAGTTGAACTTGAATCATCCATCGCTCCTCTTCTAGTAAAGCGGCGTTGTAGGTCCCGGTGAAGCTTGGTATTCCTATATTCATGTACCTAGTGACTTCCTTCAGGTGTCGTCCAAAAGGTGATTCTTCCTCCGGTTGTGCAAACTTGTTCCTTGCATCCGCCATCCTAAAGAGTAGAAAAATGGAGAGGAGTCAGAAATGAGAAGGGAATAGTGATCTATGGCTTTGGCTTAGTGGTCGTGTCCTACACTCAGCGTGTGCTCTGATACCATCTTGTAGCGACCCGACCTCAAACGGTCAAGTCCCTGTGCTTTAGTGTCATCCCTGGATCGGTAATGCTGACACACACAGTACTCGAGGATTTATAAAGGAGTAGCAATCACACACTTATTACATCGAATGTCTCCAAAGAGAACTTATTACAATAAATATGGCTTAAGGCCATCTAATACGATAACAACGGAAGGCTTGGAAGATAAAGTGAGTCCATCAACTCCAACGGCATAGCTGAGCTGCACGGCGATGACCTAACGAACCTTACTCCTCATCTGAAAAGTCTGCAACATAATACGTTGCAGCCCAAGAACGGGTCAGCACATGGAATATGCTGGCAAACTAACACAGTAGAGCAAGAATAGAATAATGCTATCACTACATGCATTTTTGGCTGGTGGAAAGCTCTATGGTTATAGTTTTGCGAGAAGCCAATTTTTCCCTACAACAAAGGAATAGATTTTAATTTAACTATCATGGCAGTTGAAACATCATTGAGAATGTTCCTCCAACTCAATCCCAATTAAAGTAATTAACAACCCAACAATATTAGTTTAGAGTGATGAGATACTTATGATACTCCAAGTACTAGATACTCAAGATTGTCCATAACAGGGGACACGGCTAACCATGATTAGTTTATACACTCTGCAGAGGTTTGCGCACTTTTCCCCACAAGACTTGATCTCCTCCGTTGAATTTCTCGCACTACATGGTGTTTGATAAACGGATGACCAAGACATAGTCTTTCAGAAACATTAACTCTCTACTCTGGGAAGACCATACCAAACCTACAATCCCACTACCTGCTGATCCACCTCTTCAAGAGCTTCATGTAACTTACTCGACTATGCTAGAGCCCATAATAGCTTGTGGCTGCACACGGAAGTTTCTAGCATGAATAATCTCAGTTCCCTTTGAGCCTGGGTGGCGGTCCATAGGAAGATCACACGGGTACTCCGGGATTTCCAAAAATACACGCAACACTGGGTACTCCACGTGCCTCAGTCCACCTAGATGTGTATTTAAGTTGCCACCTTAAGTTGAGCCATTAATTGTCAATCTCACATCTGTCATGGATTTCACTCACCCAAACCACGTGTACGAGCATAGCATAGCAATATAAGCAACGCGTAGAAGTAACTCCCAAGGGTTTGAATGTAACAGGGTAATAGGTTCTACCTCATCAACTACTTCCCAACCCACATGTTAATGACATCCTAAGCATGCAATGTTTGAGGATTGGAACTAATGCATAAAAACTGGGTGATAAAGGGATATGATCAAAGTGTTACTTGCGTTGCTGATGATCCGCGTAACCTAGAGACTCCAAATAACACGCTTCGCACTCCGGGAATTCTATCGCAAACAAACAATAGCATACATAAGCAATCGAGCAAAAAAATACGGGTAAATCTCAAATAAGAAGATCTAACTAGAAAGTTCAACTTAAGAACTCCGGTTTGCAAAAAGAATCAAATCAAACGGAGCAACGAAACTCAAACGGCGAAAGAAACAAGATCCGTTTACTAATCTGGACCTAGGTTAAATTTTACAGTAGCAAAAACTTGTGCAAGTTGGTTAAATGAAAAGAGGGTCTCGAGACGAAGATCTAGGCGCTTGAATCGCCCGATTCCGACTAACAAGTGAAAAGATAAACTTGAACGAAAATCAGATCAGAAATCGCGATCAGAAATAATCGCGGAATAATCCGATAAAAGAAAACTGACGAACAGGCTAACGAACGAGCGTTCATTATCTGTAACTAATGAGCGAAAACCGTTCGTTAAAACGAACATCCGGACAAACATCCGCTAAACGAAAAACCGAAAAAAATCGGCGAACCGAAAAAAATGACTAGGGTTTTCTAATGAAAACCGAACCGGTTTTCTAAAAAAACCAAACGGCGCTAATCTCTGGCGAGGTCCGGCATGGAGGCGGCTCCGGCAAGGAGCGGCGCAACGCTGGGCGGCGGCGGGGTCGGCAGCTCACGGCGGGGTGGGGCGGCTCCCAGGGCGGCGGGGCGTGGCTTTTAAGGAGGGGGGCGGTGCCTTGGGGGGAGGGGGCACGGCGCTGGGGAACGGAGTTCGAGCCAGACTCCGGTTCGGCGGCGGCGGCGACGGTCTCCCGCGAGGAGATGGCGGCACGGGGCAAGGTGGGCCGGTGCTGGGCTTCGGCCCAGCTAGGCCTTGGCGCGTTTTTATTTAATTCCACCGAAACTAAAAAAATCCTAGAAAATAAAATAAAAATCTAAAAATGCCAAAATAAGTTTTCTTCGTCTAAATAAAATATTTAGAATGAGGTGAATATTTTCTTTGCCCTAAAATGCAAATTTTGAAAACGTGCAATTTTTCTTATGCAACCAAAATTGCAAATAAAATCCAAATAAAAGCAAAAATTGATTTTAATATTTTTCCTCCAATATTTCATTTATTTTGGAGAAGTAATATTATCTCCTCTCATATATTAATATGAAATATTTTAGGAGAGAAAAATAATTAAAACCAAAATCCTCGTTTCGAAATTTGATAAAATCAAATTTGAAAACCGGGGAAATCCCCAACTCTCTCCAAGCGTCCTTGAGTTGCTTAGGATTTCGAGGATCACGAGATGAAATGTAATATATGCAAGAATGATCTATGTATAACATTCCAAATTTAAAATTTGGGATTTTACAGCTGTCTGCGGTTAACAGGTAAAAACCATTCGTTAAAACGAACGTACGAACGGGCGTTCGCTAAATAACTTAACCGGAAAAACCAAATCGATCTATTAAAAACGGATCTAGGGTTTTTACCGAAAAAACCGAATAGACAAAGAAAACCGACGACGGTGGCGGTGAACTCCGGTGAGCGGCGCGGCACGGCGGCGAGACGGCAGCAGCAGCGCGCGGTGGCGGCGGCTGGTGCGGCTGCGGCGCTAGGCTGTTGGGGTCGGCCTCCCCGGCTTATAAAGGTCAGCCGGGCCAGGAGTCCTAGGCAGACACGACCCGGTTAGGTCGGTTAAGTTTTTTAAAAATAATTCCGCACAGAAAAACGAAGAAAAGTAATACTAAACGGGCTCCAAAAATCCTGAAATAAATTTTTCCTGTCCTCTAAGAATACGCCGGACAAGGTGAACATTTATTTGGGCCTCTAATGCAATTTTGAAAAACGCATATTTTTCCTAATTGAAATAAAATAGAGATAAAATCCCAAATAAAAATACAAATTGATTTTAATATTTTTCCTTCAACATTTCATTTATTTTGGAGAAGTCATATTATCTCCTCTCATATAATTTTAATATGAAATATTTTTGTGGAAGAAAAATAATTAAAACCAAAGTGATCCTTGTTTCAATATTTGATAAAACTCAAATATGAGAATGAAGGAAAATCCCCAACTCTCTCCAAGGGTCCTTGAGTTGCTTAGGATTTTGAGGATCACAAGAACGAAATGCAATAAAATATGATATGCATGGATGACCTATGTATAACATTCCAAATTGAAAATTTGGGATGTTACAGACTAGCAAGCCTACAATGGAATTACTCACGCACAGCGGTGAGCATCATGAAATTGGTGATGGAGGAAGGTTGATGATGATGATGGCGATGATTTCCCCTCTCCAGAGCCCCAAACGGACTCCAGATCTGGCCTCCCGATGAAGAACAGGGGGTGACGAAGGCTCCATATCGTAAAACGCGATGAATCCTTTTCTCTGATTTTTCTCTCCCCAAACATGAAAATATGGAGTTAGAGTTGAGGTCGGTGGAGCCTCGTGGGACCCACAAGACAGGAGGGCGCGCCCTAGCGGGGTGCCCTCCACCCTTGTGGACACGTGGTGGGTCCCCTCTGGTTGATTTTTTCCCCAATATTTTTTATTTATTCCAAAAATAATCTTCGTGAAGTTTCAGGTCATTCCGAGAACTTTTATTTCTGCACAAAAATAACACCGTGGCAATTCTACGAAAAACTGAGTCAGTCCGGGTTAGTTATATTCAAATCATGCAAATTAGAGTCCAAAACAAGGGAAAAAGAGTTTGGAAAAGTAGATACGATGGAGACGTACTAATGGCCCATTGAGGTCCCATGGATTCTACGGCCCGTAGGAGGCCCATGGTCACTACAGCAGGTAGCAGGACCATGGTTACAATGGTCCGTATCTTGCCCATGGTTATTGTGGCCTAGTTATAAAAAATAGGTTATTGTGGCCACTAGAAAAAGTGGAAAAAGAACTGCAATGACTACAAGCAAACAACTAGACAAGACAATAAGGAAATAATAAGCAAGCAACTAACGCTAGGCTATTACGGCTATTACACATATTACATCCACTAGGCATCAAAGTTGGCCACCGGTGCAAATATAGGGAACGAAGCAGCATGTCACATACACTAGTTGTCAAAGTTGGCAACCAGTGCAAATAAACACTAGAGCAAAACAATTCTAGAACTATAACCACTTCAGAAGAGCTCAAGAAACAATATCTTGGGTACCCAATATGCTGGCAAGATGCTTAGCAAGCTTATTCACTTTCTCTTGTTTGGCGCTTAAATCCTCCAGCGCTTACTGTTGCACCAGAAAGTATGCATCTGAATTTTGTAGGGACTTCCTTAGTCCTTTGGCTTCATGTTGCAGCACATCTGATCGATGTCTTTCAACTTGAAGTTGAGACTCAAGAAGACGAACTGATACAGGCAGCAAGTTCAAAGAGCTTGTGCCAACAATAGTGGATAGTAACTCGAACACTACATCAAGACAGGACTTTTGGGTTGTCTCACTATTGTCAAGATAGTTTTTATCAGCTTTCTTGAAGACCAACAGGGATGTGTCACTATCTTGAACCTTATCTGCATTACTTCCTTTACCATTGCATAACGGGGGTACTTTTCTCCAATATTTTGTCTGCATTCTAAAAGAGAAACAAGCAGACACATCATAGGTTTACCATGTTGTATATGACAATCATTTTGGTAAATTAGTTCAGTAGTAAAGTGGACAGGATAACAGCATGAAACAAACATATATCTATGTACCATGGTCACTGTATGGTCTATGTCATTCTAGTTTTTGTTGCCAAATCAAGATAGAGACTGAAGGAAATATGCCCTAGAGGCAATAATAAAGTTATTATTTATATTTCCTTATATCATGATAAATGTTTATTATTCATGCTAGAATTGCATTAACTAGAAACTTATTACATGTGTGAATACATAGACAAACAAAGTGTCACTAGTATGTCTCTACTTGACTAGCTCGTTAATCAAAGATGGTTAAGTTTCCTAGCCATAGACATGAGTTGTCATTTGATGAACGGGATCACATCATTAGAGAATGATGTAATTGACATGACCCATCCATTAGCTTAGCACTATTATCGTTTAGTTTACTGCTATTGCACTTATCCATGTTCCTATGACTATGAGATTATGTAACTCCCGAATACCAGAGGAACACTTAGTGTGCTATCAAACGTCACAACATAACTGGGTGATTATAAATATGCTCTACAGGTGTCTCCAATGGTGTTTGTTGAGTTGGCATAGATCAAGATTAGGATTTGTCACTCTGATTGTCGGAGAGGTATCTCTGGGCCCTCTCGGTAATGCTCATCACTATAAGCCTTGCAAGCAAAGTGACTAAAGAGTTAGTTATGGGATGATGCATTACGGAACGACTAAAGAGACTTGCCGACAACGAGATTGAACTAGGTATGAGGATACCGATGATCGAATCTCGGGCAAGTAACCTACTGATGTCAAAGGGAACAACGTATATTGTTATGCAGTTTGACCGATAAAGATCTTCATAGAATATGTAGGAGCCAATATGAGCATCTAGGTTCCGCTATTGGTTGTTGATCGGAGATGTGTCTCGGTCATGTTTACATAGTTCTCGAACCCGTAGGGTCCGTATGCTTAATGTTCGATGACGATTTGTATTATGAGTTCTGTGATTTGATGTACCGAAGGTTGTTCGGAGTCCCGGATGAGATCACGGACATGACAAGGAGTCTCAAAATGGTTGAGACATAAAGATCGATATATTAGAAGGCTATATTCGGACATCGGAAAGGTTCCGAGTGATTCGGATATTTTTCAGAGTACCGGAGAGTTACGGGAATTTGTCGGGGGAAGTAGTGGGCCTTAATGGGCCATACAGGAAAGGAGAGAAGGGCCTAAAGGGGTGGCTGCATGCCCCCCATGGCAAGTCCGAATTGGACTAAGGAGGGGGCGGCGCCCCCTCTCTTTCCTTCTTCCTCTCTGACTCCTTCCCTCTCTCCCCTCTTGGAAAAGGAAGGGGACTCCAACTAGGATTGGGAATCCTAGTTGGACTCCCCCTATAGGCGCACCCCTCCTAGGCCGGCCTCCTCTTCCCCCCTCCTTTATATACATGGGCAGGGGGCACCCCAAAGGCACTTCAAGATTTGTCTTAGCCATGTGCGGTGCCCCCCTCCATAGTTACACACCTCGGTCATATCGTCGTAGTGCTTAGGCGAAGCCCTGCGCCGATAAATTCATCATCACCGTCGCCACGCCGTCGTGCTGACGGAACTCTCCTTCAGCCTCAACTGGATCAAGAGCCCAAGGGACGTCATCGAGCTGAACGTGTGCTGAACACGGAGGTGACATATGTTTGGTACTTGGATCGGTTGGATTGCAAAGACATTCGACTACATCAACCGCGTTACTAAACGCTTCCGCTTTCGGTCTACGAGGGTACGTGGACACACTCTCCCCGCTCATTGCTATGCTTCTCCTAGATAGATCTTGCGTGATCGTAGGATTTTTTTTGAAATACTACGTTCCCCAACAGAGACATAGTTCAAATAATATTTGTTTAAGACAAAGCAACATAAACAGAATATAAGTGTGGGAAACTACATAGCAATAACAACACTTGTAATGTGCATGACATGAGAACATAACTGTTTATTCAATTCAAAACTAAAATCAACATAGAGCAAGTTACAACAACAAATCAGTCAAAGAAACAGGTTTAAAACATGCCTGTTGCGCCATTGGAGTTTCAATTCCATCCTTCAAATTTGAAAATAGTTGGTACGAGTAAATACAGTGATGCAAGAGCAAAGGAGTATGAACCATAGCTACAGAACCTGACCCGAGAACAATTCTTCTTCTGCTTTAAGCGTTGAGTTGGGCTTCAGAGTGGTGGTTGATACGTCTCCAACGTATCTATAATTTTTGATTGTTCCATGCTATTATATTATCTGTTTTGGATGTTTAATGGGCTTTAATATGCTCTTTTATATTATTTTTGGGACTAACCTATTAACCAGAGGCCCAGTGTCAGTTTCTATTTTTTTTGCCTATTTTAGAGTTTCGTAGAAAAGGAATACCAAACGGAGTGCAAACGGAATGAAACCTTCGCAATGATCTTTCTTGGACCGAAAGCAATCCAGAAGACTTGGAGTCAAATCTGGAACTCCAGAGGTGGCCACGAGGCAGGAGGGCGTGCCCAGGGGGGTAGGCATGCCCCCACCCTCGTGGTCCCCTCGTAGCTCCACCGACGTACTTTTTTCGCCTATATATACTCGTATACCCTAGAAACATGCAGAGAGCCACAAAACCACTTTTCCACCGCCGCAACCTTCTGTACCCATGAGATCCCATCTTGGGGGCTTTTCCAGCGATCTGCCGGAGGGGGAATCGATCATGGAGGGTTTCTACATCACCACCATTGCCTCTCCGATGAAGCGTGAGTAGTTTACCACAGACCTTCGGGTCCATAGTTATTAGTTGGATGGCTTCTTCTCTCTCTTTGATTCTCGATACAAAGTTCTCCTCGATGTTCTTGGAGATCTATTCAATGTAATACTCTTTTGCGGTGTGTTTGCCGAGATCCGATAAATTGTGGGTTTATGAACAATATTATCTATGAATATTATTTGGTTCTTCTCTGGATTCTTATATGCATGATTTGGTATCTTTGCAAGTCTCTTCGAATTATCGGTTTAGTTTGGCCTACAATATTGATCTTTCTTGCAATGGGAGAAGTGCTTAGCTTTGGGTTCAATCTTACGGTGTACTTTCCCGGTGATAGTAGGGGCAGCAAGGCACATATTGTATTGTTGCCATTGAGGATAAAAATATGGGGTTTATATCATATTGCTTGAGTTTATCCCTCTACATCATGTCATCTTGCTTAATGTGTTACTCTGTTATTATGAACTTAATACTCTAGATGCATGCTGGATAGCGGTCGATGTGTGGTGTAATAGTAGTAGATGCAGAATCGTTTTGATCTACTTGACACGGACATGATGCCTATATTCATGATCATTGCCTTAGATATCTTCATAACTATGCACTTTTCTATCAATTGCTCGGCAGTAATTTGTTCACGCACCATAATACATGCTATCTTGAGAGAAGCCACTAGTGAAACCTATGGCCCCGGGTCTCTTTCCTATTATATTACATCTCTTTTATTTACATCGCATCTCGTTTACTATTTTGCAATCTTTACTTTCCAATCTGTACGACAAAAATACCAAAAATATTACTTTACTATCTATATTAGATCTCACTTTTGCGAGTGACCGTTAAGGGATTGACAACCCCTTTATCGCGTTGGTTGCAAGGTTCTTGATTGTTTGTGTAGGTACTAGGTGACTTGTGCGTTGTCTCCTACTAGATTGATACCTTGGTTCTCAAAACTAAGGGAAATACTTACGCTACTTTGCTGCAACACCCTTTCCTCTTCAAGGGAAAACCAACGCATGCTCAAGACGTAGCAAGAAGGATTTATGGCGTCGTTGCCGGGGAGATCTACGCCAAGTCAAGACATACCAAGTACCCATCATAAACTCTTCTCCCTCGCATTACATTATTTTCCATTTGCCTCTCGTTTTCCTCTCCCCCACTTCTAAAACGATTTCCGAAAACCTTCACCCCTTTTCTTGTTCGTCTCTTTTTGCTTGCTTCTTGTGTGCTTGTGTGTTGGATTGATTGTTTGTCACGATGGCTCAAGATAATACTAAATTGTGTGACTTTTCCAATACCAACAACAATGATTTTATTAGCACTCCGATTGCTCCTACTACCGATGGTGAATGTTGTGAAATTAATACCGCTTTGCTGAATCTTGTTATGAAAGATCAATTTTCTGGCCTTCCTAGTGAAGATGTCGCTACCCATCTAAACAACTTTGTTGATTTGTGTGATATGCAAAAGAAGAAAGATGTGGATAATGATATTGTTAAATTGAAGCTATTTCCGTTTTCTCTTAGAGATCATGCTAAAACTTGGTTCTCTTCTTTGCCTAAAAATAGTATTGATTCATGGAATAAGTGCAAAGATGTTTTTATCTCTAAGTATTTTCCTCCCGCTAAGATCATCTCTCTTAGGAACGATATTATGAATTTCAAGCAACTTGATCATGAGCATGTTGCACAAGCTTGGGAGAGGATGAAATTAATGATACGTAATTGCCCTACACATGGTTTGAACTTATGGATGATTATACAAAAAAATATGCCGGATTGAATTTTGCTTCTAGAAATCTTTCAGATTCGGCCGCGGGAGGCACTTTTATGGAAATCACTTTAGGAGAAGCTTCTAAACTCCTAGACAATATTATGGTTAATTATTCTCAATGGCACATCGAAAGATACACTAGTAAAAAAGTTCATGCGATTGAAGAGATTAATGTTTTGAGTGGAAAGATGGATGAACTTATGAAATTGTTTGCTAATAAAAGTGTTTCTTCTCATCCTAATGATATGCCTTTGTCCACTTTGATTGAGAATAATAATGAATCTATGGATGTGCATTTTGATGGTAGGAACAATTTTGGTAACAGTGCGTATAGAGGAAACTTTAATTCTAGGCTGTTTCCTAGGAATTCCTCTAATAATTATGGTAATTCCTACAACAACTCTTATGGAAATTTTAATAAGATGCCCTCTGATTTTGAGACTAGTGTTAAAGAATGTATGAGTTCGCAAAAGAATTTCAATGCTTTGGTTGAAGAAAAATTGCTTAAGATTGATGAGTTGGCTAGGAACGTGGATAGAACTATTGATGTTGATTCTTTGAAACTTAGATCTATTCCACATAAGCATGACATCAATAAGTCTCTTAAAGCCATGAGAATTTCCATTGATGAGGTCAAAACTTTACATAGCAATGAACTCACTATTTTGGATATCAGGGAATTTAATTATGATAATTGCTCTTTGATAGATTGTATTTCCTTGTTGCAATCCGTGTTAAATTCTCCTCATGCTTATAATCAAAATAAAGCTTTTACTAAACATATCATTGATGCTTTAATGCAATCCTATGAAGAAAAGCTTGAACTAGAAGTTTCTATCCCTAGAAAACTTTATGATGAGTGGGAACCTACTATTAAAATTAAGATTAAAGATTATGAATGTTATGCTTTATATGATTTGGGTGCTAGTATTTCCATGATTCCAAAAACTTTGTGTGATGTGCTAGGTTTCCGTGAATTTGATTATTGTTCTTTAAATTTGCATCTTGTGGATTCCACCATTAAGAAACCTATGGAAGGATTAATGATGTTCTTATTGTTGCTAATAGGAATTATGTGCCGGTATATTTCATTGTTCTTGATATAGATTGCAATCCTACATGTCCTATTATTCTTGGTAGACCTTTCCTTAGAACGATTGGTGCAATTATTGACATGAAAGAAGGAAATATTAGATTCCAATTTTCGTTAAGGAAAGGCATGGAACACTTTCCTAGGAAGAAAATTAAATTTCCTTATGAATCTATTATGAGAGCCACTTATGGATTGCATACCGAAGATGGCAATACCTAGATCTATTCTTGTTTTTATGCCTAGCTAGGGGCGTTAAACGATAGCGCTTGTTGGGAGGCAACCCAATTTTATTTTTGTTCTGTGCTTTTTGTTCCTGTTTAGTAATAAATAATTCATCTAGCTTCTTTTGTGATTGTGTTTTTATGTTTTAATTACTGTTTGTGCCAAGTAAAGCCTTTAGGATCTTCTTGGGTGATTGTTGTTTGATCTTGCTGATAAAAACAGAAAGTATGCACTCATGAAAATAATTATCATTTTTTACCAGAGAGCGATAAAATACCAATTCCAACTACAGTTGATCAATGTACTTTTTATCCTGGTCGTCCTAATTTTTCAGAATTTTTGGAGTTACAGAAGTATTCGAAATCTCCATATTGCTACAGATTGTTTTGTTTTTGATAGATTATGTTTTTCGTGTGTTGTTTGCTTATTTTGATGAATCTATGAGATGGGGGGTATGAACAATAGAGAAGTTGGAATACAGTAGGTTTAACACCAATATAAATAAAGAATGAGTTCATCATAGTACCTTAAAGTGATGGTTTATTTTCTTATACTAACGAAGCTCATGAGATTTTCTTTTCAAGTTTTGTGTTGTGAAGTTTTCAAGTTTTTGGGTAAAGATTTGATGGATTTTGGAATAAGGAGTGGCACGAGCCTAAGCTTGGGGATGCCCAAGGCACCCCAAGGTAAAATTCAAGGACAACCAAAAGCCTAAGCTTGGGGATGCCCCGGAAGGCATCCCCTCTTTCGTCTTCATCTATCGGTAACTTTACTTGAGGCTATATTTTTATTCACCACATGATATGTGTTTCGCTTGGAGCGTCTTGTATGATTTAAGTCTTTGGTTTTTAGTTTACCACAGTCATCCTTGCTGTACACACCTTTTGGGAGAGACACGCATGAATCGAAATTTATTCGAATACTCTATGTGCGTCACTTATATCTTTTGAGCTAGATAATTTTGCTCTAGTACTTCACTTATATCTTTTTAGAGCACGGTGGTGGTTTTATTTTCTATAAATTATTGATCTCTCATGCTTCACTTATATTATTTTGAGAGTCTTTTAGAACAGGATGGTAATTTGCTTTGGCTATAAAATTAGTCCTAATATGATGGGCATCCAAGATGGGTATAATAAAAACTTTCATATAAAGTGCATTGAATACTATGAGAAGTTTGATTCTTATGATTGTTTTGAGATATGAAGATGGAGATATGAGATTCATGCTAGCTGAGTAGTTGTGAATTTGAGAGATACTTATGTTAAAGTTTGTGATTCCCGTAGCATGCACGTATGGTGAACCGTTATGTGATGAAGTCGGAGCATGATTTATTTATTGATTGTCTTCCTTATGAGTGGCGGTCGAGGACGAGCGATGGTCTTTTCCTACCAACCCACCCCCTGGGCGCGCCCTCCACCCTCGTGGGCCCCTCATTGCTCCACCGACCTACTTCTTCCTCCTATATATGTCCATATACCCCGCAAACATCCAGGAGCACCACGAAAACCTAATTCCACCGCCGCAACCTTCTGTACCCAAGAGATCCCATCTTGTGGCCTTTTCGGAGCTCCGCCGGAGGGGGCATTGATCACGGAGGGCCTCTACATCAACTCCATGGCCCCTCCGATGATGTGTGAGTAGTTTACTTCAGACCTTCGGGTCCATAGCTAGTAGCTGGATGGCTTGTTCTCTCTCTTTGGATCTCAATACAAAGTTCTCCTCGATTCTCTTGGAGATCTATTCAATGTAACTCTTCTTTTTGTAGTGTGTTTGTTGAGATCCGATGAATTGTGAGTTTATGATCCAGATTATCTATGAAGAATATTTGAATCTTCTCTGAATTCTTTTATGTATGATTGGTTTATCTTTGCAAGTCTCTTCGAATTATCAGTTTGGTTTGGCCTACTAGATTGATCTTTCTTGCAATGGGAGAAGTGCTTAGCTTTGGGTTCAATCTTGCGGTGCTCGATCCTAGTGACAGAAAGGGAAACGACACATATTGTATTGTTGCCATCGAGGATAAAAAGATAGGGTTTACATCATATTGCATGAGTTTATCCCTCTACATCATGTCATCTTGCTTAAGGTGTTACTCTGTTCTTATGAACTTAATACTCTAGATGCATGCTGGATAGCGGTCGATGTGTGGAGTAATAGTAGTAGATGCAGAATCATTTCGGTCTACTTGTCACGGACGTGATGCCTATATACATGATCATGCCTAGATATTCTCATAATTATTCGCTTTTCTATCAATTGCTCGACGGTAATTTTTTCACCCACCATAATACTTATGCTATCTTGAGAGAAGCCACTAGTGAAACCTATGGCCCCCGGGTCTATTTTCCATCATACAAGTTTCCAATCTACTTTATTTTTCTATCTTTTACTTTCAATCTATATCATAAAAATACCAAAAATATTTATCTTATTATCATCTCTATAAGATCTCACTCTTGCAAGTGGTCGTGAAGGGATTAACAACCCCTTTATCGCGTTGGTTGCGAGGTTCTTATTTGTGTGTGTAGGTACGAGGTGACTCGCGCGTGGTCTCCTACTGGATTGATACCTTGGTTCTCAAAAACTGAGGGAAATACTTACGCTGCTTTAATGCATCACCCTTTCCTCTTCAAGGAAAAACCAACGCAATGCTCAAGAGGTAGCAAGAAGGATTTCTGGCGCCGTTGCCGGGGAGATCTACGCCAAGTCAAGACATACCAAGTACCCATCACAACTCTTATCCCTCGCAGTACATTATTTGCCATTTGCCTCTCGTTTTCCTCTCCCCCCACTTCACCCTTGGCGTTTTATTCGCCCTTCTTCTATTCGTCTTTCCATTTGCTTTGATGTCTTACTTGGCTCGTTTGCTCGTTTGTTAGGAATACTTGTTTATTTATTACTAAACAGAGAACCTAAGATCTATGGATCCTCATCCGCTTGCAAATCTTTTTAAGAGATCCAATTATGATGAACCAATTGCTAGTGAGTTTTGTGCACTAGATTATCTTTATGAAGTTTTGCTTGAAATTCATGAATCTGATAATTGCGATGAAGTACTTTATGAAGTGATTCATGATAGCTCCTTGAATGAAAATCATGATTGCAATGATATTATTACAAATTCTATTAATGTCAATTGTGTTAATGATTTGCAAAACCCTAAGCTTGGGGATGCTAGTTTTGCCATGTCCATTGCAATATTCATGATTGGGGTGATTCTTTTTACAACCTTGAAAATACATTTAAGCCCCGTGATGAATATGAGATTGATAATAATGTTTGCAATAATACTGAAAGTGAGTTTGGAAGAGTGGCAACTTTAGATCCCACTGTTTTGGAAGAGTGTCAACTTTGCATGCATGTGGATCATGTTGAGAATATTTTATATGCTATCTATATTGTTGAATTTGATTATGATCCCACATGTAATTATTATGAGAGAGGGAAATATGGTTGTAGAGATTTTCATGTTGCTAAATTACCTCTCGTTATGTTGAGATTGCTATTGTTTATTTCCTCTTCCTTGCATATGCTAGTTTTTGCCTGATATGATAATTTGTTTGCCTATAATATGCCTATGCATAGGAAGTATGTTAGACTTATATGTTTTTGGCACGTGTTTCATGATGCTCTCTTTGTGCTTCAATTCTTGTCTTTCATGTGAGCATCATTGAAATTATGAATGCCTAGCTAAAAGGCTTCAAAGAAAAGCGCTTGTTGGGAGACAACCCAATATTTTTCCTTGCTGTTATTCAATAAATAATTTATCTAGCCTCTTTTTTGGTTGTATTTTTTGTGTTTAATTAGTGTTTGTGCCAAGTAGAACCGTTGGGAAGACTTGGGGAAAGTCTTTTTGATCTTGCTGTAAAAAACAGAAACTTTAGCACTCACGAGAATTGCTGTCATTTTTTATCGGAGAGTTCTCTTTAGTTAATTATTTTTCAGATGATTAATATATAAATTCCTCACGCCCATCAATTTATTTTAGAATTTTTGGGGTTCCAGAAGTTTGCGTTAGTTACAGATTACTACAGACTATTCTGTTTTTGACAGATTCTGTTTTTTGTGTGTTGTTTGCTTATTTTAATGAATCTATGGCTAGTAAAAGAGTTTATAAACCATAGAGAAGTGGGAATACAGTAGGTTTAACACCAATATAAATAAATAATGAGTTCATTACAGTACCTTGAAGTGGTGTTTTGTTTTCTTTCGCTAACGGATCTCACGAGATTCTCTTGTTAAGTTTTGTGTTGTGAAGTTTTCAAGTTTTGGGTAAAGATTTGATGGATTATGGAACAAGGAGTGGCAAGAGCCTAAGCTTGGGGATTCCCATAGCACCCCAAGGTAAAATACAAGGACACCAAAAAGCCTAAGCTTGGGGATGCCCCGGAAGGCATCCCCTCTTTTGTCTTCGTTCATCGGTAACTTTACTTGGAGCAATATTTTTATTCGCCACATGATATGTGTTTTGCTTGGAGCGTCTTGTATGATTTGAGTCTTTGCTTTTTAGTTTACCACAATCATCCTTTCTGTACACACCATTTGAGAGAGACACACATGAATTGGAATTTATTAGAATACTCTATGTGCTTCACTTATATCTTTTGCGCTATATAGTTTTTGCTCTAGTGCTTCACTTATATCTTTTAGAGCACGGTGGTGGTTCTATTTTATAGAAATAATTGATCTCTCATGCTTCACTTATATTATTTTGAGAGTCCTTTAGAACAACATGGCAATTTGCTTTTAGGCGTAATAAAAACTTTCATATAAGTGCATTGAATACTAAGAGAAGTTTGATACTTGATGATTGTTTTGAGATATGGAGATGGTGATATTAGAGTCATGCTAGTTGAGTAGTTGTGAATTTGAGAAATACTTGTGTTGAAGTTTCTAATTCCCGTACCATGCACGTATGGTGAACCGTTATGTGATGAAGTCGGAGCATGATTTATTTATTGATTGCCTTCCTTATGAGTGGCGGTCAGGGACGAGCGATGGTCTTTTCCTACCAATCTATCCCCCTAGGAGCATGCGCGTAGTACTTTGTTTCGATAACTAATAGATTTTTGCAATAACTATGTGAGTTCTTTATGACTAATGTTGAGTCCATGGATTATACACACCCTCATCCTTCCACAATTTCTAGCCTCTCTAGTACCGCGCAACTTTCGCCGGTACCATAAACCCACCATATACCTTCCTCACAACAACCACCATACCTACCTATTATGGCATTTCCATAGCCATTCCGAGATATATTGCCATGCAACTTTCCACCGTTCCGTTTGCTATGACACGCTTCATCATTTTCATATTGCTTTGCATGATCATGTAGTTGAGATCATATTTGTGGCAAAGCCACCGTTCATGATTTTTTCATACATGTCACTCTTGATTCTGCATATCCCGGTACACCGCCGGAGGCATTCACATAGAGTCATATTTTGTTCTAAGTATTGAGTTGTAATTCTTGAGTTGTAAGTAAAAAAAGTGTGATGATCATCTTTGTTAGAGCATTGTCCCAATGAGGAAGGGGTGATGGAGACTATGATTCCCCCATAAGTCGGGATGAGACTCCGGACGAAAAAAAGAGGCCAAAAAAGAAGGCCCAAATAAAAAAAGAAAATAAAATAAAATGAGAGAAAAAGAGAGAAGGGACAATGTTACTACCCTTTTTCCACACTTGTGCTTCAAAGTAGCACCATGATCTTCATGATAGAGAGTCTCCTATGTTGTCACTTTCATAAACTAGTGGGAGTTTTACATTATAGAACTTGGCTTGTATATTCCAATGATGGGCTTCCTCAAATTGCCCTAGGTCTTCGTGAGCAAGCAAGTTGGATGCACACCCACTTAGTTTCTTTTGTTGAGCTTTCATACACTTATAGCTCTAGTGCATCCATTGCATGGCAATCCCTACTCACTCACATTGATATCTATTAATGGGCATCTCCATAGCCTGTTTATATGCCTAGTTAATGTGAGACTATATTCTCCTTTTTTGTCTTCTCCACAACCACCATTCTATTCCACCATAGTGCTATATCCATGGCTCATGCTCATATATTGCGTGAAGATTGCAAAAGTTTGAGAACATCAAAAGTATGAAACAATTGCTTGGCTTGTCATCGGGGTTGTGCACGACTTAATATTTTGTGTGATGAAGATAGAGCATAGCCAGACTATATGATTTTGTAGGGATAACTTTCTTTGGTCATGTTATTTTGAGAAGACATGATTTCTTAGTTAGTATACTTGAAGTATTATTATTTCTATGTCAATATTAAAATTTTATCTTGAATCTTTCGGATCTGAACATTCATGCCACAATAAAGAAAAATTACATTGAGAAATATGTTAGGAAGCATTCCACATAAAACATTCTGTTTTTATCATTTACCTACTCGAGGACGAGCAGGAATTAAGCTTGGGGATGCTCGATACGTATCCAATGTATCTATAGTTTTTGATTGTTCCATGCTATTATATTATCTATTTTGGATGTTAATGGGCTTATTTTTACACTTTTATATTATTTTTGGGACTAACCTATTAACCGGAGGCCCAGCCCAAATTGCTGTTTTTTTTGCCAATTTTAGAGTTTCGCCGAAAAGGAATATCAAACGGAGTCCAAATGGAATGAAACCTTCGGGAGCGTTATTTTTGGAACAAACGTGATCCAGGAGACTTGGAGTGGATGTCAAGAAACAATTGAGGAGGCCACGAGGCAGGGGGCGCGCCTTCCACCCTCGTGGACCCCTCGTTGCTCCACCGACCTACTTCTTCCTCCTATATATGTCCATATACCCCGCAAACATCCAGGAGCACCACGAAAACCTAATTCCACCGCCGCAACCTTCTGTACCCAAGAGATCCCATCTTGGGGCCTTTTCGAGAGCTCCGCCGGAGGGGGCATTGATCATGGAGGGCCTCTACATCAACTCCATGGCCCCTCCGATGATGTGTGAGTAGTTTACTTTAGACCTTCGGGTCCATAGCTAGTAGCTAGATGGCTTCTTCTCTCTCTCTATCTCTCTCTTTGGATCTCAATACAAAGTTCTCCTCGATTCTCTTGGAGATCTATTCAATGTAACTCTTCTTTTTGCGGTGTGTTTGTCGAGATCCAATGAATTGTGGGTTTATGATCCAGATTATCTATGAACAATATTTGAATCTTCTCTGAATTCTTTTATGTATGATTGGTTTATCTTTGCAAGTCTCTTCGAATTATCAGTTTGGTTTGGCCTACTAGATTGATCTTTCTTGCAATGGGAGAAGTGCTTAGCTTTGGGTTCAATCTTGCGGTGCTCGGTCCTAGTGACAGAAAGGGAAACAACACTTATTGTATTGTTGCCATCGAGGATAAAAAGATGGGGTTTACATCATATTGCATGAGTTTATCCCTCTACATCATGTCATCTTGCTTAAGGCGTTACTCTGTTCTTATGAACTTAATACTCTAGATGCATGCTGGATAGCAGTCAATGTGTGGAGTAATAGTAGTAAATGCAGAATCGTTTTGGTCTACCTGTCACGGACGTGATGCCTATATACATGATCATGCCTAGATATTCTCATAATTATTCGCTTTTCTATCAACTGCTCGACAGTAATTTGTTCACCCACCGTAATACTTATGCTATCTTTATTTTGCTATCTTTTACTTTCAATCTATATCATAAAAATACCAAAAATATTTATCTTATTATCATCTCTATCGGATCTCACTCTTGCAAGTGGTCGTGAAGGGATTGACAACCCCTTTATCGTGTTGGTTGCGAGGTTCTTATTTGTGTGTGTAGGTACGAGGTGACTCACACGTGGTCTCCTACTGGATTGATACTTTGGTTCTCAAAAACTGAGGGAAATACTTACGTTGCTTTACTACATCACCCTTTCCTCTTCAAGGGAAAACCAACGCAGTGCTCAAAAGGTAGCACACCCTTCCACCGTTGCTAGCCTCTCTAGTACCGCACAACTTTCGCCGGTACCATAAACCAACCATTTATCTTCCTCAAATCAGCCATCATACCTACCTATTATGGCATTTCCATAGCCATTCCGAGATATATTGCCATGCAACTTTCCACCGTTCCGTTTATTATGACACGCTTCATCATTGTCATATTGTTTTGCATGATCATGTAGTTGACATCGTTTTTGTGTCAAAGCCACCTTAATTCTTTCATACATGTCACTCTTGATTCATTGCACATCCCGGTACACCGCCGGAGACATTCACATACAATCATATTTTGTTCTAAGTATCGAGTTGTAATTCTTGAGTTGTAAGTAAATAAAAGTGTGATGATCATCATTATCAGAGAATTGTCCCAATGAGGAAAGGATGATGGAGACTATGATTCCCCCACAAGTTGGGATGAGACTCTGGACGAAAAAAAAGAGGCCATAAAAAAGGGAGAAAGGCCCAAATAAAAAAATGAGAGAAAAAGAGAGAAGGGGCAATGCTACTATCCTTTTTCCAAACTTGTGCTTCAAAGTAGCACCATGATCTTCATGATAGAGAGTCGCCTATGTTGTCACTTTCATATACTAGTGGGAATCTTTCAATATAGAACTTGGCTTGTATATTCCAATGATGTGCTTCCTCAAAATGCCTAGGTCTTCGTGAGCATGCGAGTTGGATGCACACCCACTTCGTTTCTTTTTGAGCTTTCATACATATATAGCTCTAGTGCATCCGTTGCATGGAAATCCCTACTCACTCACATTGATATCTATTGATGGGCATCTCCATAGCCATCGATACGCCTAGTTGATGTGAGACTATCTTCTCCTTTTGTCTTCTCCACAACCACCGTTCTATTCCACCTATAGTGCTATGTCCATGGCTCACGCTCATGTATTGCGTGAAGATTGAAAAAGTTTGAGAACATCAAAAGTATGAAACAATTAATTGGCCTATCATCGGAGTTGTGCATGATTTAAATATTTTGTGTGATGAAGATAGAGCATGGCCATACTATATGAATTTGTAGGGATAGCTTTCTTTGGCCATATTATTTTGAGAAGACATGATTGCTTTATTAGTATGCTTGAAGTATTATTATTTTTATGTCAATATTAAACTTTTGTTTTAAATCTTTCGGATCTGAAGATTCATGCCACAATAAAGAAAATTACATTGATAATTATGATAGGTAGCATTCCACATCAACAATTTTGTTTTTATCATTTACCTACTCGAGGACGAGCAGGAATTAAGCTTGGGGATGCTTGATATGTCTCCAACGTATCTATAATTTTTTATTGTTCCATGCTATTATATTATCTGTTTTGGATGTTTAATGGGCTTTAATATGCTCTTTTATATTATTTTTGGGACTAACCTATTAACCGGAGGCCCAGTGCCAATTTCTGTTTTCTTTGCCTATTTTAGAGTTTCGCAGAAAAGGAATACCAAACAGAGTCCAAAAGGAATGAAACCTACGCGATGATCTTTCTTGGACCGAAAGCAATCCGAAAGAGTTGGAGTCGAAGTCTGGAACTTGACGAGGCGGCCACAAGGCAGGAGGGCGCGCCTAGGGGGTAGGTGCGCCCCCACCCTCGTGCTTGTAGCTCCACCGACGTACTTCTTTCGCCTATATATACTCTTATACCCTAGAAACATCACAGAGAGCCATGAAACCACTTTTCCACTGCCGCAACCTTCTGTACCCGTGAGATCCCATCTTGGGGCCTTTTCCGGTGATCTGCCGGAGGGGGAATCGATCATGGAGGGCTTCTACATCAACACCATTGCCTCTCCGATGAAGCGTGAGTAGTTTACCACAGACCTTCGGGTTCATAGTTATTAGCTAGATGGCTTCTTCTCTCTCTTTGATTCTCAATACAAAGTTCTCCTCGATGTTCTTGGAGATCTATTCGATGTAATGCTCTTTTGCGGTGTGTTTGCCGAGATCCAATGAATTGTGGGTTTATGAACAAGATTATCTATGAATATTGTTTGATTCTTCTCTGAATTCTTATATGCATGCTTTGATATCTTTGCAAGTCTCTTCAAATTATTGGTTTAGTTTGGCCTACTAGATTGATCTTTCTTGCAATGGGAGAACTGCTTAGGTTTGGGTTCAATCTTGCGGTGTCCTTTCCCAGTGATAGTAGGGGCAGCAAGGCACGTATTGTATTGTTGCCATCGAGGTTAAAAAGATGGGGTTTATATCATATTGCTTGAGTTTATCCATCTACATCATGTCATCTTGCTTAATGCGTTACTCTCTTCTTATGAACTTAATACTCTAGATGCATGCTGGATAGTGGTCGATGTGTGGTGTAATAGTAGTAGATGCAGAATTGTTTCGATCTACTTGACACGGACGTGATGCCTATATTCATGATCATTGCCTTAGATATCTTAATAATTATGCGCTTTTCTATCAATTGCTCGACAGTACTTTGTTCACCCACCATAATACATGCTATCTTGAGAGAAGCCACTAGTGAAACCTATGCCCCCCGGCTCTCTTTCTTATTATATTGCATCTCTTCACTACAAAAAAAAGACACATTCATGACATTTTGGGCCGAACGAATTTTTTTTCCTGTCAAACATATGACACTTCTATGACGATAATTGTGAAAAAACCCGGTATCATCATAGATGTGGTGGGCTCCTACTTCTATGACAAAAAATCATGACAGAAAATGGGCTTTTCGTCCTGGGCGGGCCGGAGATGCAGCTGCATGACATTCTTTGGGTCGTCCATGATGGAAAAAACCGTGGTAGAAGCGAGGGCGAGGAAAATTTCGGGGAGTTCCCGGTTACGGTGGGAGGTCGGGGGCCGAGCGAGCGCGTTTCTCTCGTACACGTACGCGCGTGTGTGCGAGGCGTTGGCTCTAACTGAACCCGAGCGAGGCGTTGGGCTCTAACTGAACCCAAGCGATTGAACTGCAGGCTACGCGTTACTGAACCCGAGCGATCGATCGATGGCTGTTAACCGAAACCGATCGAGCGATTCCTTCGCTACTGCTGCTAACTGAAGCCGATCGATGCTGCCTCTGGGACAAACAGTGAGTGTTGCGGGGGGTTTGGATGAACAGTGAGCGGTGGCGTTGGCTCTGGATGAACAGGACCCCGTGGTGTGGTGGAGGGCTGGATGAACAGTAGACGGTGGAGGGGTGGTTGAACAGGACCCCGTGGTGTGGAGGGCTGGATGAATAGTAGACGATGGAGGGGTGCCCGTGGAGGGGTGGTTGAACAGTAGCCGATGGAGTAGCGCGTGGTGGAGGCTGAATGAACAGGAGCCTGTGGAGGCTGGAGGAGGTCGACGGTAGCCCGTGGAGGCTGGAGGAGGTCGACGGTGGAGATGAACAGTATCCCGTGGAGTCCCGTTTTGCGGCACGCCACACCCCTCCCGATGAACATGACCCTCGTTTCGACCGTAGGAGGTCTGTTTCATTCGTTTTGCGGTACGCCACACCCCTCCCGATCAACAGGACCTCCGTTTCGACCGTAGGAGGTCAGTTTCGTTCGTTTTGCAGTATGCCACACCACTCTCGATCAATAGGACCCCTGTTTCAACCGTAGGAGGTCCGTTTCCTCCGTTTTGTGGTACGCTAGACCCCTCCCGATCAACAGGACCCCGTTTCAAACATAGGAGGTCGGTTTCCTCCATTGTGTAGTACGCCAAGCCTCGGTTCCATTGCATGTTCCGTGCAAGCCCTCCTGATGGACATGACCACGCATTCCGTTCTGACCCAGCCGGTTGGCTCCCATGCGTTCCGATGCCTCCTGATGAACACGACGCATTTCGTTGCCTCCCCATGAACACGACGCATTTTGTTGCCTCCCCATGAACACGACGACGACGCTATTTCTCCGTTCCGAACCAGCCATGTACACGAGCCCTGGCCGTACATACGCGCGAGTAGGCATTCGAGACCCCGCCCGTATGTACACATACGTGGCAGTATTTTCTTTCTTGCACCCTGGCCGATGTACGTACATGTACATGCTACGTGCGCGCCTCTACTACGACACATACGCGCCTCTACTATGGCACGTGCGCGCCTCTACATCCACCAGTATATATGTACATACACGTTCGCGACCGAAATGACAATGCTACGTACGCTTCGACTAGGTGGGTCCCGACTGTCAGGCACTTCCTTGCTTGCGAAGTTGTAGCTGGTGGGTCCCAGCTGTCAGGGGGCGAATCGTTCTTTTTTTGGACGCACTTCTTTGCGTGCGAAGATGTAGCTGGTGGGTCCCAGCAGTCAGGGGCAAACATTTTTTTTCGCAAAATACGATGGCCCGTCCGGTGGGTCCCCAGTGTCAGGTGGAGGAATAACTATTTTGAATGTAATAAGGAGGCACTTCCTTGCTGCGGCCATGGACCCAGCTGTCAGCCTCTCCACATACAGTCCATGTCCGGTGGAAGCCGTTCCTTGACCACGTTAACCACGCCGCGCCGAGAGCACCAGGGCGGTGGATGATGGCGAGGCCTAGGAAGGGGACGACATGGAGCCGGGAAGTCGCGGCAGTGGATGCCCACGCGTAGAGGAGTACGAGGGTTCACTGGTTCGCTGCGGTGTGAGGCTGCCGTCGCCGCAGAATAACAGGGGGTGTCTGTCGTTGACCATGTTGACCAGGCCGCGCTGAGAGCACCAAGGCGGTGGACGATGGTGAGGCCTAGGAAGGGAACGACATGGAGGCAGGGAAGACTCGACAGTTGTTTCCCACGCGGAGGGGAGTATGACTGTACGAGGGTTTACTGGTTCGTCTGCCGTCGCCGGAGAATAACAG
This sequence comes from Triticum aestivum, assembly GCF_018294505.1. NCBI lineage: Eukaryota > Viridiplantae > Streptophyta > Magnoliopsida > Poales > Poaceae > Triticum > Triticum aestivum. The sequence goes on from NC_057797.1 coordinate 644,883,640, forward strand.
TAGGTGTGGGTGAGTAGAGGGATGGCTAGGCCAGCGATGGGAGTACGGTGGGGCGGTGAGGCCTGCGTGGCAGCATAGCTGGCCGCGGGGAGGAGGGAGCAGGCAGTCCCACCGACGCTTGTTTGAGCGGCTGGAGCAGGAAGATCAGAGATTGAAGAAGCACGATAGTCGTTCGATGGACATCCAACAGTCATTGCTTGTGCATCAACCTTTCTTTAGGAAAGCCTCAAATCTGTGGAAAACAGTATACATCCCATCTGCCATTATTTCTAATAATTTACAGCCCATTTGCTAATTATTAAGGTTTTTTTGGAGCCCATATTCTTTTTGTTAGCATTACTTGTGGCCACGGTTAAAAAATTATACGAAATTTTGCATATTTCGGTGCGGTCCGAACTGTTTTTAATCCCGAAATTTCGACGCACATTCAAACTGATTTTAAAAATAAATGTATATCAATATAAAATCCAACAAATTATCCACGCATAAAAATTAATGTAATTTAAAATCTCGAAATGAAAAAAAGATATTTGAAACTAATTGCCGGTTTGATGTGTTTTAAAAATGTACAACCCATTTCTCATTACTGATGGGCCATTTTCTCGGCCAGCCGAATGAAAGCTCTCCTCGTCTTGAAAGATTTGCAGCCCAATAGGCCTGACAAAGCGACTTACTTGGCAAATCACAAAAAACTAGGTTGTGGCCGTGGACCCAGCTGTCAGCCTCTCCACGTACAGTACTCTTCCGATGGAAGTCGTTCCTTGACCACGTTGACCACGCCGCGCGGAGAGCACCATGGCGGTGGACGACGGCGAGGCCTAGGAAGGGGACGACGCGGAGCCGGGGAAGACGCGGCAGTGGAAGCCCGCGCGGAGAGGAGTACGAGGGTTCACTGGTTCGGCTGCGGTGTGAGGCTGCCATCGCCGCAGGGCCTGGCCAGCGGTGGGAATAGGGGGGCGGTGAGGCCTCCACGGCAGCACAGCCGGCCACGGGAGGCAGGAGCATGCGGCACGACCGGCGCTGCTTTGGGCGGCTGGAGCAAGAAGACCAGAGGTTGAAGAAGCACTACGGCCGTTGGATGGACATCGTACGGTCACTGGAGCTAGAATCGTTCATATTGACTAAGTTGACAAAGCCCTTCGTCCCCGTCAACTTAGTAGGCCCACAAGTCAGCCTCCCACCAAGGTGGGTCCCAGCTAGCCGGGGGAGTATTCATTTTTTATGCGTAATAAGGAGGCACTTCCGGTGGGTCCGAGCTCATAGCGGGGGGAACATTTTTTTTGTGAAATACGGTGGCCCGTCAGGTGGGTCCCAGCAGTCAGGGGCAAACATTTTTTCGCATAATACGGTGGCCCGTCCAGTGGGTCCCTACTGTCAGTTGGAGGAATCATTATTTTCTGCATAATAAGGAGGCACTTACTTGCTAAGCCGTGGACTCAGCTGAGACTTTCCACGTATAGTATACTTCTGATGGAAGTCGTTCCTTGACCACGTTGACGTCGCCGCATTCCGTTGCATGCATGCGTCCATGGACGTGGTGCGTCCCCACTGTCAGCCTCTCACGTACAGTCATCTTCCGATGACTCTCGGTTGTTGACCACGTTGACCACACCGTGCCGAGCGCACCCAGACTAGAACGACATGGGGAAGACGGGGCAGTGGAGTCGTAGATGGAGAGGAGTGGGAAACTTCACTAGTTCGGGTGCCGGCAGCACAACCGCGGTGCCGCCCACGGGAGACAGGAGCAAGAACAAAGGTTGAAGAAGGAGCACGACTGTTGGATTAACATCCAATGGTCCAGCTGCTAGAATCATTTGTTGATTAAGTTGACAAAGCCGTGGGTACACGTCCGCTTAGTAGTCCCACAAGTCAGTCACCAAATCTGACAGGTCCCAGCTGTCAACGGGATGAATAATTTTTTTCACAAAACAAGGAGGCACTTCCTTCCGTGCGAAGATACAGCCGGTGGGTCCCAGCTGTCAGGTGGAGGAAACATTTTTTTAGCTTAATAAGGAGGAACTTTCCTTGCGTGCGACCATGGACCTCGTGGATCCTAGCCGTCAGGCTCTCCACGTACAGTCCTCTTCTGATGACTCTCGTTTGTTGACCACGCCGTACCGAACGCAGCGAGGCGGTGGACGACGGCGAGGCCCGGGACGGGAACGACTCGGAGATGGAAAAACACAGCAGTGGAGTCACAGATTGAGAGGAGGAGAAGGGTTATAACTGGTTCTGTTGCGGCGTGGCGTTGTAGTCTGTGGAGAATAACAGGAGGTGTCGAGGGGTGGAGGGATAGCCTAGCCGGCGGCCGGGTAGCGCTTCGCAGCAATGCGTGCTAAGCAGAGCCGCTAGCCGCCGGAGGCTGGACCAGGCGGTCCCGGCGACGCTGGAGGAAGAAGACAAGAGATTGAAGGTGCATGCCAGCCATTGGATATAAATCCAATGGCTGTGGATGACACAATCATTTGTTGACCAAGTTGACAATGCCCTCCATAGGCTTCGACCTATTGGCCCACATGTCAGCCTGCAAAAATATGGCATATATTTAACCCATGTTTTCTAGAATGTACAGTCCATTTGCTGGGCTGGGGTCAATCAGGCCCATTTATCTTTTCTAAGAAATCCCAGCCCATTTGCACTTCCTTGAAATACACGTATTAGGTGGGCTCATTATATATATAATGTTATGTTAGAAGGAGCAATTAATATCAAAGAATAAACCGGAGAGGCATATTATATATATAATTAAGAAATTAGCGAGTTATTGCTCAAAATAAAAATGAGCGCGTTCTTATTAAATTGGTCCTTAAAATCTTCGCAAGCTTTTGTACGCAATCACCAGGATTTTCCTTGCCCATGAGTCAAAAACAACCAGGATTTTCCTTGCCAACTTCCGTTAAACATTTACTTTTATAAGTTAATAACACATGGGATGTTTTTATAATGTATATATGAGTCTCTATAAAATATACGATAATAGTAATAATATAAATCTTTCCCTAATAATAAAGCACGGATTGACTCTTTGGGTTCACCGTCACAATACGCTTCTTTCCGTGAATTTACGCTTTCAGTTTTTTCCGTTAGTTGTGATCGACAGTCCGTCCAATTGTTGCGAGGCGGTACTAAAAACTTTGTCCATCCAATTGGTCCACGTCCACATTCTCTTATTGGGCCTGCATGCATGTTTCTGCGTGCATGCACGCTTCTGTATCTGTACCTTAGCTGATTTTCACACATGTACTCGGAGTAATCCCACCTCGATTGCTTACATGAAAGTCTACCAATTTACATACCTAGGAAAATTGCATATCAACAACGAGCCTCTTGAATCAACAAACACATAATGAGAACGAAGGGAAATTGTACAACAAAACGGCAGTCCGGCGCGAAGCTGTTCAGTCTGGCGCTCGCCGGGGTGAGGAAGCGGAGGCGCAGCGCGTAGACGCTTGCGACGCAGCCTGTTCCACACGCTAGCCACCTCTACACCACACACGACATGGACACGAGCATGGAGGCAGGGTGGCTTGAGGCTTGTGGTGGACCGAATCCAGTGAGGAGAAGGTCGGATCCGTCGGCTTGGAGAGGGAGGTGTGGAGGAGCACGTGGAACAGAGGGCGGAGGAGGATGGAGGCGGAATGCTGAGGTCGGGCTGTGGACTCAGAGTGGAGGAGCCACGGAGAGGCCCGGGAGCCACCACGGCAGCCACGAGAGCGAGATGGGCCTGGCCATGCTCGGTGGTTGTCAGCCGACTTCATGTTTCTTTGCTGATGATCCCTGACCACCTGCTGCCCGGGGTCGGCTACATGCTGTTATCTCAGTTTGCTTGGTAGTTTCATTCTTGCTTAAGATTATACCTAGCCGTGTAGATGCAGATGGACATTGGAGGTACAGTGTTCGCACTGACGACTTGGATAAAAATATTTTTGTATGCACTCCGAGTGGGTCAGTCTATATACACTTAAATTTTCACATTCAGTTTCCTTCAGTTAGACAACAACAAGGAGATAAATGCACTCCTTTTTTCTGAAAAATATCATAAGGGACATCTTTTGGAAGAATGACGAGCCATGTTGGCCGTAGTTGGAGTGAAAGAATTACAACTTTTTTGTGCCAAATAATCAAATATAGCACTGGTTCAGAAAAAAAACTGAAACCATGAGAAATGTTGTTGTTGGATGTCAGTGCGCATCATATATCCTCTTGGCCATGCCGATCATAACAGCAACAACTTTCTTCAGGCTGGTGATGCTCATATTGTCAATCATTCTCACTGTGGTGCCTGAGACAAAAACTCCTAAGGCAGTTTGGTAATTTATGATGTTATTACACCGGAGCACATGTAATGACAGACCCGGTAAAGAAGAATAGAACGTAAGTGTGTGCCATATTTTTTCCCGTTGCAACGCACGGGCCCTTTTGCTAGTATATATAATGTGGTTAGAAGGGAAAACATAAATTGGACACAACATTACTTTTATAAGAGTCCTGCGTTTTATACCCCACAGTAGGCATACTAACAAGTTCACACACAAATACAACAGAAAAGGTAAACATTCATATCAAACTCAGGTTCACAGGACACGTTCATATTCATAGCCAACATTCACTATCAACAACTCAAAAGATTCATATATACACAAGCTCAGCATATCTATGCATCCAAATGATTGATAGATCACACGACAATATTCATACATAATTCACAAAAAGATTCAGATATACACATGTTCAGTATGTTTATGCATCCAAATGATTGAGATCACAGCCAATATGATCCATGGACGAACTTTAATTACCTAGGGTACAGACTGGTAAATGGTGTTCAATCGGAGGTACTTCTTGCTAAAATTAGTTCTTGTACGAGTAAACTTTCGAGTACATAAGAGGCAGCACAGACAATCTGAACTTTGCTTGTAGGTTTATCCTCAAATAGTGGCCTCGTGCCGAGGGAGGTTTGAGCAACTTGGCCACTACTTTCATCCAACTAGTTTACTGGCTCATCTTGGTCCTGTATCTCGCCAAAATTCTACATTGCAGACGAGAAAGGAGGCGGTTGAGAAAATGAACCACCCAAATTTTTTGTGCAGTTCAACTGAAATGGAGCATCCTTGGCGTGCAGACTGATTAAGTGCCAGATGAATATACGCGTCAACCAACTTGTCTGGAATCTTTAGACTCCATGCCATATAGTTCGCTACCATATGTGCCGATAACCAAAAGGCACAAGTTGGGACCAAAGACTGGACTGCGTTTTTCTGGGCTATGCACCAAGCAATATTTTTGGCGTTCACTCTCCTAATACTTGGAGTTTGACAATTGGTTGACGCCGGTTGATACTCGAATGAATATAGGCACTTCTTGTCAACATCGATGCTTGTCTGAGTGAACTTTGGAGTACATAGCAGCAGCATAAGTACCTGTCCATCTGATCATTTTGTGCAGTTCTACTGAAATCACCCGATGTAATGATTTGCCTGCGAGTTCAGGCTCCAAATTACTCCTTTATGAAATCGGCAAACAGTAGCACAATACCAAATTACCAATACATATGACAGGCACAATAATCAGGATAAAGACCAGTACCAACCTGTGTGAGGTAGCATATCAATTACTATTTCCTTTGACTGGAAGCCGAGATAAGCCAAGCGACTGACAGCAAAGGAAGAAAGCAAGCGGAGATTAGCGACTGACAGGAAAGGACGGAAGCTGTCGAGGCAATGAAGCACCCAAAGTTTTTGTGCAGTTCCACCAAAATCGAGCATCCCTGTTGGCACATATATTGAGAGAGTGAGATTACTGTAATAGTGGGACTAGTTGATGAAACATACACTAACAAATAGAAGCACCCTCATTATCTTAATGGGTAAAGTTAGCAACATAGTAGTCTTGCTTAAAGAGAGGTATTAGTTTATTTAATCAGTGCCAATTAGCTCAACTCAACACTCAAAGCATTGCCATTTATCATAGGTTGCAAAACTTTAACGTGCAAAGATAAAGGAGTTTCTCATGACAGTAGCACGATACAAATAGAGATGACAGCAAACTAATATGGATGAAGGCCTTAGGCCCGTACCAACCTGAGAAAAAAGCTTATTCATGTAGTCCCATAAGAGATGATAAAGCACTCACTGGAATCACACAATAGTATATATTTTTGTGCACTTCAAATGTATGGTTGAAATCACTCTTGTTTACCAGTGCTGAGATTATATCGAAAGATTATCAAGAACTTCCAGCAGAGTTAAAGCACTGGCTGGGATACAGTTCATTGTATTGTCTTGTGTAGTTCCACTAAAATGTATGATTGGCACAACATGATCCCTGTTTGCACAAGTAGGAACAAGGTGAAACCTTCATTAGCTTAGTGAGAAAGGATAGGAAGACATTAGCATATTACTCAAACAGTAGCATCAAATTCATGATGGACAATACGCAAAACATTGCCTCATTGAACCAATGGCAATAAATTGACATGCAAAACAATAGCACTATTATGTCATGACACTAATAATATTCCCTCCCTGCTCCACCACATGATTCACCTCCATAGACAAACATACACACGTACATGATTCAGCATAGGGTCCTACTAAAGATTTGTTTAACTCCAACAGGAAAATTAGGCAGTAATAAATTAGTGGTACTTAAGTACTCCTAATTAATTAAGTGAGACAGCAGAAGTGGAAGGGCTCCCTGGAGGATCGTCTCACATGTAAGGTAGTCATTGCCGGAGCCCTTGAATGGCCTCGACTGAGGCCTCTGGCTTCAGCAAGATCGCCTTGGCACTGTTTATTCTTCTTCTTCCTCTTCATGCTCTGTTTCTCTTTCTCCTCACCAGTTGGTGAAACCAAGTACATGATTGGCCTTCTAATTCAGAATTGGTTTTGTCCGTGAGGGAGTACAAGTGTACTAGTAAAAAACAACATTATTTTCTCATGGCAGTCGGAAAATAGAGATGAACACATGCATTAAATATCATTCTTACCTAAAGGAAGGTTATGGTGCAAATATGGATGATGAGGATTGGAACACAGATCTCCCTTTGTGTAGTTCCACCAAAATGAACCAACTGTTACATTCTGACATTCCAGTTAAACAACACAAAAGTCACTTCTTTTAAGAAGAGTTTTGTGCAGTGCACCAAAAGGTCACAACAGCAACCAGGTGAATTGGATATCCCTGTTTGCACAAAAAGGCACAGAGGAAACAGTCAGAGTCTCAAACAATTACAGGCAAAAACATTTGGCTAAACTTGTCATGGCTTATAACAGTGGCATGGCTTCATTTTTACCAGGGACATTAGATTAAGAACAGCTAAGGCTGCGTTCGGTTCACAGGTTTGGTGCAGGATTTTCGTAGGAACACAATTCCTACGGTATTCTTTCCCTTCCAACCGTTCGGAACACGGGAAAGGTGAATAGTGTTTCATAGGAAAGCTGGTCTGGTAGTACTGATTCCATAGGATTAGAAACATCCACGCGCTGCTCATTTTTTGGGCGGAAGCCCGAGGCAGGCGCTCGCTGCCATGCGTTAGACAGGTTGCTGTGCTGTGTTGCCGGAATAAAAAATCAACCTATGTGTGGTACGTGAGGTGAGGACAAGAGTAGTCACTGTGCAGCTGAATAAACAAATAGCATCTCATACTGCCAAGCATGCTACTCTAAAAAAACAAATCTGTACATTTCGTAGTCCATCCGAACACATTCTCTTGAGAGTTTCCTCCGGTTCGCTGTTCCATAGTTTTATACCTACATTCCTTTCCTATTCCTCTATTTTCATCAAGACCTATGTTTTCTGCCCCTTTATTCCGAACGGAGCCTAAATATTTGGTATAAGGGCATGGGACAGTGGGTGCACCAGCAGTCCAGCACCATGTACGTAAACAGGGGCATAAAGTGGTGATTCATAGTTTGTTGCCCCGAGAAACAAACATCCAAGAAACATATCTGGGTTGGTCCCATTTTTATTCACTCTAGCCACCTACTACTATGTGTTGACAACAAATCTAGTCCTGGTCATACCACTGTGTACAGCGTTACCCATATATTTCCCTTTTCGACCAAGAGACCGGTTGGATGACCAGTATGTACTACTTTCACCCCCTTTCCTTCCTGTTTGTACCAAGTCAGATGTACATACTAAATTCCCCCACCCCCACTTTATTTCTTGTTTGAACCAAGTACTCCCTTCGTTCGGAATTACTTGTCATCAAAATGGATGTGTCTAGAACTAAAATACATCTAGATACATCCATTTCAATGACAAGTATTTTCAGACGGAGGGAGTACAAGATTCGACTCCATGAAGTAGCTTTACCTCTAACAATAGAAGAAAAAAATATGTGACGTTGGACCATCCGATCAAGAGGGGATGAGAGGTAGAAAATGATGCACATGCAGCGACGTAGCAAGCTGGGGAAGTAGAGCTAAGGCGGTTTCGAACGAAGACATACCTGATGGTCGTCGGGATGTGGATAGGTGGGCGGTGGGAGGCCGGATCTGCCCACAGGCAACAACGAAGGGGTCAGAGGACCTCCCGCGCCGGCGCTCGGCCAGAGATAACGATGCGGCCGGCAGTGGGTCTCTTCCCTCGCTGTCGACGACGGCCTAAACGCTACCCCTCCTCCCCTTCACCGGCGGGGGGGGGGGGATAGGCCCGGATCTATAACCAGCGGTGAGGATAGAAAGCCAGTGTTTTTTGAAGGGAGAAAGACAGTGTTACTACCCCTATCTTGTTTAGATCTGGAGAGGATGAGAGTGTGTGAATAGAGCAACCCTAGCAAGCAAGCGCGGAGGCTCCGGCCTATATATACGTAGTGGGGTAGTTTTCCTTTTTCACTCCATCAAAACAATCGTTTAAAATTGTGTACTACTACATGCCAGATCGTGTTTTTTTAGTTGTTGATTTTTTTTGAGATAGCTACCCGCTTGTTCCAAGTGGTGTTACGGTGTGCGAGGTCGCACTTTGTATCGTTCAGGTCTGGTACTACAAGTCCCTCCATTAAATGAACAAGCACCCCCTTGTAAAGATTGTGAACAAGCCCACGGCTAAAATTAGCGGAAACGTGGGTTGCCCCAACATGCAATATTATTTATATTTTCTACTCCCTCCGTTCCTAAATATAAGTCTTTTTTATTAGCCACACCTAAGACAATAATTTTTTTATTAGCAGTGAACCCCACATGTCATAGACACAAAAATTGTGGCAAGATTCCCTTAGGCAAGCCAAAGTGTGTCTAACAATTTGAGCAACCCAGGTTAGGAAAGTGTGGCAAGTGTGGGAAAAATAATGTGGCAACATAAGACAAACATAGTCACAATCCAAACAGCCCCGTAATTTTTTGTGACATGCATGAAAATTTGGTTAGTTAAATTTATAGTCAAAATTTGGCAAGGTGCATCAAATCAACACATGCAAGTATCAAAAGGAAAGTCACGGCATGCATGCATGCGTTGTACTCCCTCCGTTTCCAAATATAAGTCTTTTTAGAGATTGCAACAAGTGACTACATACGAAGCAGAATATGTCTACTCCTACATACGAAGTAGCCCATTTGAAATGTGTAAAAAGACTTATATCGAGTGCAGTGCTTTGATGTGTCGCGTCAACTCGTACAAGACCGAGAAATTTGATTACTACAACGCCCTCTCCCTCGCGGACTGAGCTCCGGTGCCTTAACTGCACCTGCCTTTGGCTGCATGACAGGAGGGCCAACCACCTGTTGGGCCCACCTGTCATAGACGCAAAGGCAGGAGCAGTAAGTAGAAGCTTTCGCTACACGCTATCCCTCCCGCACGAGGTGGACGGACATGCAGCAGTGGATTCGATACTGTAGAAGTAGGAGTAACATCATTGTTCGTCTTCTCGAAGAGGCGAAGAGCCAAGCGCAACCCGAACGTGGCAGTTGCGAACGCTCGCGTGGTGCGGTTCCTTGGAGTACTAGCCAGGCTCTTGCATGAGACAAAATTGCTATTGTTTAACAATTAAACTCCATTATCCATTGGTTGATACTCATTCTGCATAGGTCCACGCGCTTAGCACCGTTTCCTCCTGGGGTCACCAATGTTTATTTGCTAATTAATAGCATTGCATGCAATGAACTAGCCATTGCAAGTCATTAAAAGCATGCACACCTCTCATCTCTTATTGGTTGATATGTCAAGAAACAAGAAACAAGGTAGAAGTTAATGCACCGCGCCTAAGTGTTTTGGGACTATTTGGTTTTCGTAAGATGACTTACACACCTAGACGGAGGGAGTAGTATAGCCCTGTAAACCGGAAAGGAGTATTTGCCTTTCTAGAGATTTCAACAAGTGACTAGACTACACCGTGTGCAGTACTCCCTCCCTTCCGGTTTATAGGGCTCAAATCTCAAATCTCATGAACCAAGGCATTTTGCGATTGGAGGAATGTATCTCGTACTTTACAAAACTACCCTAATTAAACTCATGCATTAATTACGTAGTTCTCTCGTTTTCCTCTCCGCCTTGGTCGCGGTGCACATGCGGGACATTTCAAAGCATCCGGGCCCGCGTGCCATCCACCAAATCACAGCGAGGTGCTACAGTCGAGACTCACCTGTCACCCCGGTGTGGCCGTCATGACCCGTCATATCACAAAACCCACACCTTTACCAGCAGTGGTAAGGTGGCCTCCAAGTTGGACTGGACGAAGCAACCATCATTTCACTGGAACGCTCGTTCAAGCCCTTTCTTCCCTTTCTTGAAGAAAACCTCACTCCAGGCTACTCACTTCTGCCATTTTTCTTCTGTACCGATGAAGGAAAGGTGGGCGAATCAGTTATGCTGCTATATTTTCATTCCAAGAATCTTCTTTTTGCGAAGCACCGACCGATTCTCACATCCTATTCTTTTCCCATTTTCATTGCGATTGTGGTTTCCTTTCGATTGCTTTTTGTTTGTCAGTTCATTGATGGATCCTGGAGCACTAGGCAAAGAGTTGCCGACGGACAACCCACTGGAGACAGCGATCTCCAGGAAGCGAGCACCGACCAACGAGTTGACCATGTTGGCGGGCCAACCCATGGAGACGAAGAACTCCAAGAAACAAGCACTGGCCAAAGAGTTGAGGACGTTGGCGGACGAACTCCTCAAAGAAAGTTGGAAGAACATCAAGGGCCCCACCGTGCCTACCCAAGGAACTCTGATTGCCACCTATGTGAGGCTCAAGACCGAGTTTGAGGAGATAGTCGCTGTTGAGAAGCGGTATTCCCCTGTCAAGGTGATGGCCCCCATCGAGGACGAGGAGATGGCCCCCGGAGGGATGAGATCCCCCGGTGAGCTGCACAAGGTAAAAAATAATGGCTTATTACCATAGTTGTGGTTTTTGATTATTTGCAATGTGCTTGCTAATATGTTAGGGTTGTGCAGGTGCCGGTGGACGTCCTTGATGATTCCGATGTCGTGGCCCGTCCTGTTGGCATCGCCCCGGAGATCGATTCCGATGCCGCTGTCCATCCTGTGGACATCGCCCCAGAGATCGATTCCGATGTCGCGGTCAGTCCTGTGGACATCGCCCCAGAAATCGATTCCCATGCCGCTGTCCGTGCTGTGGTCATTGCCCGAGAGATCGATGACAAGAAATAGTTGGTCGCGCTAATCCTTCAGGGTAGTTTGCATTGCCCTGTGTTTAATTACCAGAATGATGCGTGTTATCAAACCATCTTAGGGCTAGTGCACTGTCTTGTGTGGGCGGATCTTGCTACTTTTGTTTGATAGTGAATCATGCGATGAATCATGCGAACCCTCTCCGAGTTATGGAAACAGATGTATCCTCACCAGCTTTTGATGTAATATATGGCATGCTTAGATGTAAGTTTGAATTGTTTATCATATCAGCAGGGCTTGTTTGATGATTCTTGGTGTTAGTAGGCTAGCTACTGTGCGAGCTATAGTACTTGCAAAACACTCACCGAAGAGAAATGTTGGGGCTGATGAGCTCGTGGTACGCTTATACTTATCCCTCGTCGATCGACCAATAGCCCTAGCTCCTAAAATTGTAGGCTTAGCGATTGATCAGACAATAGTCGACATACATTCAGGCCTCATTTGGTTCATAGGGTAGGAAAATCGTAGCAAAAGTATAGAGAATGTGCAGCACAAAATCATAGCAGTGCAGAGATGTACTCCCTCCGTTCCAAAATAGATGACCTAGGCGGGCTAGTTTGTCCTAGTGGGTTTGAGTGATATGACATGGTACAATGCCGTCCAGTCTTCGCGTGTGGTAGCAGTATTGCGGGTACAGTAAGTTTTATTGAAGAAGCAGAATTCAACAAAGTCATGATGGTTCCTTCATCCGAACAACTTACAGTGGGAAAGGCTTGGCCTGCGATACGACTAGGGTAGACCAGGATAATTTTGTGCATGACAGGTGGACCAGGATGGTCGACGTCCCACATGTCGGCGAATGAAAGTATTCTTTCTGATATAGAGGACGAGCAACGAGTATTCATTGTTTATTTTTGATGAAACCTATTGTCTCCACTGTTACGACGGAGGAGTGTGAAACACGGCAGCCCAGTGAACTTGGCATGTGCACCACTCCCTCCTTCCTCATGTAATGCCCAGGTTACAGCTTTTTCTCACTTTCTCTCTATCTATTTCCTCTCAAATGTTTTTTACCTTTCTTTTTTAAGACATAATTGTTTTTTAAGCCTTTTTTAGAATTATTTTTTATACCTAGGAGCACATGTAGAGACGGGCTCTTGCAGAGCCCACTCCTTGACTTTGTCAATGCCTCTCTCTCCTCCACATAAGGAGTACTACTTGCTATGCATGCATGCGGCGGGCAGCTGGCGTCTTGAGGGGCTAGGGCGGTGAGAGCGGGCTCCGGAAGCGGTCCGGACTCCAGCATGGCCCACCTCACATTATCAGCATATATTTCTTGGAGTCCATGCGCTGCGGGCGGGCGATCTCTTCTCCCTCCCCCGTTTCTCTCTTCTCAGCCGACGCCCGCCGAGCGATTAGATTTCGGCTATTGACGGTTTATTCAATTATGGTCCCACATGTCAGTGAAATTGCAAGACAACGTGTGTCCCCTCTGGTAAGCGGCGTGCGAGCCGGACTGTCGGGGTTGCGACGCGTACGAGTCGTAAGTATGCCGCCTTTTCCTTTAGAACTTGCGAAGCGTAACATTTTCGCGCGATCGATCGATAGAAATCCAGAACAAAATGACGAGGGCGGTGCTTTCCCGCTCGTTAGGCGGGCTAGTTCGAGTGATATGACGTGCTACAGTGTCGTCCACTTGCTCCATTTTTATGTAAGCAAGAGTTTACACTCTTACACGGGAGGAGTGCGAAACACCGCAGATCTGATTTTGATCGAGGGATAATTGTTCCCTACCAAATAATGGAGGATTGTTAGCGATTATAGCATGATAGTTAGGGCATCTCCAGTGCTAGCCCACAAATTTACACCAGCATCTGTCTGAGGACACTAATGGATGCCATCCGATGCTGCCCGCATACCTTTCGACAACTATATGAACTAACCGGATGAAATTTGTGCAAACAAAGCAAATTTCAAATTAACCGGATGAAATTCATTACATTTCGAAAACTTTTCCTACAAACTGGATGAAATTCATTACAGATTTCACACAAACCATACTAAAACCTACTGTAAACCTAATCTAAACGATCGCCAGCGCCCGACCACCATGTCCGGCCATGAACCCAAGAAAGCCGGCCATTCCCATTGCCTCCTCCTCATCCGCCTCGATAACCTCCTCCTCCAGAGCACAAGGTTGTGAAGATTTCTGCCTCCACGTCGCCGTCAAGAGGCTAATCGGCCATTGATGTTTACCCCACCATGCTTGGCGTCGACTAAGTGGAGTAGCGGTGGCCTTCCTGGGACCAGAGCGACGGCGACCTACCGTGTACTACTCTTCCTCACTGCCGGCTGCGCCCACGCACATGCGTCGGCTTCATGGTCGTGGCGGCGGAGGGCGGTCGGGGGGTGCCGGCTATCTCCTTCCTTTGCTCCTACGACAGTACGTCGAAGAGAGCTTTGGAGCGCGCCCGGAGCGGAGCCGCCGACGTCCCTCATCTGCTCCTGCAACAGTATGTCCAAGAGAGCTTCGGAGTGCCAGGAGGCCATGGTTGAAGTGGTGCCGACAGAAGGAAGGGACTGGAGGAGAATAAGTGTGGGTCTTTGGCTATGGCTGGGAGCTGGGGCTCAACTTAATATAGCGGGCGAATGGCAATGAGCCGCGGCAGACGGGTGGACAACTGGCGCCGGGGTAGGTTCGTCGGGCGTGAATGCGGACGCTGCTTCAGTGACTTAACTGCAAATGCATTTGGGTTACTGACATGTGGGCCCAACGGGCATCTGGCCCGCATGTCAGTGACACACCAATTGCACCTGTAGTTAAGTCCGGTGAATGCGGCATTGACATTCTGGAGAGATGGTGACCATTTCAGGCGGGAAGCGCGCGCTAGCGATGGAAGGGGTTTCGGTGTGCAGTGGCCCTAAGATCGGTCACTCACGATAGTACATACTCCGTACCATACTACCATAGTACCCTCTCTAGCTTAGGCTGTTTTATAGATTTTCGTTGTGATGGACGATATACATGAGCAAGGCGGTCCGAGTATGACCGTTGCTGTTGAGCCAGGTGAATACATGCTTGGCGTTCGTGTAGGCCTCCATCAAACGTCTAAACAGTAATGTCAGGCACCGCCGGGGCGCACAGGTAATGGGCTCGCCGTTTGCATTGTGCCATGAGCAGGACTTTGATTTAGAGCGTGACATGCATGAATTAGCATGCTTTGACCGCGTGAGCGTGAGTGTCTGACGCGAAGTATTTCATTTTCATTTGGCTGACGAGGGTGCGTTGCATCGACGAGTCCGTGGTTTGATTCCCCACATACACATAATTTTGGTTTTTACAGTATTTCTTTCTCCATTGACAGGTAGGCCCGCGTAGATAGATAAAGAACACAAGCTGATGAGGCGCATGCGGACTGTTTGAGTGGTCAACCAGACGAATACGGAGCTATACGCTGAGCCAGTGACCATATAATCACCATATCTCGTATACAATGATCAAAGTGAGCTATCAAGACAAGTTCGATGACCGCCAATGCATTTTACTCGGTAATAAATGACCAGGATTGAAGGGGAATCCAAATTTGCTTCGTCTTCTGTCCTTGAGCTCTTGACAAACCAATGCACTATACGGTTGTCCGGCCACTCCACCCTAGAGCTCTCACCAAGCGTCGTTCATGCCACCACGCCGCACACTAACCGGTAAGGCAGCGATGGCATCCCGCCGCGCCGAGTTCCTTGCCGCCCACGACCGCACACAAAATGGTAGGGAAGCGATGGCATCCCGCCGTGCCGAGTTCATCGCCGCTCGCGACCTCACAACTATGTGGGAGGAATTTGAAGATGCCATGGCCGAATGGGCGGTAGAGCAAGAGGTGGACAAAGCCGCACAGAGGGAGCGGAAAAGTCAAAAAGCACTCAAGAAAAGCGAGGCCCGCCGCCGCAAGAAAGAAAAGGACGCATGCGCTGCTGCGGAGAGGTCGGCGGAGATCCAAGCATGGTGGGGTGTCGCCGACAAAGCCGGGAAGGAGAACGACGGCGTCTGGCCAGCATGTGAGAAGTAGTAGTACTAGTAGTTAGTGTGTGTGTCTGTGTCTGAGTACGAGGATGTACCAATACTACTAGTTACTACTGTAGTTTTTAGAGCAAATTACCAGTACATTAGCCTAGACTAAATGTAAAAATTCCTATCCTAAGCATCAAATGGCATCTCTTTCTCTATAGGAATTGAGATGCATGTCATCTCACTTCCTATGATTTTCATATTCCTATCCTATGAACGAAAGGAGGCCTCTGTTGGAGTAACTACTATTGTCGGCGTTCTGGGAACGGGGGTCCCCAGACTTGCCTGCCTGCGGCCTGCGGCGTTGATCGAGTGGGGGCCCAGTGCGGCCCAGCTTCATCAGCTCAAGCTCAAGACCCTCGCAAGGGGCCAAGCCTTGTGGGGCGGACGACAGGAGGCTTCCTCAGGAGCAGCCTCATCAGGCAGGCTCGCGAGGAGGCGGAGAGATCAAGGCAGGGGTGCCTCACGAGGAGCCCGTGACGCAAGCCATGACGATCGAGATTAGGCGGGCGCCGGCCTGCGCAGTGTCCTTGTTTCCCCTTCGGTGCAAAGGGAGCAAGCACAGGCCAAGGCATCGAGCAAAGGTTACCATTCCGGTGCAACGAAACCAAGACCAGCAGAGCGGTAGGACGGAGGTCACCGTGGAGTCCAAGACAGCGTCATCACCAGTGCTTTCGGCAGCCGAAGACCACCTTTGGTCAGGATAACTTGTACTAGATGTTCCCCTTCAAAATGGCCAATTGTTGGCGCCCTTCCCATTCATTTTTGGGAAGAGGACCAGGGCCTCTATAAATAGGACTAACTATCATAGAGAAAGGACGGGGGAAGAAGGGAGGAAAAAAGAAAAGGAAGAGAAAAAGGGGAGAAAGAGAAATAAAGAGAGAAGAGAAAGAGAGAGAGAGAGAGAGAGAGAGAGAGAGAGAGAGAGAGAGAGAGAGAGATCCGGACCATGTAGCACACACTGCACCAGCTCAAGAACACCTCTCGCGAGGCTGTTCTTCCCTTGTATTGTTCATCATCAGCCCCTGAGGTAATCCACCACACCACACACTGGAGTAGGGCATTACACCACATCGGTGGCCCGAACCAGTATAAACCTCGTGTCCTTTATGTGTTCTTCTTTCCAGCCTAGATTTCTTGTGAGCCATAGAAGCGCGAGTCGGCAGGGGAAAGTTCTCTGTGCGCACCCCAGAGTTCGAACCTTAAGGGTCTGCCGAAACCCGAAATCCGAAATTTGGTGCACCAGGTAGGGGTGCGCCTGAATCCTTCTTCCTCCTCATCACGTTCCGTCGCCTCGCCATTCAGATGTCGAGCGACCCGGCTGCCAACGCCAACCACTAGGCGGCGTGGCCTGCCCATGCCGTGTCGCCGGCTCAGGGCGAACACAACCTTGTGCCTCAGGCAGCCCGCGCTCCGCAGGACACTGCGGGGCACGGCGACGCCGCCTGCCCTCACGCCACAGCATGTGCGGGCCGCAGCAAGGGCCTCAAACCACACCGCGGCCACAGCGCCGCACACCCGACGGGAACAGGCAAACTCCAGGGCAGCGCTGACGGTGGCCCGAGAGCTGCTACTGTGCCGGCTGCTGGAGGGCAGCCGCGACGTGTTGTTGGAGTGAGTGGCCGAGCTCCTGGCCGCCGCCGCCTCAGGAGCACCTCCTTTCTGTGTCCAGCTGCCACCCCAGATTCAGGGCGGGCTGTATGGCGGCATTATACATGCTCACGCAACTTCAAGCGGACTCCAGGGCCTGTTCGGCGCCAACGCCTCCGTCGGCATCGGGCGACAAGTCGCGCCGGCCCCATCTTCGGCCAGCGAAGGGGTGCACGCCATGGCCTCCGGCTTCGGCGAACCACCGCGCCATCACCCCCAAGACTATGCTCCAAGCCGGATTGCGTGGCATGCGGGGCGCTACAGTGAGGCCCACGAGGCGGTGGCCCCAGAAGCTTATGTGCCCCGCATGGTGGATCAGGGGTGCGCGCTGGAAGAAGATCATGGCTCATTCCTCGGGCCAGGCTGGGGCGAGGAGGCGCCAGAAGCTGAGCTCTTTCAGGAACCCTAAGAGAGCCTCGACAACCGCACCGGCGGCAGCAACTATCGGGTACCACTCATTCCTCAAGAGCAAGCTTATGCTAACCATGGGTCGCAGGAGATACAGGTCACCGCGGCAGATGGATGCCCCAATGCTGCAGCCTCCTATCCCTCAGGAGGAGGGCGCAGGGGGCTGCAGGAGAGGGGCCGAGATCCGGGTTCGCCCCCGCGGCGGTCGGAGCAAGGCGCTCTCAGGAGGTAGGCCCTCTGCTAGGAAGGTGCCCCGTTGGCTCTACCCCATTGGTGTCGTACTTGGTCTCTGGCCGCCGTCGATGGCGGTATAGTGTGGCGCAAGGCGGGGCCCTTGTCAGGCGATATGAAGCAAGGCTGGTACCTGTGAAGAAGGCCCAGTGCCTATGAAGCTCGCCGCCTGTGACACTCTCACGTAATAATGAGTGGGGCTGTACACGCCCTGGAGTCTCCGGAGAGCCGCCCTCGGGCCTCGGGGGCTCCCGCCCATGCCCAGTGGCAGCACTTAGCTCCGCGCTGGTGAGAAGACGTCGAAGACTAGACTAAGTGCCGGACGCGGCCTTTTGCTTTTCGCTTCTTCCTTGTTGACAAGTTTCTTCGGTTTGGATTTAAGTTGGATTTGAGCTCGAGACTTGCGTGTGTTTGGGGAAGGGGTGTTTAGTCTCATTCGAGCAATCTTTCGTGTTCTGATTTCGGCTTTGCGTCCAAAGTTAGCGTCGGCTGCCCCCCCCTCACGAGCCCCTCGCGAGCCGGGTCGGGCCAGGCACGACTACAGACGGGACCGCTGTCACCGCACCCTCTCCAGAGGTTCTCATCGCAGGATCAACAGGATAATCAGAAGACACGTGAGGCGCGGCGGCCCCCACAGGCCCGCTCGGGACTCGTCGGAGTCGAAAGGTAAACAAGTCAGCTGACCCATCATCGGGCTAGCAGCTAAGCTCACATGCAACATTATGTTTACCAGGGTACTGATTGCAAACCTTTACATGAGGGGCCTCCCCTCCTAAAATGCTCTTACATTCTTCAGGGCCGAGCTCGAACCTTCTTCGTGCAGGGTAAACAACAGTGACATACGGTCAGTCGGACATATCACTCACCGCGTCTTCTAGGGCACCCCCGGAGGCATCACTGGCGTCGCTGACATCGTCGCCGTCCCCACCAACACCTCCGACAGTGCCAGGCTCGTCCACAACGCTGCCTTCATTGGCGGCCACGATCATACCATCATCATCAGATGCAAAGGCCCTGACAAGGGCGTCCATGTTGTCCTGCACCCATTGCGCCAGGTCACCCCGGACGGCTATGGGCACGGGTGCGATGGTAGTGTCGAAGTCGAAGTGGGGGTCCCTGTCCTGCAGATAGCTGAAGACACGGGAGAAGGCACGCCCGAGCAAGGCTCATCTCCTCTCTTCGACAAGCCAACGGGTCCTATTAGAGCGGTTCTCCAGAAGCGTCACCACGTCGGTGAAAAACTGGAGGTTGCTGGCGTAGCTGGCCTCAAGCGGCTCCTTAGCGGCAGCCTCGCAAATGTTGCCCAAAGCTGTGTTAGCCCTCTCCCTGCGTTCGAAGCATGGGGGCATGCATGTGTTACAGAACCCGCCGCCGACGGATCTCGTCCTCATTCTGCTGCACGATGGCCTTGGCGTCATCAACCCTCTGTTGGAGAAGAAGCAGCTTGGCCCGGGAAGAGGCCATCTCCGCCTGCTCTATGCCAAGGGCGGCTACGGATGAGTCCGCATGCCGCGTCACTTCAGCCAGTTTGGCCCTGAGGGCCACAGTCCTACCCTTAGCCTAGGCCGTGATCAGCCCCATCCTCGCTTTGTATTCATGCTCGAAGGCCGAGCAAGCTTCCGCCACGCGGCGGTCGACCTCTTCCTGGGCCCGGACTTCGCGCGCAACAACGTCATCCTCCGCCTGAGCCACCAGGCGCTCCCGCATCTCCAACCGCTCAAGGTCAAGGTTGCATTCGGCAGCCTCCAGTGCCAGCGCCTCCTCGCGCTTCAGCAGCTCCGCATGGTCGACGGAGGCCCCGTTCAGTGACTCAAGGGCCGCCTGGCGCAGTTCCACTTACTGCTCCAGGGAGTTGCTCCAGGCTTGGAGCTCCCATGCGCGCTCCTCCGCATCTCTGCGCCGACGGTCTGCTTCCTGAGCCTCCTCGACGGCCCGGGAGCCTCCCGCAAAGCCACCAGCAATGCTTCAGCCTTTTTGTTGTAAAGATCATGTTGGTGACGCTCGAGGGCGACGGCTACCTTCAGTTTGCGCCTCTCCTCAGCAAGGTGCAAACCTTCGGCCTCGAGGCGCGCATCCTCGCCAGCAAGCTCTGCCCCGATCCGGCTCACCGCATCCGCCGACCCCTGGAGGAACTCTTGGCGAAGGGCGCGACGCTCCCGAGCATGCCTGAGCACGTCTTCCGCATCACCATCTTCCACTAGAGTATGCGGAGGGCCCCGAGGCGGCATGCCCCCTCCCGACATGGGGCTGGGGGCTGGCGCCCTAGCCATCACTGAATGGACCCCTCTGGGAATCCAGCCGGGTGTCGGTCCACCCACAGAGGAGGAGCTGAAGGCACACTTCAACAATTCACCCTCTATGATTAGAGGAGGAACGCGGGGCAAGCCGGATGTGCCCCAGGAGGACTCATGAAGAAAGGACAGCGGGTGCGTAGGCTCAAGGTGCCTGGTGGAACGGACCAGTCCACCAACCGGTCCAGCGGCGGGGGTTCCGCTCGAGCTCGGCGTGCCCAGAGCCAGCGGAGAAGGCAAAGCTTTGGGGGCTGGCTCCTGGGCCGACTCGGCGAATTTGGCAGGACGGGGCCTGAAAGGCCACAATCAGCCATAGGGATAGTAAAGTAAATGAGCAGAGAAAGAAGAGGACTTGCTCGTCCATGGCGAAGTACTTCCTGTGCTTCAACAAGCGGCAAGGGCGGTCGTCGCCACCCAAGGCCTCCTTCCTCTTGCGGAGGGCCTCGAAATCTACATGGAACCGACCTAAGCGCCCAACACAGGGGTCGGCCTGGGGCGCGGAAGAAGCATCAAGAAGATCAGCGCTGAAGGAGCCAGCCTGGGGGACGCCATCAGGTGTCTCCTCGCGAGGAACGACCGGGGCCTCGGGAGCCCCGGCCTCAAGAGCCAAGGGCCGCAACTCTGCGCCAGCCACCGCTCCAGGGTGGGCCTCGGGAGGCGCCGCCTTCAGGGCTTCTCGCGGCATCGGCACCTCGACATCTGTCGCCTCAGCTCCCGCCGGTTCTCGTCTCCCCTTTCTATCACCTGAGGAAGGACCACTATGGACGACAGGGGGAGAAACCACGGCGGCTGGGTTCTCGCGGGGCCCCGTGAAGCCAGTCGGGCGCAGCCCCCACTCGTCAAAGCTGGGCATCTGCCTCACAAAATCGGCCCTGCGATAGCAAAGATACAAAAGGGCACCATCACGCCGAAGGCTGCTTGGGGAAGGATCGCCAGCCAAGACCCTGAGCATCGTTCGCAGCACTTCAGGCGCCAAGTCCTCCTCCTGAAGTCGCATGCGGTCTCTGTGCCCTGCAAAGTCCCACATCCGGCGAGAGTGGCGCTGGAGAGGAGCAATGCGGCATTGGAGGAACTCCTTCACCACCTTGGGTGCGGTCACATTGAGCGCCCTCAAACTCTGGAAGCGGCATCAGACGAAGGCGAGCCGGGGGCTCGCGAGCATCTCATGGTCCCAGCTTAAGTGGGGAACAGCAGGCGAGGTCGGGTGCGAGAGCAGAGGGTTGGGCACTCCGACGTCCACATACAGCCACCGCTCTCTGAACCGGGCCTCAGAAGGAGGAAGGCCGAAGTCGATCCCCGAAGCGGCCGTGTTAGGCATGGCAAAGAAGCCCACGCACCCTAAGCACTGAGTGGAGTCACTCAAGCGCAAGGAAAAGAAGTGGTGCAGCAGGGCAACGGAAGGAGGAATGCCTACCATTGCCTCGCAAACAAAAGCAAAGGCAGCCAGAAGGGTAATGGACTCAGGCCCGAGGTGCATCATGCGGATCTGATAATGGGAGAGCACCACATTGAAGAAAGTGGAAAAGGGGGGAACCAGACCCACCCACAGGGCATCATCGAAGAATCGAACCTTCGTGACGATCCTATCAAGGGAGGCATGGGACGCAGGCCAGTGTGTGGTCCTGCCGCACTCATTGAAGATAGTGGCAACGCAGAGCGGACCTTGTTCAAGGCTTCTGGATTGAGTATGATCGACCGTTCAACGGCGGGGCCACCACCGGAGGTGAGCGGGGCGAAGGCGCGGGCTTCTTCCCCTTTCCTTTCTTTGTTGGAGCCATGGTGATGGAAAGAGGGAAGAGCTCGAGCCGGACTGGCGGCGGAGGTTGGAGCTCGAAGGAGAAGGAAAGGTAGGAGGCGAGCGAGCAGCGGAAAGGGGAACAACTGTGTGCAACTACGGGTCCACTTAGCCGGGCGCGTAACAAGGCATCGTGGGGAAGCGCAGACGCCCGCGTTTAACCAATCGCCACGCGGCGCCCGAGGCCGCAGGCTATGGGGACCGCGGCGCTTCTCGCTTACCCCTTAGCTTCTCTACTAATCCAAGCTCGGGTGTGCCTTGGGCCCGGGGGCTACTATCGGCGTTCTGGGAACGGGGGTCCCCAGACTTGCCTGCCTGCGGGCTGCGGCGTGGCTCGAGTGCGGGCCCAGTGTGGCCCAACTTCATCAGCTCACGCTCAAGACCCTCGCAAGGGGCCTAGCCTCCTCAGGAGCAGCCTTAGGAGGCTTCCTCAGGAGCAGCCTCATCAGGCAGGCTCGCGAGGAGGCGGAGAGATCAAGGCAGGGGTTCCTCGCGAGGAGCCCATGACGCAAGCCATGATGATCGAGATTAGGCGGGCGCCAGGCGGGCGCCGGCCTATGCAGTGTCCTTGTTTACCCTTCGGTGCAAAGGGAGCAAGCACATGCCAAGGCATTGGCAAAGGTTACCATTCCGGTGCAACGAGACCAAGACCAGCAGAGCAGCAGGACGGAGGTCACCATGGAGCCCAAAACGGCGTCATCACCAGTGCTTTCGGCAGCCGAAGACCACCTTTGGTCAGGATAACTTGTACTAGATGTTCCCCTTCAAAATGGCCAATTGTTGGTGCCCTTCCCGCTCATTTTTTGGGAAGAGGACCAGGGCCTCTATAAATAGGACTAACTACCATAGAGAAAGGAGGGGGAGAAGGGAGGAAAAGAAAAGGAAGAGAAAAAGGGGAGAAAGAGAAAGGAAGAGAGAAGAGAAAGAGAGAGAGAGATCCGGACCAAGTAGCACACACTGCACCAGCTCAAGAAAACCTCCCGCGAGGCCGTTCTTCCCCTGTATTGTTCATCATCAGCCCCTGAGGCAATCCACCACACCACGCACTGGAGTAGGGTATTACACCACATCGGTGGCCCAAACCAGTATAAACCTCGTGTCCTTTGTGTGTTCTTCTTTCCAGCCTAGATTTCTTGCGAGCCATAGAAGCGCGAGTTGGTAGGGGAAAGATCTCCGTGCGCACCTGAGAGTTCGAACCTTAAGGGTCTGCCGGAACCCGAAATCCGACAACTGTAGCTAGCAGTACTGTTGGTACAGTAGTTTTCTTCAAGAAGCGGAATTCAACGAAGTCATGATGGTTCCTTCGTCCGAGCAACTTCAAAGTGGGAAGTGGGCCTGTGATTTGACGGCTCATTAGTCATTATTACTGCGGCGCGACGACCTGGGTGACTCTCCCTTGGAGTTCTGCATGCAAAGCAAGTGGACCAGGATGGTCGACGTCCCACATGTTGGCGAACGGAAGTATTCTTTCCGATATCGAGGAGCAAGGAAACCGCGTGGTATAGTGTCACACCCTAGTTAGTTCAAGCATTAGAGTGTGCATCATGTTTAAATTCCTCTTAAATTTGATATGGGGAAGACAGAACCCCCAGCCCCCCTGGAAACAACTAGGGTTTACTAAAATTATTTTCAATGAACCTGAAATGCCCTTCTAAAAAGTTCACTCTCTTTGTCTTGGGTTAGAACCTCTCGCAAAATTGGTGCACATTTTTCTAGGTCAACAAAAGGTCATTGAATTAATTCATAAGTATTTGAATTTGGGCATTTAAATGCTATAAAATAATTTAAATGCTCAAATAATTCTGGAAATAAGTGTGGGCTGTTGGAAATATTCTAAACAGAGCCCACAATTATTTTCAGGATTTTTGGTAACGTTTTAGTATTTTTAATAAAGCCCAACAGTTGCAGTTAAATAGAAAAAGAAAACAAATTAGAAAAAAGAGAGAGAGGGAGAAGCCACCTGGGCCTTATCTGTGTTGGCCCGGCCCAGCTGGCCTGTGCCAGTCGTCACCCACCTCTGCCAGTAGGCAGAGGCGTGTTGCCGGTGCGTGCTCCCGCGGCCACCTCCTGCTTCCACCTCCTGCTGCCTCCTCGTCCCACTCCAAGCGCCACGGAGACGCCCAGCACCTCCCTGCACTCCTCCCCTCTCTCCCCCTCGTCTCCCTCACCCTCTCCCGCGATGGCCGAGCGCGATCATCGCCGCCGTTCACCGTAGTTGCCACCAGAGCCACCCCCTCGCCTCCCTGACGTGCCCGTGAGCTCCGCCTCCATCGGCTACGCCTCCTCGTCGACTCACGCAACGCCGGACGCCTCCAAGCGCCTTCCCGACGACTTCTTGTTCCTCGGTCCGCCGAGATCGCCGGCAACGCCCCGACGACGTCCGACCTTCCCCGAGCCCGCTGAGATGCGTTCTGCAACCGCCGTGAGCTGCTCTACCGACCCCCCCCTCTTCTCTGCTTTGTTTGCTCGCCGTAGACGTCGCCCCCTTGCTCACCGTAGCACGCCGCCGCGCGAGCTCGACGCCGGCGTCACTCCGGTGACCATTTGGTCAAGCGCGGGTGCTTAACGCACTCACTGCACCTCGCAGCGCCTCGCTAGCACGTCCGTTTTCCCCCTAGCTCGCTGCAGCAGCAAAACCACCAACGGCCGAGCTCCGGCCGCCGCCCGGCTCGACGCCGTCGTCGTTCCCGGCCACCCCAGCACCAACCAATGCCACCAATGGATGCGCCACACCTCTAGCTACCCGTAGCACCCACCCGCGCATCGAACCGTGGCCGGAGCAGCGTTTCCGATGCTCTCCGCCGTCTCGGCCTCGCCGGCGGCTCAACGCCGGCGGGATTAACCCCTGCTGACCAGGGGTTTGACCCCAGTTTGACCCCGCCTGAGTCACTGATAGGTGGGGCCGGCTCCTAACTAAATTAGATTAGTTTTAATTAGAGCTAATCACTCTGTTAGAGGTTAATGACATCGTTAACTAACCCTCTCTCACTGACATGTGGGCCCAGGGCCTAACTAACCCCGTTTAGTGCTAACTAAACACTAACTAACTCTGTTAGTTAGCTGAGAGACTGACAGAAGGGGCCCACCAGTCAGGTTTGACCTGGGCTGGCGCCTTTGACCCGCTGACATCACAGTGATGCAGTGCTGACGCATTAATTCAATTACTGGATTTATTCTTTAATAGGAAATTCCAGAAAATAGTCAAAACTTCTAAAAATCATAGAAAATCAACCATAGCTCCAAATGCAAAGATTTATATATGAAAAATGATCAGAAAAATTCAATCTATCCATCTGTAATGGTTTCATGCATGACAAAACAAGTTAACCTTGCTGTTTAAGCAGAATAAGGTTATGCACTAATAAGGCCATGTTTAATGAGCTAATATTTGAATCTTTGATTCAAATGAGTTCATCCCCTTCTGTTTTAGCTTGCATTAGGCCAAGACACTTTCATCTTGCCATGTCATAGCATGCATCATATTGTTGCATATTGCCATGTGTTGATTATGTTCGGTGTGTCTTTCGTGGTAGGTTCTGCCTCCGAGGATAACCCCGAGTATCCGTCTGAAGGGCAGTACCCTACTACCACTACAACAGGCAAGCAACCCATTGATCATTCCGATACAAAACCATGTTCTCGCTTCTGCTCTTGTTTACTGCATTAAGACAACGCGATTCAAACTGCTGTGTGCTACGGTAGTTGAACCCTTATCCTCTGCATGACCTGTCATTGCCACAGTAACTAGATGAAACCCACTAGCATGTGTAGGAGTTGTTTGAGCCATGTATGTGATTCCTACCTTGCTATGCCTGCTATGCTTAGAGTTGTGCCAGGTCTGGTTCATCTGGGTGATGGGCTAGAGTGATATGATTATGTCGGTAATGTGAGGGATGTGTTGAACATGTTTTGGTAAAGGTATCGATGAGAGGCCATGTAGGAGTACATGGTGGGTTGTTTCATTGAGACCGTCCATAAGAACTGAGATCTGTATGCGTGATTTAAGATTCAGCTACTACCACACATTGGGCCCTGAAATATGACCCCGCTCGACTTACTGACCCTCTCGTCCTCTGTCCAGGAGTTGCAACTAGTTTCTGGTGTTTGTAGGTTATGTGTTGGCGGCCGTGCGTAGCGCTGACCCTAGGGGTGGGCTATGATGCGGTAGATACACTGTGGCCGGGTATGCCGGCGCCCGTTTGGCGTCTCGGGACTCTGTACACATCGTTTGGGGCCGTTGAGGACACCCCGGCCGGATTTCCTTGCGGATGGAACCTGAATAGGCGATAAACCTGGACTAGAGACTTGTGAGGTTAGTCAGGTCGTGGTCTACACCCACGTCGGTTTTCGCTTGAAGTCTGCCGAGCACATGTCGTGTGCAGACGCTAAGTGGTGGAAACATGTGTGACGAAGTACACCCCTGCAGGGTATAAAACTATTCGAATAGCCGCGTCCGCGGTAAAGGACTACTTGGTTGCCTATACAGTTCATAGACAAGTTAATGGATACTACTAAAAGACTCAAGATAAGTGTGAGTACCGAGGATGGCCCTCTCGTAGGATGACGAGGGAGGATCCCCGGTGGAGTATTGTGTTGGTGAGTAGTGGACTCGTGTGCGAAAACTATTTTACTAGTGGAGTTCCGTAGGATAGCTTAGCCAAGAGTCAAAGCTGGCTTGCTGCAATAACCCCACCACCTTCTTGAGAATGAGCATGTATAGTAGGTTCTGTTGTAAGACTTGTTGAGTACCTTTGTACTCATGTTTGCTTAATTACTATTTCAGACGACAACACCGCCCCCTCCGATGGGTTCTACGTAGACCTTGACGTCGACGAGTGACTAGCCACCCAGGTGG
The DNA here is from genome assembly GCF_018294505.1 of Triticum aestivum. Lineage (NCBI taxonomy): Eukaryota > Viridiplantae > Streptophyta > Magnoliopsida > Poales > Poaceae > Triticum > Triticum aestivum. Next base: position 644,910,504 of record NC_057797.1, read on the forward strand.
TGATCCTGGCCATGGAGGGCCCTATGTAGATAGACAGGCTTCGAGAAGCCTTCTTTCTTTCTAGTGTCTGTACTCAGACTAGTTGCTTCCGCTTGTGCTTGTATGATTGTATGACTTGAGTGTCGGGTCTTGTGACCCCTATCTGTATGAACATGTTATGTATGGCTCTCTGGAGCCTTTAAATAAAGTACTTGAGTTGTAGAGTTTTGTTGTGATGCCATGTTGTATGTACTCATATCGGGCATATTGTATGTATGATTGAAATGCTTGGTATGGGTGGGATCCGACAATCTAGTTGTTTATCCTTGGCAGCCTTTCTTATGGGGAAATGTAGTCTACTGTTCCTCGAGCCATAGTAGTCCACTACACCCCGGTTCACCGGAGTCCTGCTAGCCCAGCACTACTTCTTAGGACATTTTACTGGCCGGCATGTGTTTCACGTCGTTCCTATGTCTGTCCCTTCGGGGAAATGTCACGCGGTGACTTCCGGAGTCCTGCCTAGCCTGATACAGCCCAGGTTCCCCGGAGCCCTGTTAGCCCAGTGCTACAGCCCGGAATCACTCGCTGATGACCGACATGCTCGATGTGATTCATGTATGCCTGTCTCCATAGGTCTGTGCCGCTTTGGGTTCACGACTAGCCATGTCGGCCCGGGTTCTCTGTCATATGGATGCTAGCGACACTATCATATACGTGAGCCAAAAGGCGCAAACGGTCCCGGGCCATGGTAAGGCGACACCCGTGGGATACCGTGCGTGAGGCCGCAAAGTGATATGAGGTGTTACCGGCTAGATCGATGTGGCTTGGAATCGGGGTCCTGACAGCGTTGGCATCAGAGCCGGACTGCCTGTAGGTTCGTTGAGCCAAACTGGTCGATGTCGAGTCTAGAAATGCTTTAGTTATATGTAGGGGAATTGATTGTGGGAGGGAACGTAAGGCTCTTTTACTCCTTTACCTTATGCCCTCTGATCTGAGTCATTCTCTTCTCATTCAACGTGGGTTAAGGACTAGGCTCTCTTCTTCTATCAGGTTCACGTGTTACTAATCCGTAGTAGCTTATAGGATTGTTGTTACAAGCCTAGTTCAGTTTCTACTATTTTTAGTATGTTACTAATTGAATCAGAACCTTGATATGATGTTGTTGAGTGGTATTGCAAACTGTTGTGGATGTCTCAAATCCTTTTCTGAGCATTTACAGCTATTATGCTGTCCAATTTTCCCTAGAAATTCTAATGTCTTTGCATTGTGGTTGTGCTTTCAGATGGCCAACCGTGCTCAAAACCAAGTGGTTTGCCTGACCCGGTGCCTCGACGTGCCCGGTCATACTGCTATGTTAGTCCGGGTAATGATCGAGACGGGTTACCGTTGGTATCCCGAATACACCGTCGAAGAGCAATTCCGAGACTTTAATCAAAGCCAATATTTCTGCACCGTCAGGATATTTCCTTCTTATCCTGGATCTACCGAGCCCCTTCACTGTTCCTATGGACTCGGGGTTACTGTTGAGATGGCTGTGCAGGATGCTGCCTATTCCATGATGACCATCATGCGAGTCCGGACTGGCCTGCTTCGAAACACCGACTTCCGTTACATGCCAGCTTCACTTCTGGGAGCGCAAGGTTATCTTCAGGCTATTTATGCTGACTCCACTCGGGAGGACTCATTAACTCGTACCACTGCTGAGATGCTCGAAGATAAGGACCGAGAGAATCGGGCCTTGAGGTTGAAGCTTTTCAATACCCGTGCTGATCATTGGGCCACATTGACTCGGTTTGCACCTCCGGTGCAAGCTGGATGTATGGATACGAGGGATCTATATCATGTGAGATCTGCTCTGCCAGACATGGTGGATTGGCGTGATGTGGGAGGCATCACCCCACCCCGTGGTCCCCGCAGGCCACCGTTTGTTCGTCCAAGACCTCATCCTAGCCCCTTTGGTTCATAGGCTCCTCAGGACCGTCTGTTCCCAGATGATCACGTTGAACTTCCAGGCTATGGAGGTGACTTCTATGAGGACTACTATGGAGCAGTCTGAGTTAGTAGTAGTACCACTAGTATTGTAATAGTTGTATTTTCACTGTCCTGCGTGACTTGTGGAATATGACTTTGAGTGTAATCAATTCCGGAGGTGTAGACAAATAATGTATAGGAGCTTGGAATGCCTCCGATGAGATGTAACGTCTTTCATCATAGTTGTATTGTAGCCTGGGCTTGTACTAAACTATGTATGATGTGTATGACCGTTGGTATATATATGGCAGTCTTATATTACCATGACATACGGATGAACATCTCTGCATTCCGTGTTATCCATTACATTCTGCAGTTCCTTGCTCAGTTTGAGCCATCCTTATCTAAACTATTGTCTTGTTTTCTTCTAGGATGGTCAACACCCGCAGCAACCCTGCTGCCTCGGAGCAGGGGGAAGCTAGTGCAGCTAGGGGTGAAAATCTGCCTCACCCGCCTTCTCTGGCCGAAGTGATGCTGGAGGCGGAAAGAAACAAGCGTGAGACTAACCGCCTGCTAGAGAGGATTGAGCAGAACACTGCACGCCATCAGCGAAATGACTTGGTGTCAATCAATGACTTTATCAAGCTATACCCACCAAAGTTTAACCATTCCGTCGAACCCCTCAACGCAGATGACTGGCTTCGCAGCATTACCCACAAGCTACGTTCTGCCAGCGTAGTCGAAGCCGACAAGGTTACTTACGCTGCCTACCACCTCGAAGGCCCTGCTAGCCACTATTGGGAGAATTTTGAAGCTATGCGCCCGGTCGGCCAAATCACTACTTGGGCTGAATTCAGTGAGGCTTTCCATGAGCATCACATTCCGGAAGGTCTCATGGATCGCAAGAGGGAGGAGTTCTGCAATTTCACCCAAGGAAGACTGACTGTGGATGCATATAGTCATGAATTTGGGAATCTGGCACACTATGCCCCTGAAGAGGTATCTACTGACGCTAAGAAGCAGGCAAGGTTCCTCAAGGGACTTAGCCCTGAGCTTCGCCGCGATCTTCGTCTGCACGAGTGCACCTCCTTTCAGAAGTTGGTCAATAAAGCCATCAGTGCTGAGACAGGCCAGACTGATTATGACGCTTCACGCAAGCACTCCCGTGATTTTGGCTCTTCATCCGGCTCTGGAGCTCAGAAGCGCCGGGTGTGGATCCCAAGCACGGCACTGCCACCTAAGTTCATCCCGAGGCCATCCTTTGAGGCGCCTCGTCCCAACCAGCAGTTTGCACCGCCCAAGCCCTATGGCGGCCCCGCTGCTAACGCTGCTCCACGCCCCAATGTTGTGACTTGTTTCAAGTGTGGAGAGCCGGGGCACTATAGCCGAGAGTGTCCCTAGAACAACAACACCAATCAAACTGGAAAGTCCGTTGGCTGTGGTAAGCCCGCGGGAAAAACATTCTACGCCAAGCCGGCCACCACTGCACGTGGCCATGTCAACTATGTTTCAGCCGAGGAGGCTCATGAGGATCCTAACGTCGTCCTTGGTACGCTCCTTGTTAACTGCCATCCGGCATCTGTTCTTTTCGATACTGGAGCATCTCATTCATTCATATCCGAGAACTATGCTCGATTGCATAACACGACATTCTGTGACATGCCCTCTACCATGGAAATTCAAACCCCTGGCTCTAGATGGCAAACTTCTAGAGTAAGCCATGGGAACGAAATTCTTGTCGACAGACTTGTCTTCCTCGCATCCTTAATAGCTCTCAAGTCCTCGGACATAAACATCATCTTGGGTATGGACTGGATGTCAGCCATTGCTAGATTGATTGCCACTAGAACCGTTCAACTTACTCACCCATCGGGCAAGACAGTCAATGTCTTAACTCGAGTGGCCAAGCACCAGCTTTACTCCCTAAATGCCAACCCCCTTCCAGACCTTGAGGATGTTCCGGTAGTCCGAGACTTTCCGGATGTCTTTCTAGAAGAACTGCCAGGTGTTCCACCTGACAGGGATGTTGAGTTTGTGATAGACCTTGTTCCAGGAACCGTTCCAATTTCTAGAAGACCCTACAAGATGGCACCCTTAGAACTAGCCGAGCTTAAGAACCAACTCGATGAGTCCTTGAAAAAAGGGTTTCATCTGTCCTAGTTCCTCTCCTTGGGCTTGCCCCGTCCTCTTCGTCAAGAAGAAGGATGGAACGGATCGAATGGTTGTAGATTACCGACCTGTCAACCTGGTCACCATCAAGAACAAGTATCCGCTTCCCAGGATCAACGATCTGTATGATCAGCTCGCTGGATCCTCAGTCTTTTCCAAGATGGATTTGAGGTTGGGCTACCATCAAATCAAAATCAGAAATAGGGACATTCCCAAAACGGCCTTTGTTACTCGTTATGGCCAATACGAGTACACCGTTATGTCCTTCGGTTTAACCAATGCCCCAGCCACCTTCTCCCGGTTAATGAACTCGGTCTTCATGGAGTATTTGGATAAATTCGTCGTAGTATGCCACGATTACATACTCATCTACTCCAAGAATGAAGAGGAACATGCCGAACATCTAAGGCTGGTATTGATGAAACTTCGAGAGCATCGCCTTTATGCCAAATTCTCCAAGTGTGAATTTTGGTTGCCAGAAGTGACCTATCTAGGCCATGTAATCTCTAGTAAGGGTATTGCTGTCAATCCCGAGCGAGTTCAAGCCGTCCTTGATTGGACTCCACCTGAGACGGTCAAGCAAGTTCAGAGCTTCCTGGGCTTAGCGAGCTATTGCCGCCGCTTCGTCGAGAATTTCTCCAAGGTTGCTAAACCTCTAACTGAACTCCTCAAGAAAGATAAAAAGTTCGAGTGGACTCCACAGTGCGAGTTCAGCTTTCAGGAACTGAAAAGACGCCTGACATCTGCTCCCGTACTGGTACCACCAGATTTCTCCAAGGACTTTATTATCTATTGCGACGCCTCGCGACAAGGACTAGGTTGCATACTCATGCAAGATCGGCAGGTAATTGCCTATGCTTCACGGCAATTACACCCACATGAGGAAAATTATCCCACACATGATCTAGAGCTTGCAGCTGTAGTCCATGCACTTAAAACCTGGCGACATTACCTCCTCGGTAATCGTTGTGAGATCTTCACCGATCACCAAAGTTTGAAATATATCTTCACCCAACCAGATTTGAATCTCAGGCAAAGACGTTGGGTCGAGTTGATCTCGGATTACGACTTAGGAATAACTTACACCCCGGGCAAAGCCAATGTCATGGCTGATGCACTAAGTCGTAAATCCTATTGTAACAACCTGATGTTACAACAAAGTCAACCACTTCTCCATGAGGAATTCCGTAAGCTTAATCTTCACATTGTTCCTCGAGGATTCCTATCCACCCTGGTGGCGAAACCTACCCTTATGGATCAAATCATAGCTGCCCAGAAGCGTGATAAGAGCATATCCCGGATTAAGGAAAACATTGCTAGCGGAGTTGCTAAATGTTTTTCCATGGATAAGCGGGGTGCTGTCTTCTTCGAGAACCGTTTGGTGGTTCCCAAGAAACAACATCTACGCCAGTTGATCCTTAAGGAAGCTCATGAATCCCCTCTCACCATTCATCCCGGTAGTACTAAAATGTATCAAGACCTACGCCAGAGGTTTTGGTGGACTAGGATGAAGAGAGAAATCGCTCAATACATTGCTAATTGCGACGTTTGTCGTCGTGTTAAAGCAGAGCATCAACGGCCTGCTGGCACCCTTCAACCTCTGGCTATTCCTGAATGGAAATGGGATAAAATCAGTATGGATTTCATCACTGGGTTTCCCAGGACCAAGAGAGGGAATAATGCCATCTTCGTCGTGATCGACCGACTTTCCAAAGTATCCCACTTTCTACCTGTTCGTGAGAGTATCACCGCTAGCCAGCTAGCCGATTTATACATCTCCCGAATAGTGTCTCTTCATGGTGTTCCATTGGAAATTAACTCAGACCGTGGGAGTCTCTTCACCTCTCGATTTTGGGAAAGTTTCCAAAATGCTATGGGAACTCGTCTCTCTTTTAGCACCGCCTTCCATCCTCAATCAAGTGGTCAAGTAGAACGAGTCAATCAAATTCTGGAAGATATGCTCCGAGCCTCTGTCATCTCGTTCGGAATGGGTTGGGAGAAATGCCTTCCATTCGCGGAGTTTGCTTACAACAATAGTTATCAAGCTAGCTTGGGCAAGGCTCCTTTCGAAGTTCTCTATGGACGAAAATCTCGAACGCCTCTTAACTGGTCAGAAACCGGGGAAAGACAACTCTTTGGCCCGGATATGATTCAGGAAGCAGAAGAGCAGGTTCGCGTTATTCGTGAGAAATTGAAAACAGCCCAATCTCGTCAAAAGAGTCAATATGATCGTAAACATAAGCTCATGACTTATGAAGTCGGCGAGAAGGCTTACCTTCTGGTTACACCGTTAAAGGGAACCCATCGTTTCGGTATTAAAGGCAAATTGGCTCCTCGTTATATCGGACCCTTTTGCATTCTTGCCAAACAAGGAGAAGTTGCCTACCAATTGGAACTACCTTCGCATCTTTCCAGGGTTCACGATGTCTTCCACGTTTCTCAACTCAGGCGTTGCTTCGCGGATCCTATCCGTGGAGTGGACCACGAAACGCTTGATCTACAAGATAACCTCTCATATCGGGAATATCCCATTCGTATCCTTGATCAAGCCGAGCGTACCACTCGACGTCATAATATCAAGTTTCTCAAGGTTCAATGGTCACACCATTCCGAGAAAGAAGCCACTTGGGAAAGGGAGGATCGTCTTCGACTCGAGTATCCCACCTTCTTCCCGGAGGATCCTAAATCTCGGGACGAGATTCTTTTGAGTGGGGGTGAGTTGTCACACCCTAGTTAGTTCAAGCATTAGATTGTGCATCATGTTTAAATTCCTCATAAATTTGAAATGGGGAAGACAGAACCCCTAGCCCCCCTGGAAACAACTAGGGTTTACTAAAATTTTTTTCAATGAACCTGAAATGCCCTTCTAAAAAGTTCACTCTCTTTGTCTTGGGTTAGAACCTCTGGCAAAATTGGTGCACATTTTTCTAGGTCAACAGAAGGTCATTGAATTAATTCATAAGTATTTGAATTTGGGCATTTAAATGCTATAAAATAATTTAAATGCTCAAATAATTCTGGAAATAAGTGTGGGCTGTTGGAAATATTCTAAACAGAGCCCACAATTATTTTCAGGATTTTTGGTAACGTTTTAGTATTTTTAATAAAGCCCAACAGTTGTAGTTAAATAGAAAAAGAAAACAAATCAGAAAAAAGAGAGAGAGGGAGAAGCCACCTGGGCCTTACCTGTGCTGGCCCGGCCCACCTGGCCTGTGCCAGCCGTCACCCACCTCTGCCAGTAGGCAGAGGCGTGTCGCCGGCGCGTGCTCCCGCGGCCACCTCCTGCTTCCACCTCCTGCTGCCTCCTCGTCCCCATCCGAGCGCCATGGAGATGCCCAGCACCTCCCTGCACTCCTCCCCTCTCTCCCCCTCGTCTCCCTCACCCTCTCCCGCGATGGCCGAGCGCGATCCTCGCCGCCGTTCGCCGTAGTTGCCCCCAGAGCCACCCCCTCGTCTCCCTCACCCTCTCCCGCGATGGCCGAGCGCGATCCTCGCCGCCGTTCGCCGTAGTTGCCCCCAGAGCCACCCCCTCGCCTCCCTGACGTGCCCGTGAGCTCCGCCTCCATCGGCTACGCCTCCTCGTCGACTCACGCAACGCCGGACGCCTCCAAGCGCCTTCTCGACGCCTTATTCTTCCTCGGTCCACCGAGATCGCCGGCAACTCCCTGACGACGTCCGACCTCCCCCGAGCCCGTTGAGACGCGTTCTGCAACCGCCGTGAGCTCCTCTACCGATCCCCCCTATTCTCTGCTTCGTTTGCTCACCGTAGACGTCGCCCCCTTGCTCACCGTAGCACGCCGCCGCGCGAGCTCGACGCCGGCGTCACTCCGGTGACCATTTGGTCAAGCGAGGGTGCTTAACGCACTCACCACACCTCGCAGCGCCTCGCTAGCACGTCCGTTTCCCCCCTAGCTCGCTGCACCAGCAAAACCACCAACGGCCGAGCTCCGGCCACTGCCCGGCTCGATGCTGTCGTCATTCCCAGCCACCCCAGCACCAACCAATGCCACCAATGGATGCGCCACACCGGTAGCTACCCGTAGCACCCACCCGCGCATCGGACCATGGCCGGAGCAGCGTTTCCGACGCTCTCTGCCGTCTCGGCCTCGCCGGCGGCTCAACGCCGGCGGGATTAACCCCTGCTGACCAGGGGTTTGACCCCAGTTTGACCCGCCTGAGTCACTGATAGGTGGGGCCGGCTCCTAACTAAATTAGATTAGTTTTAATTAGAGCTAATCACTCTGTTAGAGGTTAATGACATCGTTAACTAACCCTCTCTCACTGACATGTGGGCCCAGGGCCTAACTAACCCCGTTTAGTGCTAACTAAACACTAACTAACACTGCTAGTTAGCTGAGAGACTGACAGAAGGGGCCCACCAGTCAGGTTTGACCTGGGCTGGTGCCTTTGACCCGCTGATGTCACAGTGATGTAGTGCTGACGCATTAATTCAATTATTGGATTTATTCTTTAATAGGAAATTCCAGGAAATAGTCGAAACTTCTAAAAATCATAGAAAATCAACCATAGCTCCAAATGCAAAGATTTATATATGAAAAATGATCAAAAAAATTCAATCTATCTATCTGTAATGGTTTCATGCATGAAAAAACAAGTTAACCTTGCTGTTTAAGTAGAATAAGGTTATGCACTAATAAGGCCATGTTTAATGAGCTAATATTTGAATCTTTGATTCAAATGAGTTCATCCCCTTCTGTTTTAGCTTGCATTAGGCCAAGAAACTTTCATCTTGCCATGTCATAGCATGCGTCATATTGTTGCATATTGCCATGTGTTGATTATGTTCGGTGTGTCTTTCGTGGCAGGTTCTGCCTCCGAGGATAACCCCGAGTATCCGTCTGAAGGGCAGTACCCTACTACCACTACAACAGGCAAGCAACCCATTGATCATTCCGATACAAAACCATGTTCTCGCTTCTGCTCTTGTTTACTGCATTAAGACAACGCGATTCAAACTACTGTGTGCTATGGTAGTTGAACCCTTATCCTCTGCATGACCTGTCATTGCCACAGTAACTAGATGAAACCCACTAGCATGTGTAGGAGTTGATTGAGCCATGTATGTGATTCCTACCTTGCTATGCCTGCTATGCTTAGAGTTGTGTTAGGTCTGGTTCATCTGGGTGATGGGCTAGAGTGATATGATTATGTCGGTAATGTGAGGGATGTGTTGAACATGTTTTGGTAAAGGTATCGATGAGAGGCCATGTAGGAGTACATGGTGGGTTGTTTCATTGAGACCGTCCATAAGAACTGAGATCTGTATGCGTGATTTAAGATTCAGCTACTACCACACATTGGGCCCAGAAATATGACCCCGCTCGACTTACTGACCCCTCTCGTCCTCTGTCCAGGAGTTGCAACTAGTTTATGGTGTTTGTAGGTTATGTGTTGGCGGCCGTGCGTAGCACTGACCCTAGGGGTGGGCTATGATGCAGTAGATACACTGTGGCCGGGTATGCCGGGCGCCCATTTGGCGTCTCGGGACTATGTACACATCGTTTGGGGTCGTTGAGGACACCCTGGCCGGATTTCCTTGCGGATGGAACCTGAATAGGCGATAAACCTGGACTAGAGACTTGTGAGTTTAGTCAGGTAGTGGTCTACACCCACGTCGGTATTCGCTTGAAGTCTGCCGAGCACATGTCGTGTGCAGACGCTAAGCGGTGGAAACATGTGTGACGAAGTACACCCCTGCAGGGTATAAAACTATTCGAATAGCCGCGTCCGCGGTAAAGGACTACTTGGTTGCCTATACAGTTCATAGACAAGTTAATGGATACTACTAAAAGACTCAAGATAAGTGTGAGTACCCAGGATGGCCCTCTCGTAGGATGACGAGGGAGGATCCCCGGTGGAGTATTGTGTTGGTGAGTAGTGGACTCGTGTGCGAAAACTATTTTACTAGTGGAGTTCCGTAGGATAGCGTAGCCAAGAGTCAAAGCTGGCTTGCTGCAATAACCCCACCACGTTCTTGAGAATGAGCATGTATAGTAGGTTCTGTTGTAAGACTTGTTGAGTACCTTTGTACTCATGTTTGCTTAATTACTGTTTTCAGACGACAACACCGCCCCCTCCGATGGGTTCTACGTAGACCTTGACGTCGACGAGTGACTAGCCACCCAGGTGGTGATCCTGGCCATGGAGGGCCCTATGTAGATAGACAGGCTTCGATAAGCCTTCTTTCTTTCTAGTGTCTGTACTCAGACTAGTTGCTTCCGCTTGTGCTTGTATGATTGTATGACTTGAGTGTCGGGTCTTGTGACCCCTATCTGTATGAACATGTTATGTATGGCTCTCTGGAGCCTTTAAATAAAGTACTTGAGTTGTAGAGTTTTGTTGTGATGCCATGTTGTATGTACTCATATCGGGCATATTGTATGTATGATTGAAATGCTTGGTATGAGTGGGATCCGACAATCTAGTTGTTTATCCTTGGCAGCCTTTCTTATGGGGAAATGTAGTCTAGTGTTCCTCAAGCCATAGTAGTCCGCTACAGCCCGGTTCACCGGAGTCCTGCTAGCCCAGCACTACTGCTCGGGACACTTGACTGGCCGGCATGTGTTTCACGTCGTTCCTATGTCTGTCCCTTCGGGGAAATGTCACGCGGTGACTTCCAGAGTCCTGCCTAGCCTGCTACAGGCCAGGTTCCCCGGAGCCCTGTTAGCCCAGTGCTACAGCCCGGAATCACTCGCTGATGACCGACATGCTCGATGTGATTCATGTATGCCTGTCTCCATAAGTCTGTGCCGCTTTGGGTTCACGACTAGCCATGTCGGCCCGGGTTCTCTGTCATATGGATGCTAGCGACACTATCATATACGTGAGCCAAAAGGCGCAAACGGTCCCGGGCCATGGTAAGGCGACACCCGTGGGATACCGTGCGTGAGGCCGCAAAGTGATATGAGGTGTTACCGGCTAGATCGATGTGGCTTGGAATCAGGGTCCTGACATATAGTATCACAGCTGATTGGTTCGCAAAAAAATAGTATCACTACCGATTTATAATTATATTTTATTTCTTATGAGTGCTAGCGTTTCAACTCTTATGACGAAGGGTGCCAAACACGGCACGTGCTGGATGTCCCACACGTCATCGAAAGGAGTGGGACATGAATAGCGTGGTAGAGCCCAGCGTAAGAAAACAACGTGGTAGAGCGTCTCCACTTCTTCCACTTTTGGGTCGGAGACCACACGTAGTAGTACTTAGTGGTATGAACGATACAACGTGCAACCTGGAGAGAAAGACACGTCTAGTTGGAAGGTCTCGGGGCATGCACGTAAACAAATATAAAAGTTAATATGTGCCTCCAACTAATATAGTAGTAGTAGAGTACTTAGGCACGTACTCCATAACATCACCGTGCATTGCACGTACAACATTTAGTGGTAGTACATAGTAAGAGACAAATGCCGCCCAAGAGTTCCCTTCTCGACATACTTTTGGGTGTTTGGTAGAGTGTATGGAGGGTGCATGAGTCCACACTAGTTTAGCACAAATACACTAGAAGCATGCATGAAGAGAGCATGCATGAAGAGGGGTGTTGAGTTGAGCATGCATGAAGAGGGAACAACTATGCTGAGACGAGAACGCAACCAAACACACCCTATATGCCACACATGTTCATACCATTTGTGCCTTTCTACTTCACTTACTGCGCTACATTACTCAGGTTCGTACGTCCACTCCTGGGTACATGTCCGTCTTGTAGTTCCAGTCCCACGTGTTCTTCATATAGATGGAAAGATCCTTGCATAACACGTGCACCTTGATGCTAGATGTCTCGCGTGTTGGCAAAAGGATGAACAAAGCTCACGCAAAAAATAGAGTGGGAGAACATAGATTCCAGACGACCGAGAAGGAGCAAGGAACCTCGTGGTGGAGCGTCTGCACTCATAATATTTAATATTATTCAGCGATATAAAATTAACCAATCATCTCCACAGTTGACTGGAAGAGTACGAAACACGGCAGCCCGGTGTAGTTACATCATACTAGTACATGGCTAACCCACGCTATCACCATATTTCTTGGCTTCCGTGCGACACCTATCTTTAGTAATCCAGCAGCATGTATTGCTTCTCCCTCCTCGTCTCTATCAATGTGCGGCGGGCTGGCATTTCTGCTGTCTATTGAGGTCGGTTAACTATCACATGTTAGCGACATGCCAAGAGCATTCTAAAAAAATTCCTTTCACGTTCCATTTTCAAAAAGAAAAAAACCCTTTCATGTACGAATTTGCCTGTATGCTTTGAGCAACTTGCATGTCCTACACTGCTCCTGTTTGATACTCTAACATAGCTAGAGGTTAGACTAACCCTGAACTAACTATAGCCAAAGAGGTGTTTGGGTGACAGGGTTAGATTGACAATAAATGCACTTCATGGAGAGAGAAAAGTGATTTTTCAGTGGTCCCAATGAGAACTATCTCAAGTTAGCACCTCTTGGGTGGGATAGTTTTTTTTTGGTGGGTTTGGTGCAACTTGCTCCAATTTAAACCCTCATGCTTGGATACTTTAGGGCTATTTGAGCCCCAACTAGCTCAAACTAACTCTAACCCATGGATCCAAACAGGGCCTATGGCCAGTCTCGACGTGGAGCAGTCGCGTGCACCGTGAAGCGGCGCTCTCTTCGCCGTCGCACCACTTCAAAGCCGGCGCCACTGAGAGGTCACCTCCGCTCTGGCCGGGCATTAATGTGGCACTGACGCTCCAGGGCGACGCTGACCGTTTCACGCGGGAAGCACGCGCTGGCAAGGGAGTATAGGTTTTGAACCGTTTCAGGTGTAGTACTGGTAGTTTGCAAAACTACTCAATTATTGCACTCAGTTTCCTAAGAAATTGTGGTAAAAACATTACTCCATAGCCCGCTTCCCTTCTCCTTCCTCTTCCACCGCCCGCGCACGTCCACGGGAAGCGACCGGTCACCCCTTATATAGGAGTGCTAGCACAAAAAGATGCATGCATGACCACTAAAATTTCCATATTAAAGCGCCGCTCCGGCGGGAGTATGGCGTATGTTGTTACCATCGGCCGACCCATGGCTACCGGGCGACAGCGACCAGAGAAGAGGCGGCGGGAGGGGAATGAATGCAGCTACTGTTTGGGTTCGCCTTCCGGCTTAAATAAATGCGTAGCATCACGTGTACCCGCGGGTGCACAAATTGTAACATACGTGTCTACTTAAGTTGGCGTCACGTAACTGGTGTGTGTGTGTGAGAGATTCTAAGAGATAGAGTGCGTGTGTGCGACTCTACTCTTTGGACATGTACTCAACCTTTTGCATCGGGATATAAGTATAATGGTATTTACTTTAGCTAGTGATTTACGTGGCCATGTTAACGTGGTTGTCTCAAAAAAATGTCACTTCCTGCTCGTGATTTGTGTTATATAATTACAAGCAAGATTCTCGTGCATTGCAGGGAACATCAATATGCATTTTTTTACAAAACACCTGTTGTGATTGACCCATGCAGGAGTAATCCCATGTGTAAAAACTAATGATATCTCGAGAATTTTATCGGAAAACTGGTATCTCGAGAATGTCATCGAAAAAATGAAAGATGAGAGATAAGGCGAGGAAGAGTGGAGCGTGGTGGTGACTGGTGGTCGGAATGGGCGGAGGCATGGGGATGGACGGCGCCGGCAGGCGGCAGCGGCCACCATGCATGCTAGATTGTTCCAGAGACTTATTCCCTTTTTAATTGCTGAGCAATGAGGTTGCGGGAGATAATGATGTGGAGAGAGGTGCGGGTATCTTTTGTAAAATTATCATAGTTTGCTTTCTATCCTCAGATATAGATCATACGGTCTGTATTACAAGATGGCAGGCACACCATCACCGCCAACTCGTTTTTTTATAAGGGTACAGATGATAAGTTTGCTGACTACTAAAGTAAAGGGGAATTTTTCCATGTTATGCAAGTAAATAAAGGTGATTGTTTATCATACGGGTAAGGTTGGATGAAGGGTGGTAGGAACAAATGCTCCGCCTAGAGCATGTGTGTGTGAGATGGAGTCTTAGTGTGTGTGAGAGAGAGAGAGGAGAGAGAGAGATGGAGTCTTAGTTTGTGTGTGTGAGAGAGAGAGAGATGGAGTCTTAGTGTGTGTGGGGGGGTGCATGCATGTGTGTGTGTGTGAGAGAGAGAGAGAGAGATGGAGTCTTAGTGTGTGTGGGGGGGGGTGCGTGCGTGTGTGTGTGTGTGTCGTGGGGTCCTCTGTGGCGGATGTAATTTAAGTGTGCATGGCTTCATCATAAAGAGGTGATGTGTATGGCAGAGGCCACCAACGATGGGGTGCAAGAGATAAAATGCCTGTAGAGAGGGAAGAGAAGGTGTGTGCGCGTGAGACGAGTCGACATCGAGAGAACATGTTTGTTCGAGAGACACCGAGGAAGACTACTATATATCGATGGTGCATGTAGGCGGGAATTAAACAAAGGGATGGTCTTATTGGTTTCGGGGATATAGGGGAAGAGTGAGAGGTGAGGGGGGTAGCTAGAAGGAGATTGTTAAGTGTGAGTGTGTGTTTTACCCATCCAGGCGGAAGTTATGTGCACAAAAGAGGAGAACGATTCGATGTGACGTTAGGATTGAGGGTAATTAACTACGTATGGAGACATAGAGACCTTGAACATGCATGTGTGAGAGGTATACATGTATACGTGGGATGTGTGTGTGTGTGCACGCGCGCATGATTGAGATAAAAGAAAGAAGACATAAGTCATAGGATCAACGACATGGGAGAGATGGATTGGTATGACAATATGCGTGCATGTGAGAATGCAGGGAAGAAGGCCCGGCAATTGAGCATGTGTTTTTGTCTTTAAGAGGTAGTGGCGTGGGCTGGAGCATGCATCTATGGCGAGCAGAGGGAGTGAGGCGCAACAATTATGGAAAAGAGACCAACCTATAAATGCATATGTATGGAGAGACATATATAGTGTGGGTGATAGGAAGCAAGACTCCGTGCGAGAAAGAAATGTTGACAGAGAAACTACAGATAGATACAAAGATGGAGATGCTAGCTAGAGGGACATCCGCAAGTTTGGGTGTTGGAGATGACCGTCGGGTGGTTCAAAGGGTGAAGTTATATATGTGTGTGAGAGGGCACTTGACTGCGTGTAGAGAGAAACATATGTAGTGTGCGTGATAGGAATCAAGAGTGAGGGCGAGAAAGAAGGTTGATGGAGAAACAGATAAATAGAAAGATAAAGATGCTAGCTAGTGTGCATTAGAGATAGGAGTCGAGTGGATCAGAAGGCTGGGTTATGTGTGTGGGTGTGAGAGAGATAGAGAGAGGATGCATGTGAGTCACATACAAACAGATATCAGAGGGAAATGAGATCCAGAGAGACGGAGTTTTGTGTCTGTGAGAGAGAAAGATATTTCACAACGTGAGTGATAGCTAGAGAGACATACGAGGGAACGCAAGATATCTCTAGGGAGAGAGGGTGTGTGTGAGCGACATACAAGAGAACAATGGAGAAATATGAGACCCTGGGAAATAGAGTATGTGTTTGTGTGTGAGAAAGAGATATTGAAGAGGAAGAGTCGTAGGTTCTCATATCTAAGGAGCGAAAGACATCTCTGTATGAGGGGTGTGCGAGTGGCACACATGGGAATAGTAGAGAGAAATGAGACCCCGGGAGACAAAGTTTTGTGTTTGTGTGAGAGAAAGAGATTCCACATGGAGAATCATAGTTAGAGACACATAGCAGGGAGCAAGATATACTTAGAGAGAGATAGAGTGATGAAGGTCGAGGGAGAGAGTACCGTCAGTGTGTTACGAAGATAAAAGATCATTGTCGACATGCAGGTAGCACGAGAGATACCTGAGAGATGATGAACGTGTATAGGTACAGAGAGATAGTCCTATATAAGCATGAGTGATAGCTATATGAGACGAATATCTGGATTAAAGGGGATTCAAATATTCAAACTAGAGATCACGACATCGACAATATCATAACACAAATTGGTGTATCAAACATGCATATTCATTTGAATTTGGGCACACGTGTAATGTTATATAGTTTATCAATATTGGTGATCCATAGATTCTTCAATTACAAACAATGCATGGTTTATATGCAATTAATGTCTAAACGGGATTACACTATGTGTTGCGTGTGTGAAACACATTATACATGTTTGAGAAGTAAAAAACCCCGCATGAAACACAAATTAATTGGAGACAGTTAGCGAGGAATGCATACATTGGATTTCAACATAAAGTGGTTTCAAATATTTGAAAATCCTAATTGATGGATACAACCTTATGAATATGAGATCATGCCATTTGTAAACCATATTTATGTATAAATGGTGTTGTGCTTTTGAAAGTATATATAAAAAATGATGTATATAGAATGTAATTCCAATTGAAAATGGATCCCGCCCGAAAATATAGAATACAAACGGGATTAGAATTGAGTTGGCACGGTAAATGTGCACTCTGCAAAATTTGAACGCGGGGAAAGTCGCAGTAACCGCCCGAAACCAAAATCTGCAAGATGGAAATCACTACTGCCTATCCCTGTAACGCAAAGCCTACCTGCTGGATTTCTATAGGTTTCGATAGGGGTAGGTTTGTAATTTCACCCAAATGTGACGTAACCGCCTCTCACCCGGATTCATACACGGTGGGCGCCAAAACACAGTGTGTCCTTGGCCGAAATCGACTCCCTCCCCGATTCATATTCAAACATGGTGGGCGCCAAAAACAAACTCTCATCGGCAAATATTCGGTGTATGCGAGATTACCATCCTATCCCCAACCGACTAATGTTGCTGTGATGTAGTAGAAATTTGAAACGGGGGCTAAGTTTGTAAATTTCCTCGCATTTGAGAGAAGCGCGCCCTGAATACATGGTTCCCCCCTTCCTCTCTACCTCCCTTTTCCCCATTCGTACTCCGTGGGCGCCAAAACACCCTCTCCACCCCACCCTCCTCCGTCCATCGCCGTCCGCCACCCCATCCACCGCCGTCCTCCTCCACCATGCTGGAGATGATACCCCTACGCCGCCGTCCATTACAAGAGATCGACCTCTCTCATCCACGGCTTCGAACCGGGATCCTTGCATCCCGTCCTCTCGCTTCATCCCTGCCGTCGTCCACCTTGCCGGAGCCGCTCCTACGACTGTCTCATCCACCGCGCCCCGCCACCACCGTCTACCCTCCTAGATCTGCTTCCACGCCGCCGACAGCCATCGCTACCGCGGCACCGTCATATTCTCAGCAGATGCATACATGGCGCCGCACCAGAGGCGGTACTCTTTCGTATCTGCTCAACTTATTTATCGCAGCAGGAAAATAGATCGCCACTGCTTTACTCTGATTTCTTGTCTTGGTTGCGAAGTTGCCTTTGTCCGGTTTGCACCTTCAGATCCGCCATGGCACGCTCAACACTATAATCCCAATGCTTATGGTTTTCCCCTTCTATATTCCACACTAGTTAAATCACAGTAGACTAAATTTCAAAATTGGGTCAGTCGATTTTTCAGAGCTCACCGGAGTTCGCCGGTGCGATCGAAGGGGCTCTGGTGGTTGTGGGGCCTCGCTGAACGAAGAAAACTCGACGTGGGTGGGGGTTGGGGCGGGGGTGGGGGTGGGGGTGGCGGAGGAACACAGGTGGTGGGGGCCGGTGGTCCGGCCGGCGGCCCGTGCGGTGTTCTGTATGGGAAGAATCAGAGATGAGGAAGAAGAAGGGTTAGGAGACGTAGGATCTTCATCCAACCGCCTGAAATGGTCGAGAGACAGCTAGGAGTTGCATTCTTAATGCGCTCTGGTTCATCATGTGTGGGCACTGCGCAACCAACATTTTATTATCCAAAATCTGCTTGTTCTTCTTTACCATGTTCCTCTTCCGTTCTTCTTTAATATGTACTCTCTCCGTTCCTAAATACAAGTCTTTGTATAGATTCCACCATGGACTACATATGGAGCAAAATGAGTGAATCTACACTCTAAAATGTATCTGGATACATCTATATTTGATCCATAGTGGAAATCTCTACCAAGACTTATATTTTGGAACAGAGGGAGTATGATAGTAGTACAGTATGTTCCTTGTACTGAAGATGAGCAGGGACATTTGCAGTGTAGAGGTCTATACGGTCGGTTGTGATGGACACTTTGAGCCTCTTTGATTCGTAGGATCTTGTAAACATAGGAATAGGATTTGTAGTGGCCTGCCCACTTGAATCCTATAAGAATAGCAAGGAAATGCAGGGAGCTGTGTCGCCTTTGAGAGTTACACTGATATTAATAGTACCGCACCTTCACTTGAAGAGAGCTGGTCTCCGAAGCCTTTCTAGCCATACCGGCAATACTAACACATATATTCCAGCAAGTTCCACTTTGCTGATTTTACTCTGATGCTTAAGGTTTTCCCGTTATATCTACATTATGATCTGTGTAGCTGCTTTGTGTCGCACTAGCAGCAGTCCACTCTTGAAGCTAAACACTGCAATGACTTACAAAATTGGCACCAAGGCATTGAGTGCCATTCTGGATGCAATGAAACTCATATGCTCCCCGCCTATTGATTCTTGTTTAGAATATGATCCTAATGACTATTCTAACCTCGAGGAGTCAAAGGTAGATGGCCTGTCCTGTTCACCCATCAAGGTGCCTGTTCTAATTTGGCAATGTTTTATTGATTGCGGGTATCTTGCATATGTTGTCTTGCATTTCTTCTACTTTGTTGCACCGCCATCTGCTTAGTTTACTCATCATATATGTCGAGATGCCATGCCCATCCATTATTAATACATACTAGCAAAAGAGCCCGTGCATTGCAACGGGATAACAAAATTATGTTTCATCACTTATCACAATTGCTCCGTCCCATCACTGTCATCAACCTATTCATCCGTCTGCCCTTTTGCAAGTTTTATTATGTACATGGCCTTGTGGTTTCCATCGTCATACTGAGCAAATGCCAGTTAGAAAGAAGAGGTGGAGGTCAAGGCCTACTCTGAGTGCCATCTTAATAACTGGAGTCTTGATCTATTTTACTTTACTTGTCAGCACAATTAATGATTCTGATTTGCTTGTATCTGGGTTATATAACCAAATGCTCAACGTGGAGTTAGTGTCCACATCCCTTGATGGTAATCATTATAGCTACAATAGAAGGCTGTGATGTTGCACCTTATATTTGGGTGGGATCATGCACATGGAAAATTTTGGTACCATCGACGATGAAGGGTAAAAAAGATGTAGGTTACCTACAAATATATTCAACTTGAAAAATAGCGCTTCCTCTATAAAGAGTTATAAGAGCGTTTAATTCTTTACAGAGGGAGTACGTGTCAAATAATGTATGGTTCGGTAGAAAGCATCTACTTAGATTTTGTGACATCCGTTATTGCAGGTGTTGTTGTAGTTGATAGTCAGTTGGACAGCAGACAAAGGCATGTACATCAGCTTGAGCTTTGAGTGAAAGAAGATATGTGAGTGACCAAGAACTATGTTGGTCCTGATATTTTTATACATGTATATACATCTAGAGTCCTATGTCCACGTTCAACAGATTCATATGGAATATCAAAGGGAGATGAGCAAAAAAACGCGTGTATTGTTTGTGCCTGACCCGGACGAATTTGGCACAAAAAATTAGGCCGACGAAAGGATTTTTTAGGTATATATGTATATTTAAAATTTATACACATTTTTCTTAGTTTTTTTCATATATAACATGTTATATTTTGAGTTAGCGTTTGAAAGATAAATATTTCAAAGACCATTTTAATCTGTTAGACGTAAAAATTTAGGCCGACGAAAGGATTTTTTTAGGTATATACGTATGTATATTTAAAACTAATACACATTTTCTCAGGGTTTTTTTCATATATGACATGTTATATTTTGAAGTAGTGTTTTTTTCTCAGGTTTTATTGTCATGTTATATTTTGAGTTAGTGTTTGAAAGATAATTTTTTTGAAGACCATTTCATATATAACATGTTATATTTTGAGTTAGTGTTTGAAAGATAAATATTTTGAGACCATTTTAATATGTCAGGAAAAAGAAACAAAAAAGTTGAAAAACATGAGAGAGCCAGGGCTCGAACCCACGTCTCATGGGTACCAGACAAACAGTCCAGCCAATGCGCCATGGGAGTCATTCTGCTACTATTTGGACACCGCCTTTAGATAAACGAGAGGCAAATGCCGCGAGAAAAAAAACTGAATCGTTTTTCCTCACTTATAGGTGGCATTGGTGGGTAATATTTAGCAACTTTAGGGGCAAATTAGATGACGTACCACCAGAAGCAATAGATGCTTTATTATTAGGGGAGATTACATCTGTCATCATACCATGTTTTTCCACTCAAATGTTGTTCTTGTGCATCAGACATCAAAAAGGAAGAGGGTGATTGCCGAACCTGAAGGAGCACCAGCAAAGTCCTTGAAAAACGTGGTGGTGCCGGAGAAATCAGACAACACCCCACTTATATTGGTTGTACAACCAGTGACACAAAATGTAGGACCGACTCCAACAGACTGTACCCATACTTCGCTGGCCACACCACTAGCCCCACCACACAGGAACTGCACTCCAGCAAAAGGTATACCGATTTCATTTGCCATAGCACCAGCTGTACCACAAAAAAATCCCACTCTAGCAAAAAGTACAGCAAGTCCACTGGCCGAAGACCTATCCCAACTGCAGAGACGGTTAATTCCTGCAGATTGGAACCCCATTCCATTTATTCCCAGTTTAAAAGCCAATGATTTCAATGTTGTTAGGGACTACGTGCATATATTCCCATCATGGGAAGATTATTGTGAAGACAAACACCATTTTCACATCTTCCTGTCCAACTTATGTGTAAGTGCTATTATTCATGGTTATTTTTTTCCTGTTTTCTGCTGATTGAACACATCAATGATTTTCATTACATTGTTGTAACTAGGCGAGGGTCAATCTAGATAGTCATGAGGAGCAAAGCTTGCTTGTGCTTTTCAAGGAAGCATTGCAGCAGTATCGGTGTTACTTGAGGAAATCACACTTTGATGGCAAGTCTATAAACGAATTTCCGGTGAAGTCTCCTATGCTAAATTTAGAAGACATTGAATGGAAAAACCTTGTTAGGCACTGGTCTCGTTCCTAGGATGAGGTACTGTCTATGAAATCACATGACAATCTGAACTTCTACTTTTCCGCATGTGCCTTACGGATCTTTTTTGCAGGAAATCTGCTCGAAGAAGAATTCTGGTTTGACAAGAATGACATGATATCGCAAATATGCTGCCCGCTGCTTTGCTCTTGTTAGTACCTGTTGTCCTGTATCACTATACTTTCATACATACCTGGTTCATTATGTCACAGCAGTATGCATGATAGCTTGCTTATCAATTGTTCGCTCCAAATTATCTGATCTGTATGAATGGTTATATTAGTGTAGAATATATCCAATGCCAATGTTTTTTTAGCTCTGCATTGTTCTTGTAAGTACATGCTTTCCTTTATCAGTGTACTTATAATGACAAGTAGTTGTTCATGTACCATCACTCTGCAGCTTATTTTCCTTTGCCCTCCATTTTCTACACATCAGATCTATATTTACTCTTACCATAAGGTTGGTACTGAAGAAGTTTAGCTGTGCATTGCTCTTGGCTGTACCTTTTGCCTGTATCGCTGCACTTACATTTATAGCTACTTGGTTATGTAGCATCACTCTTCATCTTATCTTAAATATTCTCCATTTTTTCGTATATTATCACATCTATATTTACTATTAACAAAATGTAGAATAAAGGCAATGCTTTTGAAGAAGATTATGTGGTAAACTTCTTGAATTGCCCCCCCCCATCAGCATGGACAAGGCCTTTATAGAGCATGTCTTCACCAATAATGTAAGTTTGTCCATCTCAAGCCTTCAAACTTTGTTGTATATATTTGGTTAGGCATGACTGCAACAGCTGTTTATTTTTGGTGTTTGCATCAAATTGCTTGTTTAAAGTTTATTATGTAGTTCATAAACAAAAGTTTGTCCTTTCTCAACTTAAGTTTTCAGTTGTACAACCAAGTTCCTTCTTCATACCATGTAAATTAAACTATACATAGCAAGTGATCTTCTTTTGCACTGCATGTATGCTTCTGTTCTTCATCCGTAATCCAGTGGTGTGGTGAACCTACCCACTACAGCACAATGTCATACTCTGCAATGTCTTAACTATGAACAATGTCATATCATTCTACTATTATTTAAACCATCTCTTTATTTGCCAATCTGAAATGGTATAAATTGACAGCACACTAAACATTGATACTTATGTGTTCTTGATTTGTAATCCAGTGGTGTCGTGAAGCTGCCAACTCCTTCACAATGCCGTTTCCTGCCATGTCTTAACCTGAACAATACCATATTGTGTTAATGCAATTTTAAACTGTGTCACTTTATTCGTCAGTAAGAAATGTGATGAATTGTTAGCACTGATACTTCTATGTGCAAAACCTGTCATCTGTCTGCTTGTTTATCTTTCAGAGTGAGGAAGATATAAGTGTTGAACAAGCGCAGTCTCATCATCTTGCTCAGCTGCTTGCGCTGCAGCTCCCCAGCAGGGCTAACCTTTCTTGATCTCTATTGAAGTGCTGTCGGTTTAGTATATTATTTTGTCGGCGTGTTTATTTGCACTAGTGGCGATCTTTGATGCCCAGTGTATGTAATCTGCTGTCTGCTTGTGCTTTATTATCATAGTGGCGAACTTTGATGCCCAGTGGATGTAATATGTCGTAATTTCTTTATTGCATAGTCTAGGTTTCTTTCTTATTCATGATGTTGCAGTTATTTTACTGTATATATATCATGTCTTCACAGTAAACCGGCCAAACCCTAAAATTACGGTACATAATCGGGCCATCATGCAATCACGATGTAGGTTGGGCCTGAAACATGCCGAACAGCTCACGAGCCGGTAGCAGCCCGAAATGAACCCCGGCCCATGATTGTGCGAATCAAATCACGGGCTTTTAACAGGCCAAAATTGTCTCAGTCCTTGTTTGTCCCAATCAGATATCGGCTGCGAGCAGGCCAGATGCAAACCGGGCCGTAGTTAGGCCCAACTATATGACGGGCTTTTAATAGGCCGAAATTAATATAGGGTCGAAATGCTAAATGGGCCCTTAACAGGCCAAAACTAATATCAGGCTGAATTACTAAGTGGGCCTTTAACAAGTGGGCCCAAAAGCATAGTGTCCTGCCCAGAGCGTGGTAGGATTTTAACGGGCCAGATCTCATATGGGCCACTATTAGGCCTGGAGCGTGGCAGGCCATTTATGGACCGGATCAAATATGGGCCGGCATTTGGCCCAAAACATGGCAGCCAGTTAATGGGTCGGCCTACTAGGGTCCTCAAAATCTTGTGGGCCTACAGCTGGGCCGGCCAATTAATGTCGGTGAAATCTCGTGGGCCTTTAGCTGGGCCGGCCCATTATGATCCACAAGAATCTTGTGGGCCTTTACCTAGGCCGGCCCATTATGGCACACAAAAATCTTGTGGGACTTTACCTGGGTCGGCCCATTATGGCCCGCAAAATCTTGTGGGCCTTTAGCTAGGCCAGCCCATTATAGTCCGCAAAATCTCGTGGGCCTTTAGCTGGGCCGGCCCATTATGGTCCGCAAAATCTTGTGGGCCTTCATTTGGGTCGGCCTATTTAAACTTGATGGGCCGGTCCACGTGTCAACATATCATAGGCGCGTCTCGCCCATTGGATGAGTGACACATGTGCCAACGCGGACCTGACACGTGTCTCCTCCAGCCAATGATGATTTTACATGTGGAAAATCCCCATTGGTCGGGGCTGTTAATGGGTTATCAGATCCAAAACCCAACCCGATAGCTTAACGGCGTTCCGTTACGGTGGATGCCACGTGTCGGTCACCCTTGACGAAAGCACTTCTGTGACGCGCGATTTATCGTCATGGAAGTGGACACTTCCGTGATGATAATTTTGGTAATGTCATGGAACACTTCTACGACAGCACAGGTATGACTATCTTGATTCTGTCATAAAATCATCATGGATGTACATGCATGACAGAAAACGCGACCTACTGTGACAAACACGTATCATCACAGAAGTGTATTTTTTTGTAGTGCTTTTATTTACATCACATCTCGTTTACTATTTTCAATCTTTACTTTCCAATCTATATAACAAAAATACCAAAAAATATTTACTTTACTATCTTTATGACATCTCACTTTTGCGAGTGACCGTGAAGGGATTGACAACCCCTTTATTGCGTTGGTTGCAAGGTTCTTGATTGTTTGTGTAGGTACTAGGTGACTTGTCCATTGTCTCCTACTGGATTGATACCTTGGTTCTCAAAACTGAGGGAAATACTTATGCTACTTTTCTGCATCACCATTTCCTCTTTAAGGGAAAACCAACACATGCTCAAGAGGTAGCAGTGGTCCTCGTGCTTTGGGCACGGAAGTTGCCTTACTAACTACTCATGTCTGGGTGCTCTGTGGTGGAGACAGTGTTGTGTCAACTGGAACTGTGTTACTATGTGCTGGGGTTGGGGTTAGAAGGGGTGTAGCTAGTTCTTTGTCCAACTGGGTAGGGGTAGAATCTGCGAGAGTCTGGGTTATGTGTGGTGGAGCTGGTTCTTGGGCAAGTACAACCGTGGTTCTATCTGCGTCGACTGGTAGCACCACCTTTTCTGAAGACCGGGTTGTTACTCCCTTAGATACTGCCATCGCCCCCTCCAATTCAAATGGCTGATAAACAAGAAAAGTAATTGAATGTACATACATTGTATGATAGACAGGTGCAATGGATAGTAGGGAAGAAAAGAGGGAATGAAATAATTCACATTTATGTTGTCTAACCAAACAGGATAGCATGACAAAATTTCACATATATGATGGCTAACTAAATAGGATAGCATGACACAATTTCACATATATGATGGCTAACTAAACAACATAGAGAGACATAATTCAAAATATGATGACTATGTAAATAGGATGACATGATATAACTATAGGATGTGTTTATTAAATAGGCTGGCATGCCATAATTCACATACATGCCGCCTATGGAAACATGATGGCATGATATAATTCACCGATAGAATGACATAATTCAAAATATGATGAATGTAAACACTAAAGAGGATGAGATGATATAACAATATGATGTCTTTATTAAATGGGTTGGCATGCCATAATTCAAATAGATGTTGTCTATGTAAACATGATGGCATGATATAATTAAAATATATGATTTATATACTAAGCAAGTAAGCAGATGGAAATCGCATATATGATGTAAAAACTAAGCAATGCAAGACAACGTATGCATGATATGAGTAATATAACCCTGCCAAGTTTGAGCATAGACCTCAGGGGGGAAATAGGACTCGTCATCTATCTCTGAATCCTCCTCTAAGGAGCTATCTGTAATCAGCAAGATGTCTACTTCAGCAGGTAGCATTGACTGCTCTAAAGACCTTGTTTTCACTCCAGGTACTTCCATCACCGCTTCAAATGGCTGATGCACAGGAAGAGTAGTTGAATAAACAAATGTTGTCGACAAATGGAATACGTAATGCAAAAAAAGGATAGCATGATATAATTCACATATATGATGATTGTCTAAACAACATGGCATTGCATAATTCACACATATAATGCATTGCAACAAGATAGCATTGCATAATTCACATATATAATGTCTTGCAACCAGATGGCATTGCATAATTCACATATATGGTAATTAGACACTAAGCAGGTGGCATTCACACAAAGCATGTCTAAACTAAGCAAATGACATAGCAATGCGAGACACCATACACTTGATATGAGCAACATAACCCTGCCAAGTTAGAGCATACACCTCGAGGGGAAATAGGACTGGTCATCTGTCTCTGAATCCTCCTCCGAGGAGCTATCCGTAACCAGCGAGATATGTGCTTCGTCAGGTAGCATTGTATGCTCTCAAGACCTTGTTTTCACTCCAGATTTTTCCATCACTGTGTCAAATGGTTGATGCACACGAAGAGTAGTTGAATGTACTGACATTGTTGACAAATGTAATACATAATGGAGAAAATGGATGGCATGATATAATTCACATATAAGATGACTGGCTAAGCAGGATGGCATTACAAAATTCATAGATATGATGCCTGGCTAAATAAGATGGCGTTGCACAATTCACATATATGATAAAGAAACTAAACAGATGGCATTCACACAAAGCATGTCTAAACTAACAAGATGACATATTTGATGTATAAAGTAAGAAATGCAAGGCACCATATGCATGATAGGACCAACATCAGCATGCCAAGTTAGAGCGAAGACCTCAGGGGTTAAATAGGAGTGGTCTGCTCCTTCTGAATCCCCTTCAGAACAGTTATCTTCCTCTTGATTACAATTTGAAATGGGTGGAGGGGGGCTGCCTTTGCGCCCACCATGGAGCAACGTCTGCATGAAATTTTATTGCCACGCAAGGCTCATCTCTTTTGCTCTACATGTTCAGTTCCATTGTGTACAATAACTGACATGCATAGGAATAAAACATAGTGAGATTATGTAAGGAATGCATGCAGAAATCCAGAGTGATGGTAGCAACCTGTGGATAGACCCAAAACCAATGATAACAAGCAGATAATGGCTTCAGTTAAAAAATACAAATAATGGTTTCTTTAATGTTTGTTTCCGACCCAACATGAAACTCGTAGTAGACACCAGATATTAACTAGATAGTAGACAGATACTATTGATTGCGGCCCTGATATGTACCCCACAACCATTTAGAAACTCAAGTCTGAGCATTATTTTGGAGCTGACTCAGAGTCTAAACGAGAAAAGGACGATAAAGTAGCATGTAATATTAAGCGATGCATAACGTAAGAAGAAACAAAAGAGTGCGACCTCTCTTGTGGACCCGTGTAGTCCTCGAGGTCATCTGCTCAGTTGATGATGGTAATGCAGTTGTCCTGACTGCCGACGACGGGGAAGAAGATCTGAGGCGGCGAAATTTAGTCTGGAGGGCGAACCCCTGCTGTGGTGGACCCTTCTGTCGTTGGAGCAGCTGAGCTGGGGTGGTGACAGCGCAGCAGGAGCGGGACAAACCACACAAGGTTTTCTTTCATAACTATCTGTAATAGAAGTAATTCTGTAAGGGCTCATTTGAATTGGAGGATTATAACAACGCAGGGATAGGAAATACAGATTAATACAATAGAAATGCATGTGCAAAGCAGAGAAATTAAAATCACATGATTTCTGTCAATCTAGGTGTTTGGTTCACAGAAATTGGAAGGTCACAGGAATGCAAAGAAGCATGGTCAAATTAAGTCAAGCCATAAGAAAATGTACAGTTATAATGCTATTATGCTACTATCACTTAGTCTTGTTCTTCATGAATAGGAATTTGAAAAGGAGGGCCAAGTGGATATTAAAATTCCTACGGTTTTTCTTTGAAAGAGACACTAAAGGAACAAATCCTACAGTTTTCCTTTGCTCCAGTCCTTTGAACCAAATGCATTAATAGTGGTACCATAGGAAACTTTCCAATTCCTATGTTTTTCCTTCACTTTTCCTTTCAACCACGGGCAATTCTAGTAGGAAGGCTTGAACAGGCAAAAGCTGTCGGATGTGGGGTTTCGGCAAACCCTTAAGGTTCGAACACTGGGGTGCGCACGAAGTCTTTCCCTCCTACCGATCTACGCTCTAGCTCGCTAAGATCTTGCGGACGAACTCGATGAACTTACAACACAGAAAGACACGGGGTTTATACTGGTTCGGGCCACCGTTGTGGTGTAATACCCTACTCTAGTGTCTGGTGGTGGATTGCCTCTTGGGCTGATGATGAACAATACAAGGGGAAGAACAGCCTCCTGAGGTTGAGGTGTTCTTGTGCTTATGAACTTGTGGTGTGTAGATTCCCTCAAGCTAAGATGAGACAAGATCCCATCCCCTACTATGGTGGTGGCTAGTCCTATTTATAGAGGCCCTGGTCCTCTTCCCAAATATCAAGCGGGAAGGGAGCCAACAATGGCGGGCCAATTTGAAGGGGGACAACTAGTACAAGCTATCCTGACAAAAGCGGTCTTCACCTGTGAAAGGCTCTGGGGTGACGCCGTCTTGGGCTCCACGATGACCTCCGTCCTGCAGTCCATGGTCTTGGTCCTGTTGCACCGAAATGGCAACCTTTGCCTGAGGCCTCGGTACTCCGCGGCTGCGCTTGCCCCCTTTGCACCAAAGGGGAAACAAGGACGCTGCATGCATTGGCGCCCGCCTGGTGTTGGTCGTCATGGCTCATGTCACGAGAGCCTCGTGAGGTTCGCCTTGCCTTGATATCTCCGCTCCTCGCGAGCCTGCCTGACCAGGCCGCTCCAGAGGAGGTCTTGCGTCGTCCCCCTCGCGAGGCTTGGCCCCTCGCGAGGGTCTTGGATGCTTTGTTGATGAAGGTGGTCCGTACGGCCTGCTGGCTCCGCCATGCCACGAGCCACAGGCAGGCAAGTCTGTGGACCCCCATTCCCAGAACACCGACAGTAGCCCCCGGGCCCAAGGTGCGCTCAGTCTTGGCTTCACGACGAAGCCAAGGGTCAAGTTCGGAGCACCGCGGGCCCCAAAAGGCTGCGGCCTCGGTCGACGCGTGGCGGTTGATTGGGCATGGGTGTCTCCGCTTCCCCACGCTGCCTCGACGACTGCCCGACTTAACAAGTCCCTGTGACATGCAAGGGAAACCATCATTACCTGTGATCATGGGAGACGCTGGTTGGCCTTCTCTTGCTATAAATGGGGAGGGGGCGGAGCCCCCGTCGCCCGTCTCTTCCTCTCTTGCTCGCTTCTTCTTTTCTTTGTTGCTTGTAGTGCCTCCGATGGTGCCACGAAGGAAGTTCTCTGCCGCCGAGAAGGGAAGGCCCCTCGCGAGGGCCTCGGTTCCCCGGCGCCCAAGCGCGGTCGCGGCCGTCCGTGCAAGCACGCTGCTACCCCTGTCGTGGCCCACCGTCGAGGTGGCGCCGCG
The DNA here is from genome assembly GCF_018294505.1 of Triticum aestivum. Classification (NCBI taxonomy): domain Eukaryota; kingdom Viridiplantae; phylum Streptophyta; class Magnoliopsida; order Poales; family Poaceae; genus Triticum; species Triticum aestivum. The sequence goes on from NC_057797.1 coordinate 644,939,648, forward strand.
GCACGTGGAGGGGGCTGTCCCAACCATGGCGGTCCAGCTGACGAGGGTAGGCGTGCGATGGTGGCGCGGCCTCCCCGCCCACGCTTCCATTCAGCGGAGGTGTCACCGGAGTTCGTTGTCTAGTCGGAGAACTCGGCCGGCAACTGGCTCCAGCTTCCGCGCTTCCTTGTCGATGAACTGCCGGCCCCTGGTCCAGGCGGGCTCTGGTTGCAGGTGGATGGTTGATACAGCAAGGCCTGCTGGGTCGCGGTCGAGACTTCCGTCGCGGTCAACATAGCCCTGGCCCGCGGCTGGCAGACGTTCGCCCGCGCGCGCGGCCTGGGCAGGCGGTGCACGCTCCACTTCAAGTATGACGGTGGGTCGCCCCTCTATGTGAGGGTGTTCGGGGAAGATGGTCGCCGTGCCAGGTGCTGCCCCGAGACGAACGACGGTGAGGAGGTGCTCGGCCTTGGTGACGGTCGCGACGAGGATGTGGGCGAGCCTGCCCTTGGCGGTGACCGCGTCTCTTCCAGCTACGGCGGCTCTTCCTCCAGTGACAGCTCCAGCAGCGGTGGATATGACCAGCCACCGCCCGCTTCGAAGGAGGCAGCGGGTCATCTTGTCGCCGCGCCTCCGTGAAGCGCGAGGAGGGATCTGGCTAGGCTCGGGGCGTCGCTAAGGGCCTGCCTCCCCGGATTGCTGAAATGCCGCTTTGTTTAGCTTTTTCCCTTTTTTCCTGGTGCGTTTGGGACGCCCTTTCCTTCACGAGATGTCTGCGTTTGCTCAGAAACTGCAAAAAAATTGTTAGGGGTGCGTGATACGTCTCCAACGTATCTATAATTTTTGATTGCTCCGTGCTATATTATCTTCTGTTTTGGACATTATTGGGCTTTATTATCCACTTTTATATTATTTTTGGGACTAACCTATTGACCTAGAGCCCAGTGCCAGTTCCTGTTTTTTCCCTTGTTTCAGTGTTTCGAAGAAAAGGAATATCAAACGGAGTCGAAACGGAATGAAACCTTCTGGAGAAGTTATTTTTGGAAGGAAAGCAACCCGGGAGACTTGGAGTCCACGTCAAGAAAGCAACAAGGAAGCCACGAGGTAGGGGGTGCGCCCACCCCCCTTGGGCGCGCCCTCCACCCTCGTGGGCCCCTCGTGGCTCCCCTGATGTACCTCTTCCTCTTATATATCTCCATATACCCTAAAACAATCGGGGAGCATAATAGATCGGGAGTTCTGCCGCCAGAAGCCTCCGTAGCCACCGAAAGCCAATCTAGATCCGTTCCGGCACCCTGCCGGAGGGGGAATCCCTCTCCGGTGGTCATCTTCATCATCCCGGCGCTCTCCATTACGAGGAGGGAGTAGTTCTCCCTCGGGGCTGAGGGTATGTACCAGTAGCTATGTGTTTGATCTCTCTCTCTCTCGTGTTCTTGAGGTGATACGATCTTGATGTATCGCGAGCTTTGCTATTATAGTTGGATCTTATGATGTTTTCTCCCCCCTCTACTCTCTTGTGATGGATTGAGTTTTCCCTTTGAAGTTATCTTATCGGATTGAGTCTTTAAAGATTTGAGAACACTTGATGTATGTCTTGCCGTACATATCTGTGGTGACAATGGGATACCACGTGATTCACTTGATGTATGTTTTGGTGATCAACTTGCGGGTTCTGCCCATGAACCTATGCATAGGGGTTGGCACCCGTTTTCATCGTGATTCTCCGGTAGAAACTTTTGGGCACTCTTTGAGGTTCTATGTGTTGGTTGAATAGATGAATCTGAGATTGTGTGATGCATATCGTATGATCATACCCACGGATACTTGAGGTGACATTGGAGTATCTAGGTGACATTAGGGTTTTGGTTGATTTCTGTCTTAAGGTGTTATTCTAGTACGAACTCTAGGGCTGTTTGTGACACTTATAGGAATAGCCCAACGGATTGATTGGAAAGAATAACTTTGAGGTGGTTTCGTACCCTACCATAATCTCTTCGGTCGTTCTCCGCTATTAGTGACTTTGGAGTGACTCTTTGTTGCATGTTGAGGGATAGTTATGTGATCCAATTATGTTATTATTGTTGAGGGAACTTGCACTAGTGAAAGTATGAACCCTAGGCCTTGTTTCAAAGCATTGCAATACCGTTTGTGCTCACTTTTATCATTCGTTACCTTGTTGTTTTTATATTTTCAGATTACAAAAACCTTTATCTACCATCCATATACCACTTGTATCACCATCTCTTCGCCGAACTAGTGCACCTATATGATTTACCATTGTATTGGGTGTGTTGGGGACACAGAGACTCTTTGTTATTTGGTTGCAGGGTTGCTTGAGAGATACCATCTTCATCCTACGCCTCCTACGGATTGATAAACCTTAGGTCATCCACTTGAGGGAAATTTTCTACTGTCCTACAAATTGGAGGCCCAACAACGTCAACAAGAAGAAGGTTGTGTAGTAGACATCAAGCTCTTTTCTGGCGCCGTTGCCGGGGAGGTGAGTGCTTGAAGGTATATCTTTAGATCTTGCAATCGAGTCTTTTAGTTTCTTGTTTTATCACTAGTTTAGTTTATAAAAGAAAACTAAAAAAATATGGAATTAAGTTTGCCTCATACGCTTCATCTTTTTAATATCTTTCGTGAGTATGATGGAAAGGAAAATTGTGCCGAACTGTTAGAAGAAGAATGCATTAAAATGTTTGGCACTAAATCTTTGAATGATGAGCATGATTGCAATGTTGTTAGTATGAACTCCTTGAATATCCATAGTACTAATGATGATTGCACTAGTTATGATGAAATGTCTCCTATAAACATGTCAATTTTTGTGGAGTGCATTGGGTTTGCAAGTATACACCAAATAGGGAAGATAGATATTGCCGGAGGCATAAGCATTTAGAAACTAAATGGTGCAAGAAAGGCTAGAAGTTTGTGCTGAAAATTTAAATTTTCTTAGCCATACTTGTGAACTTTGCAATGAACATAATCATTTCAGTACCCAATGCAAATTGTTTCATGATCGTATCGTATCCAAAAATTGTGATGACTTGATTTCCCTTGCACATCATAATGAACTTAGTTTGCTCTTGGGTTATGAAGAAATGAAACATATAACTAAGGATATTCCAGAATTTTCCCTTGATAGAGTTCTTAATTTTGATCTAGAGGAAATTTATATGTATTGTGCGGTGAATTGTATTGAAAATCCTTATATTGCCAACTACATAAAGAAAAGAAAACAAATAGAAGATGAAGAGAATACTAATGAAAGGGAAGATACTTCCCAATACCCTCCTATTATTTCTTATGATGAATCAGGTAACGAGGAGGATCCTCCTATTCAACCAATCTCATTAATAAGGAGCTCCAAAAAGAGGATTGAACACACACATGGTGTGGTGAAGAAGAAGGAATGAAAAAGGAAGATAGGTAAAAAGATATCTCTCCCAAATAATGCTGCTCCTATTACTATTGTGCCTCATGAAAATATAATTGTGGAAAATAATGATACTTCTTATGATCTTGAAAATCTTTTTGGCACTTGCTTGGAAGAGTATGATAATTGCTATACTATTGGTGCTATCCATAATATTAATTATGAGAGTGATTATTCTTATGATATGAAAAGGCCCAAGCTTGGGGATGCTATGTTTGATGAAGATGATGTTTTTGAGAATATATTTGCTGGAATTAATGTTTATCCCAAGCTTGGAGATGCTACGTTTAATGAAGATGATATTTTTAGTCTCCCAAGTTTTGATATGAAAATTTATAATGATGATAGCATGCCTCCTACTTATGATGATTATACTTATGAAAGTGGATTTGGAGAGGTCATGACTTTATTTAGTAATGATTCCACTATCTTGGAAGAGGTTTCAATTGATTATGATGAGAAGAAAGTTGCTACTTATGATGATTATTGTGATGAAACATATGCTATAAAAAGTAGTGATGATTATATTTATAAAACTTGTCATGATTATGATTACCCCTTTTCTGAACATTACTCTTTTAATGTGGAAACAATTTATAGTATTCGAGTCTCTTATGATACTCTCACTATTCCGAATGAGAAGAATTTTGCTTATGTGGAGAGTAATAAAAATTCTATGCTTATGCATCATGAAAATAATGATTTAGGTGCTGGTTATATTGTTGAATTCATTCATTATGCTACTGAAAATTATTATGAGGGAGGAATATATGCTTGTAGGAATTGCAATAATATCAAGTTTCCTCTCTATGTGCTTAAAGTTATGAAGTTATGCTTGTTTTACCTTCCTATGCAAGTTGATTCTTGTTCCCATAAGTTGTTTGCTCAAAAATCCCTATGCATAGGAAGTGGGTTAGGCTTAAATGTGCTAGTCATATTCGTCATGATGCTCTCTTTATGTTTCAATCATTTATGTGAGCATCATTGAAATCATCATGCCTAGCTACGGACGTTAAACGATAGCGCTTGTTGGGAGGCAACCCAACTTTATTCTTGTTCCTTGCTTTTTGCTCCTGTTTAGTAATAAATAATTCATCTAGCCTCTGTTTAGATGTGGTTTTATGTTTTAATTAGTGTTTGTGCCAAGTAGAACCTTTGGGAAGACTTGGGTGAAGTCTTTGCGATCTTACGGTAAAAAACAGAAACTTTAGCGCTCACGAGAATTGCTGCCATTTTTATTTGGGGAGTGCTATTTAGTTAATTATTTTTGAAGATAATTAATAGATAAATTCCTCAGGTCCAGCAATTTATTTTTAAATTTTTTGTGGTTCCAGAAGTATACGTTTGATCCAGATTACTACAGACTGTTCTGTTTTTGACAGATTCTGTTTTTGATGTGTTGTTTGCTTATTTTGATGAATCTATGAGTAGTATCGGAGGGTATGAACCATAGATAAGTTGGAATACAGTAGATATTACACCAATATGAATTTAGAATGAGTTCACAACAGTACCTAAGTGGTGATTTATTTTCTTATTCTAACGGAGCTTACGAGTTTTCTGTTAAGTTTTGTGTTGTGAAGTTTTCAAGTTTTGGGTAAAGATTCGATGGACTATGGAATAAGGAGTGGCAAGAGCCTAAGCTTGGGGATGTCCAAGGCACCCCAAGGTAATATTCAAGGACAACCAAGATCCTAAGCTTGGAGATGCCCCGGAAGGCATCCCCTCTTTCGTCTTCGTTCATCGGTAACTTTACTTGGAGCTATATTTTTATTCACCACATGATATGTGTTTTTCTTGGAGCGCCATGTCATTTTATTTAGATTTGCTTTCTGTTTGAATAAAATACCAAGATCTGAAATTATTAAAATGGGAGAGTCTTCACATAGTTGCATAATTATTTAACTACTCATTGATCTGCACTCATATCTTTTTGGAGTAGTTTGTCGTTTGCTCTAGTGTTTCACTTATATCTTTTAGAACACAATGGTGGTTTTATTTCGAAGAAATAGATGAACTCTCATGCTTCACTTATATTATTTTGAGAGTCTTAAACAGCATGGTAATTTGCTTAATCCTAATATGCTAGGTATTCAAGATTAGTAAAAACTTTCTTATGAGTGTTTTGAATACTAAGAGAAGTTTGATGCTTGATGATTGTTTTGAGATATGGAGATAGTGATATTAAAGTTGTGCTAGTTGAGTAGTTGTGAATTTGAGAAATACTTGTGTTAAAGTTTGCAAGTCCCGTAGCATGCACGTATGGTAAACGTTATGTAACAAATTTGAAACATGAGGTGTTCTTTGATTGTCCTCCTTATGAGTGGCGGTCGGGGATGAGCGATGGTCTTTTCCTACCAATCTACCCCCCCCCTCCTAGGAGCATGCGCGTAGTGCTTGGTTTTTGATGACTTGTAGATTTTTGCAATAAGTATGTGAGTTCTTTATGACTAATGTTGAGTCCATGGATTATATGCACTCTCACCCTTCCATCATTGCTAGCCTCTTCGGTACCATGCATTGCCCTTTCTCACATTGAGAGTTGGTGCAAACTTCGCCAGTGCATCCAAACCCCATGATATGATATGCTCTTTCACACATAAACCTCCTTATATCTTCCTCAAAACAGCCACCGTACCTACCTATTATGGCATTTCCATAGCCATTCCAAGATATATTGCCATGCAACTTTCCACCATTCCGTTTATCATGACACGTTCATCATTGTCATATTGCTTAGCATGATCATGTAGTTGACATAGTATTTGTGGCAAAGCCACTGTTCATAATTATTTCATACATGTCACTCTTGGTTCATTGCATATCCTGGTACACCGCCAGAGGCATTCATATAGAGTCATACTTTGTTCTAGTATCGACTTGTAATCATTGATTTGTAAATAAATAGAAGTGTGATGATCATCATTTTCTAGAGCATTGTCCCAAGTGAGGAATAAAAAAGAGATAAAGGCCATAAAAAAGAGAAGGCCCAAAAAACGAGAAAGGCCATAAAAAAGAGAAGGCCCTAAAGAATGAGAGAAAAAGAGAGAAGGGGCAATGCTACTATCCTTTGCCACACTTGTGCTTCAAAGTAGCACCATAATCCTCATGATAGAGAGTCTCTTGTTTTGTCATTTTCATATACTAGTGGGAATTTTTCATTATAGAACTTGGCTTGTATATTTCAACAATGGGCCTCCTCAAGTGCCCTAGGTCTTCGTGAGCAAGTAAGTTGGATGCACACCCACTTAGTTTCTTTTGTTGAGCTTTCATACATTTATAGCTCTAGTGCATCCGTTGCATGGCAATCCCTACTCCTTGCATTAACATCAATCGATGGGCATCTCCATAGCTCATTGATTAGCCTCGTTGATGTGAGACTTTCTCCTTTTTGTCTTCTCCACATAACCCCCATCATCATATTCTATTCCACCCATAGTGCTATATCCATGGCTCGCACTCATGTATTGCGTGAAAGTTTATAAAGTTTGAGATTACTAAAGTGTGAAACAATTGCTTGGCTTGTCATCGGGGTTGTGCATGATGAGAGCATTCTTGTGTGATGAAAATGGAGCATGACTAAACTATATGATTTTGTAGGGATGAACTTTCTTTGGCCATGTTATTTTGAGAAGACATGATTGCTTAGTTAGTATGCTTGAAGTATTATTATTTTTATGTCAATATGAACTTTTATCCTGAATCTTTCGGATCTGAATATTCATACCACAATTAAGAAGAATTACATTGAAATTATGCCAAGTAGCACTCCGCATCAAAAATTCTGTTTTTATCATTTACCTACTCGAGGACGAGCAGGAATTAAGCTTGGGGATGCTGATACGTCTCCAACATATCTATAATTTTTGATTGCTCCATGCTATAGTATCTTCTGTTTTGGACATTTTGGGCTTTATTATCCACTTTTATATTATTTTTGGGACTAACCTATTGGCCCAGAGCTCAGTGCCAGTTCCTGTTTTTTCCCTTGTTTCAGCGTTTCGAAGAAAAGGAATATCAAGCGGAGTTGAAACGGAATGAAACCTTCTAGAGAAGTTATTTTTAGAAGGAAAGCAACCCGGGAGACTTGGAGTCCATGTCAAGAAAGCAACAAGGAAGCCACGAGGTAGGGGGGCTCGCCCACCCCCTTGGGCGCGCCCTCCACCCTCGTGGGCCCCTCGTGGCTCCCCTGACGTACCTCTTCCTCCTATATATCTCCATATACCCTAAAACAATCAGGGAGCACAATAGATCGGGAGTTCCGCCACCAGAAGTCTCCGTATCCACCGAAAGCCAATCTAGACCCGTTCCGGCACCCTGCCGGAGGGGGAATCCCTCTCCGGTGGCCATCTTCATCATCTCGGCGCTCTCCATGATGAGGAGGGAGTAGTTCTCCCTCGGGGCTGAGGGTATGTACCAGTAGCTATGTGTTTGATCTCCCTCTCTCTCTCTCTCTCGTGTTCTTGAGGTGATACGATCTTGATGTATCGCGAGCTTTGCTATTATAGTTGGATCTTATGATGTTTTCTCCCCCCTCTACTCTCTTGTAATGGATTGAGTTTTCCCTTTGAAGTTATCTTATAGGATTGAGTCTTTAAAGATTTGAGAACACTTGATGTATGTCTTGCCGTGCGTATCTGTGGTGACAATGGGATTCCACGTGATTCACTTGATGTATGTTTTGGTGATCAACTTGCGGGTTCCACCCATGAACCTATTCATAGGGGTTGGCACAGGTTTTCATCGTGATTCTTCGGTAGAAACTTTGGGGCACTCTTTGAGGTTCTATGTGTTGGTTGAATAGATTAATCTGAGATTGTGTTATGCATATCGTATAATCATACCCACGGATACTTGAGGTGACATTGGAGTATCTAGGTGACATTAGGGTTTTGGTTGATTTCTTTCTTAAGGTGTTATTCTAGTACGAACTCTAGGGCTGTTTGTGACACTTATAGGAATAGCCCAACAGATTGATTGGAAAGAATAACTTTGAGGTGGTTTCGTACCGTACCATAATCTCTTCGTTCGTTCTCCGCTATTAGTGACTTTGGAGTGACTCTTCGTTGCATGTTGAGGGATAGTTATGTGATCCAATTATGTTATTATTGTTGAGGGAACTTGCATTAGTGAAAGTATGAACCCTAGGCCTTGTTTCAATGCATTGGAATACCATTTGTGCTCACATTTATCATTCATTACCTTGCTGTTTTTATATTTTCAGATTACAAAAACCTTTATCTACCATCCATATACCACTAGTATCACCATCTCTTCGCCGAACGAGGGTGACTTGCGAGAAGGCAGAGAGAAGAAAAATGCTCACGAGGGCACCTTCCTAGCCCCCTCGCGAGGTATGTGAGAGAGAGATCATGAGCAAACCAGAGCCGAAAAAATGCGGTAAAAGGCGAAGGAACCAAATCAGCAAGGAACGCCGAAAGCAAACTTTGACTAATGAGAAACGAACCAACTGTGGAAAGCAAATGAAAAGCCGCGTCTGGCACCTAATCTAGTCTTCAAGTCTTCTCACCAGTGCAGAGCTAAGTGTTGTCCACTAGGCGTGGGAGGGAGCCCCGGGGCCTGAGGCCGACGCTCCTGAGACTCCGGGGCATGTACAACCCCAACTCATTATTACGTGAGAGTGTCACAGGCGGCGATTCTTCACAGGCACCGGGCCTTCTTCACAGGCCCTGGGCCTTTCTTCACATGCTCTGGGCCTTTCTTCATAGGCTCTGGGCCTTGCTTCATAGGCTTTGGGTCTTGCTTCACAGGCTCTAGGCCTTGCTTCACAGGCTCTGGGCCTTGCTTCATGGGTAGAACTTCCGGAGGTGCTGGATGTTCCAGGTGTTTTGGATAGGTGTCCCCTCTTGCGTCTCCAGGCGCACGACGCCAGGCCTGGAGATGTGGACGACCCTGAACGGGCCCTCCCACATGGGTGAGAGCTTGTGCAACCCTTCCCTGAAGAGGACCCGCCTCAGGACCAGGTCACCCGTCTCGAGCGTCCTGGAGCGAATGTTGTGTCAGTGGTAACGCCGCAGTGCTTGCTGGTACCTTGCCACCCTTAATGCAGCTTCGCGACGACGTTCCACCCCAGCACGAGATCCATCCCCCGCATGGCGTCCTGCTGCGTTTTGTCGAACGCCAGAACCCGCGTGGGGCGATGCTTGACCTCATGAGGGAGGACTGCTTCAGCTCCGTAGACGATGAAGAATGGAGTCTCACCCGTTGGCTTGGTAGCGGTGGTGCGGATGGACCACAGCACGGACTGGAGCTCGTCATGCCAGCCCCTGCCGTAGGCCTCCAGCTTCTTCTTGAAGGTCTTGGTCTTGAAGCCCCTCGGGACCTCAGCATTGGCGCACTCAGCCTGACCATTGCTCCTGGGGTGGGCCACCGAAGCGTAGCAGATCTGCGTTCCAAGGTTAGCACAGTAGGTTTTAAAGAGGTTACTACGATCCGTTATCTGTGGTGATGCGGTTGGGGACCACGAAGCGGCTCACGAGGCCCTTGATGAACTTGACAGCAGAGCCGACTGGAATGGTTCGGACGGCTTCCACTTCCGCCCACTTGGTGAACTTGTCGATGGCGATGTAGAGATAACAGTAGTCCCCTGGCGCTCATGGGAATGGGCCTAGGATGTCTAGCCCCCAGACCGCAAACGGCCACGTGAGCGGGATGGTTTGGAGGCCCTGAGCAGGCTGATGGATTTGCTTGGCATGGAATTGGCAAGCTTCGCAGGACTTCACCAGCTCGACTACATCATTGAGTGTTGTGGGCCAATAGAATCCGCTGCGGAAGGCCTTGCCGACAAGGGTCCGTGATGATGAGTGATGTCCACAGTCCCCGCCATGTATGTCAATCGGCAGCTCCCTCCCTTGATTTCTGGAGATGCAGCGCAGCATGACATCATTTGGCCGTTTCCTGTACAACTCGCCGTCTTGAATGCAGTATGTCGTGGCCTGTCGGGCCACGCGCTCCGCGTCTTCTTCCTTGTCCGGCAGTGTCCCATGCATCAAGTACTCCTTGAAATCCTTGGTCCAGCACTCCTCCTGGGGCTCGAGCGCCAAGAGTAGCCGAGCTCCTAAGGTTGGGCCGCAAGCTAGGGTACCGTGGCCGGGGGCTGTGGGAGCTCCTCCCGAGGCTGAGCCGTGCTTGAAAGAGGTGGCATAGCTGACGGCTTGAAGAGCTGCTCTTCGAAGACGTCGGGCTCTTGCGGTTGCCGCTTGGATGCTTTCTTGGCGATGTCGTCGGCTTCCTTGTTGGTGCCCCGGGGCACGTGCTGCAGCTCCAAGCCTAAGAACTGCTTTTCCATTTTGCGCACCTCCGCAAGGTAGGCCTCCATGTGCTCGTCCTTTGGCTCGTACACTTTGTTGGAGAAGTTGACGAGGAGCTGCGAGTCGCCCTTGACGGTAAGGTGCCTCACCCCAGAGCCGCCGCAGCCTTTAGGCCGGCTATGAGGCCTTCGTATTCTGTGATATTGTTGGAGACCTTCTCGACGTGCTGGAAGCAAAGTTGCACAGCGTAGTAAAGCTTGTCCTGAGTGGGCGAAATGAGCACTTCTCCAGCCCACACGCCCTGGTGCGCAAAGGCGCCATCAAAATACATGACCCAGCCGTCTGGTGCCTCACTTCCTGGGGAGGTGGATCGGTCTTCTCCTTCCTCAAGAGCCGGGGCATCTGTCCATTCTACCACAAAATCGGCGAGCGCGGCTCCCTTGATGACCCTGGTGGTGCTGAACTCCAGCTGGAGTGCTTGCAGCTCGATGTTCCATTCAGCGACCCTTCTGGCTGAGTTTGGGCTGAGAACCCTCTCCAATGAGTAAGGTGAGATGACCTTCATGGGGTGCCCCTGGAAGCAGTGCCGCAGCTTGCGCGAGGCCACCAAGAGTGAGACCAGGAGCTTTTGTGGCATGGGGTAGCATGCCCTTGCGTCCCGCAGTACGATGCTGCCGAAGTACACCGGGTGCTCGGCGAGGGCTGGCACACTGTTGAGGCTCGGGTCTTGCGGAGATTGTGGCGTATCCTGGGGTGGAGGGTTTCCTGAGACTTGGCCATCCTTAGGAGTTTTCGCTATGTTGCCCTGCCGAGCTTGATCTTCCACCGCTGGTGGCTCCGGTGTGCCTTCCTAACCCTGCGCTGCATCAGCCCTGGCTTGGCGCGACACACCCTTGTATTTGCGCTCCTCCCGAACCGCCACCAGCGCCGCGCTGGCGGAGTACGGGGTGGCGGCGAGGTAGAGTACCAGAGGCTCGAGAGGCCGTGGCGCCACCATCACCGGGGGGCTGGTGAGGTATTTCTTGAGGTCTTGGAAGGCCCGGTCGGCCTCTCGGGTCCACTCGATGGGGCCTTTCTTCTTCATGAGCTTAAAGAAGGGTAAGGCGTGCTCGCCTAGCTTAGAGATGAAATGCCCTAACGCGATCACCCGTCCTGCCAGCTTTTGCATCTCCTTGAGGGTCTATGGTGGGCTCATGTCTTTGATGGCCTTGATCTTCTCTGGGTTCGCCTCGATCCCTCCGTGGGATACGAGAAACCCTAGCATCTTGTCGGAGGGGACGCCAAACACGCACTTCTCCGGGTTAAGCCTCAAGTTCACCCGGCGTAAACTCTCAAAGGTCTCCTCCAAGTCTTGAATCAATGTCCTCGTCTCGTGAGATTTGACCACTATATCATCAGCGTAGGCCTCTTTGTTCCTACCGAGCTGCCGCCCCAAGGCGATGTGCATCAGCCGATGAAAGGTTGCGCCCGCGTTGCGAAGGCCAAAAGGCATGCAGGTGTAGCAGTACACCCCACATGGTGTCAAGAAGGCCGTCTTCTCCACATCCTCCACCACCATCTTGATCTGATGGTATCCAGAGAACACATCTAGTAAACACAACAAATCGCACTCGGTGGTGGAGTCGATGATTTGATCGATGCACGGAAGGGGAACGGATCTTGGGGGCAGGCTTTGTTGAGGTTGGTGAAGTCGATGCACATCCATTCCTTCCCACCTTTCTTCGGTACTACGACGGGGTCCGCCAGCCATTCGGGGTATCAAACTTCTCGGATGGTACCTGCCGCCTCCAGCTTGCGTGTCTCTTGGACGATGAAGGCCTGCTTCTTAGTGGACTGCCGTCTTGCTCGCTGCTTCACAGGGCGTACGTTGGGGCACACCCTTAGATGATGCCGGATTACCTCTCTTGGGACCCCTACCAGTTGATTGGGCTCCCACACGAATATCTCCTTATTCGCGCGCAAAAACCTCACCAAAGCTTCTTCTTGTCCCAGGTGAAGGCCGGTTCCTATGGTGAAGGTGGCTCCTGAAGACCTGTCCTCGTTGACTGGCACCTGCTTGGTCTCCGACTTGTCTTGGGTGAACAGTTGCTTCTTCTTGGTGGGCGCGGTCTCCTCGGCCTCGGGCGCACCGGCGCTGGCTGGTTGTGTCGCTGCCGCGGTCTTGAAGGCGAGCCTGAGCACCGTCACGACCTCCTTAGTGTCCCCCTTGATGGTGAGGACGCCCTTGCTCCCTGGCATCTTCATGATGTTGTAGGCCGGGTGAGTCGCCGCCATGAACTGAGCGAGAGCCGGGTACCTGAGGATGGCGTTGTACGGGAGACCGATGCGGGCGATGTCAAAGTCCACCAGCTCGGTGCGGTAGTTGTCTCGCGTGCCAAAGGTGACAAGGAGGTGGATCTACCCCAGAGAGTGGGCAGCTCCACCACCCACGCCCACGAAGGGCTTGCTGAGGCCGAGCCGCTCGAGCGGCACATGAAGAAGGCTGAAGGCTTCTATGGAGAGCAAGTTGAGGCCGGCGCCGCCGTCGATGAGGGTCTTGGTAATGGCCACGTTGCAGATGGTGGGCGTGCAGAGCATCGGGAGCACCTCAGAGCCGGCGGTGGAGTCGGGGTGGTCTTCCGAGCCGAAGGTGAGGTCGGCCTCCGGCGCAGCCCAACCTGGTAGAGCCCCCGGGCGCTTGGTGGCTGCCCCAATCTGACGGAAGAAAGGTTTAACGTGGCAATCTGAAGGTGGTGCTTGAGAGCCACCCAGCAGTGTCGCGACTGTGTGGTGCACCGACACCGCATAGCGCGCGATGAAGAGGTCGCGGAGTTCCCCCAAGGATGCCACAGTGGATGCCGGGAGGTGGAGCAGCCAGGCGCGCGGCTCGCCGGCGAGGGCCATGGGGAACCATTTGGCCATGATCTTGTCGTCGCCCCCGGCTTCGAGGACGGCCTCCTCGTACGCCAGCAGGAACGGCGCCATCTCCGGCTTGAACTTGGTTGTCCACTACACTAGCCGCAGGGCGGGGGCCAGGGCTCGGTACCCAGACTCCCTGTTGCTAGTGTCGGTCGCAGAGGTGGGTGCCGGGGAACCTGCCATTGGAGCGAAGTGCAGCGGCGCGGGGCACAGGTTGGTGGAGTGGAGCTCCGGCGCACCCCTACCTGGCGCGCCAAATGTCGGATGTGGGGTTCCAGCAAACCCTTAAGGTAACACTGGGGTGCGCGCAAAGTCTTTCCCTCCTACCGATCTATGCTCTAGCTCGCTAAGATCTTGCGGACGAACTCGACGAACTCACAACACAGGAAGACACGGGGTTTATACTGGTTGGGGCCACCATTGTGGTGTAATACCCTACTCCGGTGTGTGGTGGTGGATTGCCTCTTGGGCTGATGATGAACAATACAAGGGGAAGAACAGCCTCCTGAGGTTGAGGTGTTCTTGTGCTTATGAACTTGTGGTGTGTATATTCCCTCAAGCTAAGATGAGACGAGATCCCATCCCCTACTATGGTGGTGGCTACTCCTACTTATAGAGGCACTGGTCCTCTTCCCAAATATCAAGTGGGAAGGGAGCCAACAATGGCGGGCCAATTTGAAGGGGTACAGCTAGTACAAGCTATCCTGACAAAAGCGGTCTTCGCCTGTGAAAGGCTCTGGGGTGACACTGTCTTGGGCTCCACGATGACCTCCGTCTTACAGTCCATGGTCTTGGTCTTGTTGCACCAATATGGCAACCTTTGCCTGAGGCCTCGGTACTCCACGGCTGCACTTGCCCCCTTTGCACCAAAGGGGAAACAAGGACGCTGCGCGCGCTGGTGCCCTCCTGGCGCCCGCCTGGTGTCGATCGTCATGGCTCACGTCACGAGAGCCTCGTGAGGTTCGCCTCACCTTGATATCTCCGCTCCTCGCAATCCTGCCTGACCAGGCCGCTCTAGAGGAGGTCTTGCATCGTCCCCCTCGCGAGGCTTGGCCCCTCGCGAGGGTCTTGGATGCTTTGTTGATGAAGGTGGGTCGTACGGCCTGCTGGCTCCGTCACGCCGCGGGCCGCAGGCAGGCAAGTCTGGGGACCCCCGTTCCCAGAATGCCGACAAAAGCCTACACTCCAAAAATGTTTTTGTGCGACTTGTATGAGGGAGTCCTGGATTAGGGGGTCCTCGGACAACCGAACTAGATACTTTGGCCGGACTGTTGGACTATGAAGATACAAGATTGAAGACTTCGTCCCGTATCCGGGTGGGACTCTCCTTTGCGTGGAAGGCAAGCCTGGCAATTCAGATATGTAGATCTCCTCCCTTGTAACCCTAGCCCTCTCCGATGTCTATATAAACCGAAGGGTTTAGTCCGTAGGACAAGAACAATCATAATCATAGGCTAGCTTCTAGGGTTTAACCTCTATGATCTCGTGGTAGATCAACTCCTATAATACTCATATCATCAAGATCAATCAAGCAGGAAGTAGGGTATTACCTCCATCGTGAGGGCCCGAACCTGGGTAAACATTGTGTCCCCCGCCTCCTGTTACCATCAACTTTAGACGCATAGTTTGGGACCCCCTACCTGAGATCCACCGGTTTTGACACGGACATTGGTGCTTTCATTGAGAGTTCCACTGTGCTGTCACGATAAAGGCTTGATGGCTCCTTCGATCATCGGCAATGATGCGATCCAGGGTGAGGTTTTTCTCCCCGGACAGATCTTCATATTCGGCGGCTTCGTACTACGGGACAACTCGCTTGGCCATCTGGAGCAGATCGAGAGCTACGCCCCTGGCCATCAGGTCAGGTTTGGAAGCTTGCACTATACTGCCGACATCCGCGGAGACTTGATCTTCGATGGATTCGAGCCCATGTCAGGTGCGCTGCACAGTCACGACGAGCACGACTTAGCTCTGCCATCGGATGGTGTTCGGGAGATCACACCTGTGGCTACTCCGGCCCTCAATCCGGAGCAGATCGTGACGTCCGAGGACGGGTGGTTGGACCCCGCCACAGAAGCCGCACACTCAGCGGCGATAGAGCTGAATACTGACTTCCTATGAGACCTGTGTTACTGGACCCTTGGATTCATCCCCGGCCACATGCTCCGAACCGCCTGCGGCTGTGCCTGTCCGATCTGATTGGGCACCGATCATGGAGTTTACCTCCACGGATATTTTTTAGCACTCGCCCTTGGGCGATGTGCTAGATTCATTGAGGTCTCTCTCCTTGTCCGGAGACCCTCGGCCGAACTATGTCCGGCTCGAGTGGGCAGCGGACGACGAAGGAATTTGTTCCCCACCCACCACCCACTTAATAGCCACTGTCGACGACTTAATCGACATGCTTGATTTCGACTCCGAAGACATAGACGGTATGGACGACGATGCAGGAGAGAAACAGGAACCACCGCCCACAGGGCGCTGGACAGCTACTTCATCACACGATATATACATGGTGGATACACCCGAAGAAAACAACGACGAGGAATGGGAGGATGCAGCGAAGGATAGTCCCCTCGAGAAGCAACCAAACCGACGACATAGGCGCCGCTCCAAATCTGGCCTCAACAAAAACAATGATAACAGCGCAAGAAAGAATAATACCTCGGTCGACTCCAAAGGAAACGACGACCACATGGACCCAGCGATGGAGCAGGATGAGCTAGCGGACGGCGAGCATGGTACAGAGCCGCTGTCCGATCACGGCAGCGCCGAGGGTAAAGCTCATCAACCTGTTTCCGAAGAGGAGAACAGTCCAGACGATGATGCACACATCATCCCCGAAAGGCACTTGGAACAAGAGAACCTCCATCGAAGGCTTATCGCCACCGTGAGGAGCCTGAAGAAGCAAAAGCAAAGGCTTAAGGCCGCGCAGAATACGCTCAAAAATAGATGGAACAAAGTGCTTGACACTGAAGCAAAGAGCTATCCAAAGCGCAAGCTCATGCCTGAATTCGACGACGAGGCTTTAGAGCCCAATCAGCCGAAAAATACAACGGTCGATCAGCCGGATCGACCACCCTGTGGCCGCGACAGGGCGGCTAATGATGTCACACACAAGTCAGCACACGATTTACGTGAAGACCTGAACAAAAAGGCCCGTATGGCCAGGTCCATCTACGGATCTAGGAAGCGCGCTCCGGCACAAAATCATGGCTGCCCAAATGACTATACTAACTGAATAACAGCTCGGAATCAAAACCAAATGCTACAACTGTCCGAAGAATGCCATGACACATCCAAATAATGGAGTGTCGCGCACCCCTATGCTTCACCGATGAGGTGCTGGACCATGAATTTCCAGAGGGATTCAAACCCGTGAACATAGAGGCATACAACGGAACGACAGACCCTGGGGTCTGGATTGAGGACTTTATCCTTCACATCCACATGGCTCGCGGAGATGATCTCCACGCCATCAAATACCTACCCCTCAAGTTGAAAGGACCACCTCGGCACTGGCTGAAAAGCCTCCCCGAAAACTCAATTGGAAGCTGGGAAGAGCTTGAGGATGCTTTTAGGGCCAATTTTCAAGTGACCTATGTCCCACCTCCGGACGCAGATGATTTAAGTCACATAATTCAAAAGCCCGGAGAGTTAGCCCGAATGCTTTGGAGCAGATTTCTCATGAAGAAGAATCAAATCGTCGACTGCCTGGATGCCGAAGCCTTAGCGGCTTTCAAGCACAGTGTTCGGGATGAATGGCTTGCCAGACACCTCGGCCAAGAAAAACCGAGGACAATGACAGCCCTAACAAGCCTTATGACCGGTTTTCTGCATGCGAAGACAGTTGGCTGGCTCGTAGCGGCACCAGCAACCCAGGCACATCTGAAGTCACGGATGGCAACGGGAAACCGTGACGCAATAAAAGCAAGCGTCGAAACAACGAAGACATCCCAGATAACACAGCGGTAAACGTCGGATTCAGGGGCTCTCGACCCGGTCAACGGAAAAAGCCATTTAAAGGCAGCAGAGATGGACCGTTCAGCCTAAACAAGATTCTAGATAGATTATGTCAGATTCATGGCACCTTCGACAAACCTGCAAATCACACCAACAGAGAATGTTGGGTCTTCAAGCAGGCTGGCAAGCTAAAACACCGAACACAAGGGGAGGGAGACACCAAGTGAAAACAAGGATGAGCCCCTCCAGCCGAACACTGGGGGACAGAAAAAATTCCCACCAGAAGTCAAAACAGTGAACATGATTTATGCAACTCACATACCGAAAAGGAGGCGGCAGCGTGCAGCACGAGACGTATACGCTATGGAGACCGTCACCCCCAAATTCAACCCTTGGTCGGCCTGCCCGATCACTTTTGATCGCAGGGATCACCCGACTAGTATCCGTCACGGAGGATCGGCTGCCTTGGTGCTAGAGCCAATAATTGATGGATACCACCTCTCCCGAGTCCTTATGGATGGCGGCAGTAATCTTAATCTGATTTATCAGGACACCGTCCGCAAAATGGGGATAGACCCGACAAGAATCAGCCAAAGCAATACTACCTTTAAAGGAGTAATACCAGGCCCAGAGGCCCTCTGCACGGGCTCTCTAGTTTTAGAGGTTGTATTCGGTTCTCCTGACAACTTCCGAAGCGAAGAATTAACCTTCGACATCGCTCCATTCCAAAGCGGCTATCACACACTACTCGGAAGAACGGCCTTCACTCGTTTCAATGCAATACCGCATTACGCTTATCTTAAGCTCAAGATGCCCGGTCCACGTGGCATCATCACAGTTAGCGGAAACACAGAGCGTTCCTCATGTACGGAGGAATATGTGGCAGCTCTAGCAGCCAATTGCTGAATGGCCTCTCCAACCAGAAGAAATGATCGGTCATCAAGACCGCGGACATGGTTAGACGAGTCCGGCGCACCACTAGTTGTAACAGCTTAGATAAACCTGAGATTGGGTCGATAGATATACCCCCATAGGTGGTGCTAGGGGCTTCCCGCACATAAAAAGGGCTACAGTTTGGCCTAACCCTATTTAAAATTGCATTTTAATGGTTCATTAAGAATAACTAATTTTTCGCACGAAGACTTTCACCTGGGTTTTTCTCTTTTACAGATGATCATCGTGCTACACCCTTCCAGGATACAGCACAACGGAGACACAGGCGCAGACGTGCAGCAGGTCCCTGCTCAAAGGTTTCTTTTTAGATTAAGACCCTGTGTAAACCTTTTTTACTGTCTCTTGTTGCTTCACTCCCTCCGGATACTCAACACAGCCGAAAGGGATGCTGGCGTTATTGACATTTTGTCACGTCAGACTAATGCAAGTACCTGGAAATTATGGGCTCATAATCGAGGGTGTTTCTCAGCCCAGTATATGATGCAAAGTCTGAACACCTTAGGGAGTGTTCGGCATCGCGAGTTTGGCCTTATATGCATCAACTCCGAATCATGTCTTTGGTCAATAGTTGGGTTTGCCTGGCTCCCGTGTTTTGCTACCTTATGTTCCGCTCTATCGGCTAAGGTGGCACTGGGAGAACTACTGCGATTGTGCCCTGGTTCATCTGGATGAGCACCTCAGTAGAGAAAGCCGAAAACTGACTGTCATGATAAAGCGCGAGACTGGTCAACCACTTGATGACTCAGCGGAATCTTTGTGATTCCTCGGCATTAACGAAGGACCGGTTTCCCGGTCATGTATGTACGCGCACCGTGTTCGGATGAGCGCAGAAGTACCAGGGGCTATATAGTAGCCCCACCGTCAAACTCCTATGGCTAAGTGAAAGTGTTAAAGCTATATAGTCTGATTGCCTTGTTCGCCGCGCTATCACCTCCTTAATGGACCAAGACGTTGGGTCAAGTGTGAACACGCGCTTTTACGAACACCCCCGCATTATATGTGTGGGGGCTGAAGCCGACAACTGCAAACTTTCAAGTTATATACATACATAAACGGCCGCACAGGAGGCATCATAATACTTTCAGGTAAAAGTATAAACACAGCCTTTATAATCCAAATAGCATTGTTTTTACAATTCAGATACATGTCACTCGAACATGATACTCTTCGAGCACTGAGCCTCGCCAAAATAACTATTCAGCCTTGGCCCCTTCGGCCAAAGATGATCCACGACAGACCTCATGGCAAGTTTGGACAACCTATGGAGCTCGGTCCACTCGGCCATTTGTTCATTCAACAGCAGTGGACGCGTTGGAGCGCTGAACTGTGACCAGAACAACCTCTCCACTTCATGATCTTTCTGATCTTTGAAAAACTCGGTCGCATCAGCGGCACTCATTGTCAAGCCCGAATACGCGTCTGCAGCACTCCATAATTGATCCAGAGGGGCATATTTCGGATCTCCGAACTTCGACCGCAAAAAAGGGCTTCCCAGCCGTGATATCTCTGGCCACGGAGCTCCTCCTTCGCCGCTCTGATTTCAGAGCGGGTTTCCTTGGCTGCTTCCATGGCTTTCTTCAGGTCAGCCGCTTTCTCTTGGCTTTCCTTTTCAAGAAGCTCATATCGGCTGGCGGCATCTTTCACCTCAACAGCCATCTTGGCTATTTTATCTTCGCTGTGGTGATGAGCAGCATGTTCGGCTCTTAAGTCTTTGGCCGGCTTTAGGGCGGCCGCATCACTTCTCCTTGCTTGTTCCTTGGCTCGGGCAAGTTCCGCCCGAAGGGTCTCCACGGCCGCAGCTCCATCTGCAGTCACAGCATATTATAGATACTAGCATCATGCTCCTCTTAATATTTGTTGACCACCCGAAAATACATACCATGTGCCTCGTCAAGCCGCTTGTTCACAAGCACAATGTCGGCATCTGCCGCGTCAAGTTATCGCCTCAGTCCAGCCAGCCACCGGACCCTCAGCCGCCTGCACATGAAAGCAACGCAATCATTACATGGGACTATGATCCTCTGTTTGTCGCCTCTGGATAGCAACCAGAGTCTCAGGGGCTACTATCTGTATAGAGCACACCTAGCGTGTGCGGTATCGTCAAAAAAATTATCTATTACTTTGCGTACCTCAAAGCCTCTTAGCAGGCTCGTAAAAGCCTCATGCAACCCACTTTTGGCGGATGAAATCCTCTCAGCCACCGTACCCATTAAAGTACGATGCGCCTTTGAGATAGTCGCTTGCTCCAAAAGACCCATCAGTGCGTCTGGTTGTGCACCGGACAATCCTAGAGTCTTTATGTTGCTCTCCTTAGGAGCCGAATACTCCGGACTTCGGGTGGCCGAAGGGTCACCTTATGGCCTTGGCGGATCAGGAGAGATCCTCCGTGATGACACCTCAGGGTTGTCCCCCCAGGTGGCGGGGAGGCAGGGGGAGGCATTTCGCTCTCCATCATCTCCGGAAGAAGATCCCCCAAGACAAACTCTGTCGAGAAGGGCTACGAGCCGGACTTCAAGATATAGGTCGCAGTTATTGTCCTCGGAGATAAAGCAGGATACATTTACCAAAAGTACTCTTGTTCACTTACAACTTGGTGGAGGGCTGGCCCCCTTGCGGGCACTGTGCGGTAAGGACGCCCTCCGGAGCAGGGCCCCTGGCGAAGGTTTCTTCCCTCATTTGGAAGTCCTTGTTTCCAGGTCTTCAGAGGCGGTCCTTTTCCTTCCTTGGGGAGAGGGGATTCTGGATTCTTCTCCCCAATTATCCTCCTTCGCGGAGACACTAATTCCCCCGGTTTGGATGAGTAATGCATGAAGCCTGCTTTCGGCTTCTTTTATCCTCCCTTTATCTTCCCCTGATGGCACTTGATAAGGTGCACGCTCAAGCATCCTGGCTAGCACAGGATACGGTGAGCCTTCGGGAAGGGGGGTAGAACACCTGATCATCTTCACCTTTCTTATCCAGTCCTGGCCGAGAGCGATATTTTTAGAATGATGTTGTGACAAATAAAAAGACAACATGTTCGGCTGCAGAATTACTTACATGGGTGTCTGGACGGTTGCAGTTGAGACCCGCATCCTCGATGGTGTCCGGACACTTTATTCGTGATCTGAAGAATAATCCGTACATCTCTTCGAGCGTCATGCTGAAGAATTGATGAATAGTTCACGGTCCTTCCGGGTTGAACTCCCACATGCGGAGAGATCGACGTTGGCATGGCAGGACCGGACGAACTAGCATAACTTGAAATACCTTCACAAGACTGACATCCCTCTTGAGGAGATCGCGGATGCGACTTTGCAATGTCATCACATCATTAACTGGCCCCTAGTCCAGCCCCTTGTTGACCCATGACGCCAGTTGTGGCGGGGGGGCGAGCGGAAGGCGGGGGCAGCGGCCCACTTTTTACTTCGGGGAGCTGTGATGTAAAACCACTCCCGCTCCCATAAGTTGGACACCTCCGGGAAGGAGCCCTTAGGCCATGGAGCATCGGCGCCTTTGCTTATTATGGCACCTCCGCATTCTGTGTGTCGCCCGTTGATCATCTTCGGCTTCACATTGAAAGTCTTGAGCCATAAGCCGAAGTGTGGGGTGATGCGGAGGAAGGCCTCGCACACGATGATAAATGACGAGATGTGAAGGATGGAATCTGGAGCTAGATCGTGGAAATCGAGCCCGTAGTAGAACATAATCCCTCTTACAAAGGGATCAAGACTAAAGCCTAGCCCTCGGAGGAAGTGGGAAACAAATACGACACTCCCATTGGGTTTGGGAGTGGGGATGACCTGCCCTTGAGCAGGCAGCCTGTGTGAGATTTCGGCGGTCAGATAGCTGGCTTCCCTTAGCTTCTTGATGTCCTCCTCTGTGATAGAGGAGGCCATCCACCGACCTTGAAAGTTGGATCAAGACATGGTTGAAGGTCCGAAGCGCTTAGCCTAATCCTTGGGTGTTGGAACTCGAGGTGGGGGAGGGGAAGGATCGGACGCGAGAAGAAAAGGACAAGCCTTGGCCCCTTTATAAAGAGGGTGAATATCAAGCGTCCTCCGCTTGGCCGTTTGGAACTTGCCTAAAATTGAGGAGTCGTACTAACAAACACGATTGGGTTACCCACACCCGTATTGATGGGAATCTCGTGATAAGGGGAACACGATCTCTGCTTCGATAAGACGTGCCAATAAAACCGCCTCGCAACACGTGCAGTGGCAGGCAGGTAAAAACGGTTCGTAATGACCGGGCCACGATGATACGTCTCCAACGTATCTATAATTTTTGATTGCTCCATGCTATATTATCTTCTGTTTTCGACATTATTGGGCTTTATTATACACTTATATATTATTTTTGGGACTAACCTATTAACCGAAGGCCCAGCCCAGAATTGTTGTTTTTGCCTATTTTAGGGTTTCGAAGAAAAGGAATATCAAACGGAGTCCAAACGGAATGAAACCTTTGGGAACGTGATTTTTGGAACGAACAAGATCCAGGAGACTTAGACCCTACGTCAAGCAACCAACAGGAAGGCCATGAGGTAGGGGCGCGCGCCTCCCTCCCCCCCCCCAGGCGCGCCCTCCACCCTCGTGGGCCCCCTGTTGCTCCACCGACGTACTTCTTCCTCCTATATATACCTACGTACCCCCAAACGATCTGATACGGAGCCAAAACCCTAATTCCACCGCTGTAACTTTCTGTATCCACGAGATCCCATCTTGGGGCCTGTTCCGGAGCTCCGCCGGAGGGGGCATCGATCACGGAGGGCTTCTACATCAACACCATAGCCTCTCCGATGAAGTGTGAGTAGTTTACCTCAGACCTTCGGGTCCATAGTTATTAGCTAGATGGCTTCTTCTCTCTTTTTGGATCTCAATACAAAGTTCTCCCCCTCTCTTGTGGAGATCTATTTGATGTAATCTTCTTTTGCGGTGTGTTTGTTGAGACCGGTGAATTGTGGGTCTATGATCAAGTTTATCTATGAACAATATTTGAATTTTCTCTGAATTCTATTATGTATGATTGATTATCTTTGCAAGTCTCTTTGAGTTATCAGTTTGGTTTGGCCTACTAGATTGATCTTTCTTGCAATGGGAGAAGTGCTTAGCTTTGGGTTCAATCTTGCGGTGTCCTTTCCCAGTGACAGTAGGGGCAGCAAAGCACGTATTGTATTGTTGCCATCGAGGATAACAAGATGGGGTTTCATCATATTGCATGAGTTTATCCCTCTACATCATGTCATCTTGCTTAAGGCGTTACTCTGTTCTTATGAACTTAATACTCTATATGCATGCTGGATAGCGGTCGATGTGTGCAGTAATAGTAGTAGATGCAGGCAGGAGTCGGTCTACTTGTCTCGGACGTGATGCCTATATACATGATCATACCTAGATATTCCCATAACTATGCTCAATTCTGTCAATTGCTCAACAGTAATTTGTTCACCCACCGTAAAATACTTATGCTCTTGCGAGAAGCCACTAGTGAAACCTATGGCCCCCAGGTCTATCTTCATCATATTAATCTTCCAACACTTAGTTATTTCCTTTGAATTTATTTTACTTTGCATCTTTATCATAAAAATACCAAAAATATTATCTTATCATATCTATCAGATCTCACTCTCGTAAGTGACCGTGTAGGGATTGACAACCCCTTATCGCGTTGGTTGCGAGGATTTATTTGTTTTGAGTAGGTGCGAGGGACTGGCGCGTAGCCTCCTACTGTATTGATACCTTGGTTCTCAAAAACTGAGGGAAATACTTACGCTACTTTGTTGCACCACCCTTTCCTCTTCAAGGGAAAACCAACGCAAGTGCTCAAGAGGTGGCAAGAAGGATTTCTGGCGCCGTTGTCGGGGAGGTCTACGCAAAAGTCAACATACCAAGTACCCATCACAAACCCTTATCTCCTGCATTACATTATTTGCCATTTTCCTCTCGTTTTTCTCTCCCCCACTTCACCCTTGCCATTTCATTCACCCTCTCTCTCTATCTTCCCTCTCTTTCTCTATTTGCCTCTTTTTGCTCGTTCCTTGTTTGCTTGTGTGTTGGATTGTTTGCTTGTCACGATGGCTCAAGATAACACTAAATTGTGTGACTTTACCAATACCAACAACAATGATTTTATTAGCACTCTGATTGCTCCTCTTACCAATGTTGAATCTTGTTAAATTAATGTTGCCTTGTTGAATCTTGTCATGAAAGATCCGTTTTCTGGCCTTCCTAGTAATATGCCGCTACCCATCTAAATAGCTTCGTTGATTTGTGTGATATGCAAAAGAAGAAAGATGTGGATAATGATATTGTTAAATTTAAGCTATTTCCTTTTTTTCTTAGAGATCGTGCTAAAGCTTGGTTTTCGTCTTTGCCTAAAAATAGTATTGATTCTTGGAATAAGTGCAAAGATGCTTTTATCTCTAAGTATTTTCCTCCCGCTAAGATCATCTCTCTTAGAAATGATATTATGAATTTTAAGCAACTTGATCATGAACATGTTGCACAAGCTTGGGAGAGGATGAAATTAATGATATGTAATTGCCCAACACATGGTTTAAATTTGTGGATGATTATACAATTTTTTTATGCCAGATTGAATTTTGCTTCTAGAAATCTTTTAGATTCGGCCGCGGGAGGCACTTTTATGGAAATCACTTTAGGAGAAGCTACTAAACTCCTAGATAATAATATGGTTAATTATTCTCAATGGCACACTAAAAGATCTACTAATAAAAAAGTGCATGTGATAGAAGAAATTAATGTTTTGAGTGGAAAGATGGATGAACTTATGAAATTATTTGCTAATAAAATGTTTCTTCTGATCCTAATGATGTGCCTTTGTCTACTTTGATTGAGAATAATAATGAATCTATGGATGTGAATTTTGTTGGTAGGAACAATTTTGGTAACAATGCATACAGAGGAAACTTTAATCCTAGGCCTTATCCTAGCAATTCCTCTAATAATTATGGTAATTCATACAACAATTCTTATGGAAATTATAATAAGATGCCCTCTGATTTTTAATCTAATATTAAATAATTTATTACTTCGCAAAAGAATTTCAATGCTTTGATTGAAGAAAAATTGCTTAAGATTGATGAGTTGGCTAGGAACGTTGATAGAATTTCTCTTGATGTTGATTCTTTGAAACTTAGATCTATTCCTCCTAAGCATGATATCAATGAGTCTCTCAAATCCATGAGAATTTCCATTGATGAGTGGAAAGAAAGAACCGCTAGGATGCGTGCTAAGAAAGATTCCTTTATAAGAGTGTGTTCTTCTAGTTTCCATGATAATAAAGATGAAGATCTAAAAGTTATTGATGTATCCCCTATTAAATCTTTGTTTTGCAATATGAATCTTGATAATGATGGGACTGAATATGATCCACCTTTACCTAGAAGGCATTCCAAAAATTCAGAGTTTTTAGATCTTGATGCTAAAATTGATAAAAGTGGGATTGAAGAGATCAAAACTCTAGATGTTAATGAACCTACTGTTACGCCCTCGATGCGGCTATATCTCCTACGTGTCGAAGCACGACTTAGAGGCATAACCGCATTGAAAGCAATGTCGCAAGTAAGGCAATCTTCACAACATCCCATGTAAATAGATAATAAAAGGGGAAGGTACATAGTTGGCTTACACTCGCCACGTCAAACAAAGAACATAAATAGCATTACATCATCCAATCACTCATGGCCCGACTATGGTGCCAAAATAAAAGATCAACCCAACATGCGACACGGTCCCGATCGCCCCAACTGGGCACCACTACTGATCATCAGGGAAAGACACATAGTATTGGCGTGAGTCCTCGTCGAACTCCCACTTGAGCTTAATCGCATCATCTGGAACGGAGTCGTCTAGCCCTACATCTGGTTTGGAAGTAATCTATGAGCCACATGGACTCAGCAATCTCGCACCCTCACAATCAAGACTACTTAACCTTATAGGTAAGGCAATGTAATTATGTGGAGCTGCAGCAAGCGACTAGCATATATGGTGGCTAACCTATTCGCAAAAGAGAGCGAGAAGAGAAGGCAAAGCGCGAACGAATAACTAGAGAACAACCTGCGGCAAGCATTACTCCAACACCGTGTTCACTTCCCGCACTCCGCCGAGAAGATACCATCACAGTAACACACACGGTTGATTCATTTTAATTAAGTTAAGGTTCAACTTATCTACAACCGGACATTAACAAATTCCCATCTGCCCATAACCGCGGGCACGGCTTTAGAAAGTTCAAATCCCTGCAGGGGAGTCCCAACTTAGCCAATGACAAGCTCTCATGGTCAACGAAGGATATACCTTCTCCCGAGACATAATGATCAGACTCGGTATCCCGGTTCTACAAGACACTTCGACAAGTTAAAACAAATCCAGCAACACCGCTCGAATGTGCCGACAAATCCCGATAGGAGCTGCACATATCTCGTTCTCAGGGCACACTCAGATTGTCCAAACTTCCGGTAGGCCAGCCTAGAGTTGCCCCTGATGGCCACCGGCGGCTGACGAGGTGGACCAACACTCAAAGGAGCACTGGCCCGGGGGGGGGGGTTTAAATAAGATGACCCTTGGGCTCCGAAAACCCAAGGGAAAAAGAGGCTAGGTGGCAAATGGTAAAACCAAGGTTGGGCATTGCTGGAGGAGTTTTATTCAAGGCGAACTATCAAGGGGTTCCCATTATTACCCAACCGCGTAAGGAACGCAAAATCCGGGAACATAACACCGATATGACGGAAACTAGGGCGGCAAGAGTGGAACAAAACACTAGGCTAAAAGGCCGAACCTTCCACCCTTTACCAAGTATATAGATGCATTAAGATAACAAGATAATATAGTGATATCCCAACAAGAAAATAATGTTCCAACAAGGAACGGTCTCCAATCTTCACCTGCAACTAGCAACGCTATAAGAAGGGTTGAGCAAAGCGGTAACATAGCCAATCAACGGTTTGCTAGGACATGGTGGGTTAGAGGTTTGACATGGCAATTTGGGAGGCATGATAAGCAAGTGGTAGGCATCGTAGCATAGGCATAGCAAAAGAGCGAGCATCTAGCAAAGCAAAGATAGAAGTGATTTCGAGGGTATGATCATCTTGCCTGCAAAGTTGTCAGAGTTGACTGGATCCTCGAAAGCAAACTCAACGGGCTCCTCATTAGCGAACTCGTCTCCCGGCTCTACCCAAACAAGACAAACAAGCAACAAGAACACAATCAACCACGTGCAAACTCAAACAACATGATGCAAACATGGTATGCTATGCGGGATGCGATATGTGATGCATATGCAAGATTTGGCAAAGAATGAATGAACCTGGCCTCAACTTGGAAATCCAAGAGTGCCACTGGAAAGATGAGGTGATTTCTGTTGAAATCGATATAAAGAACACCGGAATCGGAGACACGGTTTGGAAATGGCAAGCAATTCAAATATGGCACCGGTTTGCGATAAACAGCAAGTAGCCATCTAAATGCAACAAGATGAACATGCTATAGCACTCAAACATGGCAACACAATACATGGAAGGGGTCCATTCATAATGCTTAACAAAAGATGAACACTAAGCTATGGCCAATTCATCCATTAATAGGTTCAAACAATCATGGCAAAAGTGCAATTGGTAAACAGATTTCAGACTTAGTGAAATTAACACTTGTCTGGAATTTCAGATCAGGTAGCACACTTTGGAGCAAGAAAACTACATGCTACAGGAACTTAACATGGCAAAGCAAGGCATAGAATGGAGCTACTCAAAGAGCTTAACAAAAGTCCCTTAGTGACCTTGAGCCAAAAGGGAACAAAAAATACAATTGCAAGCATGTGAACATGGCAAAAACATAATCAGATCACAGACTTAGAGAAAAACTGGAGCATGCAAAACAGATATCAAGTAGGCATGTTTACGAGATCGATGCACTCACTACAGAGCATGTCATCACAAACTAATCATTCACCCATCAAGAATACACATTATACAAGCTAGACATGGCAAGAACAATAACATAGCATGCACGGATCAACTACAACATCCTCGGCAAAATCGCTAACAAGTAGACAATCTGCCCAGATTCACGAAATAGCAAAAGTAGAGCTCAATTGACTCAAGCTAGGGTGCTCCATAATTGCAAACAAAGACATGGATGGATAGAGCACTACAAGATTAACAAATCATCCTTACTGATCATCCTCAAAAGAGGCACGGATCACTAGGAAACAACATGAACATATGGCATATTGATAAAAACAGATCAAGGACTATGGAATTGCTAAGTCCCTGAAATCAGCATTAACGAATGCACCACTTTGCAAGCTTGTGCTAGTCACCACACACATTAGAAAAATACATGTATAGCACCTCTGGAAAGATGGCAAAGCATATAACAAAACTCATGTAGAGCTCGGGAGCATATCATGCACACAATAATCATGGCAAAAATGACAAATAGCTATTTGGAGCAGCAGATCTGATAATTAACTCAAATAGCACTCTTCCAACAGCATTTCGGGCATCAAGATGAACTCAAATGAAAATTATGCAATGAGATGAAATGATGTGCTCTTTGAGACGAACATTTTGATATGCTACACGCCCAAAATGGATCTATGGATGCGGAGATATAGCAGGTCAAAGTATGCAAAAATGAATAAGGAGGAGGGGGAAAGTCAACCCGAGAGTGGATCTGAGATCTAGGGTTTTCGGGGCCGACACTGTAGCTGACGGCTCGAGGTCGCTGGAGGGAAGCAGTCCGGCGAGGGGACCGGCGGATCCAGCGAGAGGGGTCGCCGGCACGGCTCTACGGAGCGTCGGGACGGCGGCGCGGCGTCGGCGAGGCAGGGGCGGCGAGGTGGTGATGTGGCCGCGGCGACCGGCGATGGCAAGCGCGATGGCCGGTGATGGCGGGCGCGGTGGTGCGAGGCGAAGTCCGGTGAGGTGGGCGCCGGCTCGGAGGAAGGAGACGCGGGCGCGGGCGGCACGGCTTCGGGCCGGGGAGGGCCTGCTGCGGGCCGAACGGGCCGGCGGTGATGTGGGCGCCGCGGGTGCCACGTGGCGTTCCCGGAGTGGCCGGCGGGGAAGCGGACAATGTCCGGCCGGCGGGTTTTTGTCCGGCGGCGGCGGGTGGAGGTGGATCTAGGGTTTCGGGAGAGGGGAAACGAGAATTTCGGAGGGGGGTATATTTATAGGCATAGAGGGAGCTAGGAGTGTCCAAATGAGGTGCAGTTTTCGGCCACGCGATCGTGATCGAACGCTCTAGATGAAGGAGAGGGTTTTGGTGGGTTTTGGGCCAAATTGGAGGGGTGTTGGGCTGCAACACACACGAGGCCTTTTCGGTCCCTCAGTTAACCGTTGGAGCATCAAACGAAGTCCAAATGGTACGAAACTTGACAGGCGGTCTACCGGTAGTAAACCAAGGCCGCTTGGCAAGTCTCGGTCCAATCTTGAAATGTTTAACCCCCACACATGAAAGAAAGGTAGAAATGACCACCGGAGGAGAACGGAGCGCCGGAATGCAAAACGGACAACGGGGAAAATGCTCGGATGCATGAGACAAACACGTATGCAAATGCAATGGATATGATGACATGATATGAGATGCAAGACAATGACAACAACACACGGAGACAAAAACCCGAACCCGAGGAAATAAAATAACTTAACGCCGGAAACGGCAAGAGTTGGATTACATATTAGGTAAATCATATCCGGGGTGCTACACCTACTATTTTGGATTTCAAGGAATTTCATTATGATAGCTGCTCTTTGATAGATTGTATTTCCTTGTTGCAATCTGTGCTAAATTCTCCTCATGCTTATAGCCAAAATAAAGCTTTTACCAAACATATCGTTGATGCTTTGATGCAATCTTATGAAGAAAAACTTGAGTTGGAAGTTTCTATCCCTAGAAAATGTTATGATGAGTTGAACCAACTAGTAAAATTAAAATTAAAGATCATGAATGCTATGCTTTGTGTGATTTGGGTGCTAGTGTTTCCATGATTCCAAAAACTTTGTGTGATTTGTTAGGTTTCCGTGATTTTGATTATTGCTTTCTAAACTTGCACCTTGCGGATTCCACTATTAAGAAACCTATGGGAAGAACTAATGATGTTCTTATTGTTGCAAATAGTAATTATGTGCCCGTAGATTTTATCGTTCTTGATATAGATTGCAATCATTCATGTCCTATTATTCTTGGTAGACCATTCCTTAGAACGATTGGTGGAATTATTGATATGAAGGAAGGAAATATTAGATTACAAATTCCATTAAGGAAAGGCATGGAAAACTTTCCTAGAAATAAAATTAAATTACCTTATGAATCTTTTATGAGAACCACTTATGGATTGCCTACCAAAGATGGCAATACATTGATCTATCCTTGCTTTTTATGCCTAGCTAGGGGCGTTAAACGATAGCGCTTGTTGGGAGGCAACCCAATTTTATTTTTATTCCTTGATTTTTGCTCCTGTTTAGTAATAAATAATTTATCTAGACTCTGGTTTGGTTGTGTTTTTTGTGTGTAATTAGTGTTTGTGCTAAGAAGAACCGTTGGGAAGACTTGGGGAAAGTCTTGTTAATCTTGCTGTAAAAAACAGAAACTTTAGTGCTCACGAGAACTACTGCCATTTTTATTGAAAAGTTCTATTTAGATAATTCTTTTTGAAGATGATTAATAGATAAATTCCTCACGTCCAGAAATTTATTTTAGAATTTTTGGCGCTCCAGATATTGCGCTAGCTACAGATTACTACAGACTGTTCTGTTTTTGACAGATTCTGTTTTTTCCTGTGTTGTTTGCTTATTTTGATGAATCTATGGCTAGTAAAATAGTTTATAAACCATAGAGAAGTTGGAATACAGTAAGTTTAACACTAATATAAATAAAGAATGAGTTCATTACAGTACCTTGAAGTGGTCTTTTGTTTTCTTTCGCTAACGGAGCTCACGAGATTTTCTACTTTAAGTTTTGTGTCGTGAAGTTTTCAAGTTTTGGGTAAGGATTTTATGGATGATGGAACAAGGAGTGGCAAGAGCCTAATCTTGGGTATGCCCATGGCACCCCCAAGATAATCTAAGGACACCTAAAAGCCAAAGCTTGGGGATGCCCCGGATGGCATCCCCTCTTTCGTCTACTTCTATCGGTAACTTTACTTGGAGCTATATTTTTATTGACCACATGATATGTGTTTTGCTTGGAGCCTCTTGTATGATTTGAGTCTTTATTTTTTATTTTACCACAATCATCCTTGATGTACACACCTTTTGAGAGAGACACACGTTATTCGGAAATTATTGGAATATCTATGTGCTTCACTTATATCTTTTGAGTTATATAGTTTTGTTCTAGTACTTCACTTATATCTTTTTAGAGCACGGTGGTGGATTTGTTTTATAGAAACTATTGATCTCTCATGCTTCACTTAGATTATTTTAAGAGTCTTAAATAGCATGGTAATTTGCTTAAATAATCCTAATATGCGAGGTATACAAGATTAATAATAGAATTCTCTTATGAGTGTGTTGAATACTAAGAGAAGTTTGATACTTGATAATTGTTTTGAGATATGGAGATGGTGATATTAAAGTTGTGCTAGTTGAGTAGTTTTGACTTTGAGAAAAACTTGTGTTAAAGTTTGTGATTCCCGTAGCATGCACGTATGGTGAACCGTTATGTGATGAACTCGGAGCATGATTTATTTATTGATTGTCTTCCTTATGAGTGGCGGTCGGGGACGAGCGATGGTCTTTTCCTACCAATCTATCCCCCTAGGAGCATGCGCGTAATACTTTGCTTTGATAACTTGTAGATTTTTGCAATAAGCGTATGAGTTCTTTATGACTAATGTTGAGTCCATGGATCATACGCACTCTCACCCTTCCATCATTGCTAGACTCTCTAATACCGTGCACTTTTTGCCGGTATCATACACCCACCATATACCTTCCTCAAAACAGCCACCATACCTACCTATCATGGCATTTCCATAGCCATTCCGAGATATATTGCCATGCAACTTTCCACCGTTCCGTTTACTATGACATGCTCCATCATTGTCATATTGCTTTGCATGATCATGTAGTTGACATTGTATTTGTGGCAAAGCCACCGTTCATAATTCCTTCATACATGTCACTCATGAGTCATTGCATATCCCGGTACACCGCCGGAGGCATTCATATAGAGTCATATCTTGTTCTAAGTATCGAGTTGTAATTCTTGAGTTGTAAGAAAATAAAAGTGTGATGATCATCATTATTAGAGGATTGTCCCAGTGAGGAAAGGATGATGGAGACTATGATTCCCCCACAAGTCGGGATGAGACTTCGGACGAAAAAAAAGAGGCCATAAAAAAAAGAGAAAAGGCCCAAACAAAAAAATATGAGAGAAAAGAGAGAAGGTACAATGCTACTATCCTTTTACCACACTTGTTCTTCAAAGTAGCACCATGATCTTCATAGTAGAGAGTCTCCTTTGTTATCACTTTCATATACTAGTGGGGATTTTTCATTATTGAACTTGGCTTGTATATTCCAATGATGGGCTTCCTCAAAATGCCCTAGGTCTTCGTGAGCAAGCAAGTTGGATGCACACCCACTTAGTTTCTTTTTGAGCTTTCATATAGTTATAGCTCTAGTGCATCCGTTGCATGGCAATCCCTACTCACTCACATTGATATCTATTGATGGGCATCTCCATAGCCCATTGATACGCCTAGTTGATGTGAGACTATCTTCTCCCTTTTTGTCTTCTCCACAAAAACCATTCTATTCCACCTAAAGTGCTATGTCCATGGCTCACGCTCATGTATTGCGTGAAGATTGAAAAAGTTTGAGAATGTCAAAAGTATGAAACAATTGCTTGGCTTGTCATCGGGGTTGTGCATGATTTAAATACTTTGTGTGGTGAAGATAGAGCATAGCCAGACTATATGATTTTGTAGGGATAACTTTCTTTGGCCATGTTATTTTGAGAAGACATAATTGTTTAGTTAGTATGCTTGAAGTATTATTAATTCTATGTCAATATTAAACTTTTGTATTGAATCTTCCGGATCTGAATATTCATACCACAATTAAGAAGAATTACATTGAAATTATGCCTAGTAGCATTCCACATCAAAAAAATTGTTAATTACTCCTTGTAGTTGATGCTAGTTGGTTTATTTGGTGGAAGATCATATGTTCAGATCCTATATGCATATTAATACCCCTCTGATTATGAACATGAATATGCTTTGTGAGTAGTTACGTTTGTTCCTGAGGACATGGGAGAAGTCTTGCTATTAGTAGTCATGTGAATTTGGTATTCGTTCGATATTTTGATGAGATGAATGTTGTCTCTCCTCTAGTGGTGTTATGTGAACATCGACTACATGACACTTCACCATTATTTGGGCCTAGAGGAAGGCATTAGGAAGTAATAAGTAGATGATGGGTTGCTAGAGTGACAGAAGCTTAAACCCTAGTTTATGTGTTGCTTCGTAAGGGGCTGATTTGGATCCACATGTTTCATGCTATGGTTAGGTTTACCTTAATACTTTTGTTGTAATTGCGGATGCTTGCAATAGAGGTTAATCATAAGTGGGATGCTTGTCCAAGTAAGGACAGTACCCAAGCACCAGTCCACCCACATATCAGATTATCAAAGTACCGAACGCGAATCATATGAACATGATGAAACCTAGCTTGACGATATTCCCATGTGTCCTCGGGAGCGCTTTACATAATATAAGAGTTTGTCCAGGCTTATCCTTTGCTACAAAAAGGATTGGGCCACCTTGCTGCACTTTATTTACGTTTGTAACTTGTTGCTCGTTACCAATTATCTTATCACAAAACTATCTGTTACCTATAATTTCAGTGCTTGCAGAGAATACCTTGCTGAAAACCGCTTATCATTTCCTTCTGCTCCTCGTTGGGTTTGACACTCTTACTTATCGAAAGGACTACGATAGATCCCCTATACTTGTGGGTCATCAAGACTCTTTTCTGGCGCCGTTGCCGGGGAGTGAAGCGCCTTTGGTAGGTGGAATTTGGTAAGGAAAAATTTATATAGTGTGCTGAAATTTACTGTCACTTGTTACTATGGAAAGTAATCCTCTGAGGGGCTTGTTCGGGGTATCTTCACCCCAACCAGTAGAGCAAAGAGTTTCTCCTCAACCTACTGAACCTACTGAAAATGAAAATGTCTAATTTGAAATTCCTTCGGGTATGTTAGAAAAACTGCTAGCTAATCCTTTTGCAGAAGACGGAACAATGCATCCTGATGAGCACCTAATATATGTGGATGAAGTTTGTTTATTATTTAAGCTTGCAGGTGTACCCGGAGATGTTATTAAGAAGAAGGTCTTACCTTTATCTTTGAAGGGAGATGCATTGACATGGTATAGGCTATGTGATGATACGGGGTCATGGAACTACAAACGATTGAAATTGGAATTTCATCAGAAGTTTTATCCTATGCATCTTGTTCATCGTGATCGCAATTATATATATAATTTTTGACCTCGCGAAGGAGAAAGCATCGCTCAAGCTTGGGGGAGGCTTAAATCAATGTTATATTCATGCCCCAATCATGAGCTCTCAAGAGAAATGATTATTCAAAATTTAT
The DNA here is from genome assembly GCF_018294505.1 of Triticum aestivum. Taxonomy (NCBI): domain Eukaryota; kingdom Viridiplantae; phylum Streptophyta; class Magnoliopsida; order Poales; family Poaceae; genus Triticum; species Triticum aestivum. The sequence goes on from NC_057797.1 coordinate 644,974,759, forward strand.
ATGCTCGGCTTTCTGATAACAATCACACCATGCTTGATACTTCTTGTGCTGGCTCTTTTATAACGAAGACTATTGAATTCAAATGGGATTTATTGGAAAGAATTAAATGCAACTCTGAAGATTGGGACCTCGACGAAGGTAAGGAGTCAGGTATGACACCTAAGTATGATTGTGTTAAATCTTTTATGGATACCGATGTTTTCCGTAAATTTAGCACTAAATATGGACTTGACTCTGAGATAGTAGCTTCTTTCTGTGAATCTTTTGCTGCTCATATCGATCTCCCTAAGGAGAAGTGATTTAAATATCATCCTCCCATAGAAGTAAAACTAGCTGCACCTATTAAAGTTGAAGAAAAGACTGTTACTTATAATGATCCTATTGTTCCTACTGCTTATGTTGAGAAACCTCCTTTTCCTGTTAGGATAAAAGATCATGCTAAAGCTTCAACTGTGGTTCGTAAAAGCAATATTAGAACTTATACACATCTTGAGCAAGTTAAAGTTGAACCTAATATTGCTATTGTTAAAGATCTCTTGTCTGATAATATTGATGGGCATGTTATTTATTTCTGTGATGAAACTGCTAGAATTGCTAAACCTTGTGCTAAAGATAAACATAGACTTGTGGTAGGCATGCCTATTATTTCTGTTAAAATAGGAGATCATTGTTATCATGGCTTATGTGATATGGATGCCAGTGCTAGTGCAATACCTATTGACTTATCCAGAGAAATTATGCATGATATTGCACCTGCTGAGTTAGAAGATATTGATGTCACAATTAAACTTGCCAATAGAGATACTATTTCACCAATGGGAATTGTTAGAGATGTTGAAGTCTTGTGTGGGAAAACTAAATATCATGCTGATTTTCTTGTTCTTGGTTCCCCACAAGATAGCTTTTGCCCATTATATTTGGTAGACCCTTCTTAAACACTGTTAATGCTAGGATAGACTGCAATAAGGATGTTATTACTATTGGTTTAAGTGATATGTCTCATTAGTTTAATTTCTCTAAATTTCGTAGACAACACCTTGAAGAGGAATTGCTTAGTAAAGATGAAATTATTGTTCTTGCTTCTATGGCCGTACCTCCTAGTGATCCTTTAGAACAATATTTTCTAGACCATGAAAATGATATGTTTATGAATGAAAGAAGGGAAATAGATGAAGTATTCTTTAAACAGGAACCCATCCTGAAACACAATTTGCCTGTTGAAATCCTAGTGGATCCTCCTCCACCCAAGGGTGATCCCGTGTTTGAGCTTAAACCGTTACCTGATACTCTTAAATATGCTTATCTTGATGAAAATAAGATATGTCATGTTATTATTAGTGCTAACCTTTCAGAGCATGAAGAAGAGAGATTACTGAAAACTCTGAAGAAGCACCGTGCTGCTATTGGATATACTCTTGATGATCTTAAGAGAATTAGTCCCACTCTGTGTCAACACAAAATAAATTTGGAGGAAGATGCCAAACCAGTTCGTGATCATCAATGACGGTTGAATCCTAAGATGAAGGAAGTTGTAAGAAAGGAAATACTAAAGCTTCTTGAGGCAGGTATAATTTATCCCGTTGCTGATAGTCAGTGGGTAAGTCTTGTCCATTGTGTCCCTAAGTAGGGAGGTATTACTGTCATTCCTAATGATAAAGATGAGTTGATCCCGCAAAGAATTATTATAGGTTATAGGACGGTAATTGATGTCCGCAAATTAAATAAAGCTACTAAAAAAGATCATTACCCCTTACCTTTTATCGATCAAATGCTAGAAAGATTATCCAAACATGCACATTTTTGCTTTCTAGACGGTTATTCTGGTTTCTCTCAAATACCCGTGTCAGCCAATGATCAATCAAAGACTACTTTTACTTGCCCTTTTGGTACTTTTGCGTATAGACGTATGCCTTTTGGTTTATGTAATGCACCTGCTACCTTTCAAAGATGCATGATGGCTATATTCTCTGACTTTTGTGAAAAGATTTGTGAGGTTTTCATGGACGATTTTTCCGTCTATGGATCCTCTTTTGATGATTGCTTAAGCAACCTTGACCGAGTTTTGCAGAGATGCGAAGAAACTAATCTTGTCTTGAATTGGGAAAAGTGCCACTTTATGGTTAATGAAGGTATTGTCTTGGGGCATAAAGTTTTTGAAAGAGGTATTGAGGTTGATAAAGCCAAGTTTGATGCTATTGAAAAGATGCCATGTCCCAAGGACATCAAAGGTATAAGAAGTTTCCTTGGTCATGCCGGTTTTTATAGGAGGTTCATTAAGGACTTCTCAAAAATTTCTCGGCCTCTGACTAATTTATTACAAAAAGATATACCATTTGTTTTTATGATGATTGTGTAGAAGCATTTGAAATACTTAAGAAAGCATTGATCTCTGCACCGATTGTTCAGCCACCTGGTTGGAATTTACCCTTTGAAATTATGTGTGATGCTAGTGATTATGTTGTAGGTGCTGTTCTAGGGCAAAGAGTTGATAAGAAATTAAATGTTATTCAATATGCTAGTAAAACTCTAGACAATGCTCAGAGAAATTATGCTACTACTGAAAAAGAATTCTTAGCAGTTGTATTTGCTTGTGATAAGTTCAGACCTTATATTGTTGATTCTAAAGTAACTATTCACACGGATCGTGCTGCTATTAAATACCTTATGGAAAAGAAAGATGCTAAACCGATAGTTATTAGATGGGTTCTCTTGCTACAAGAATTTGATTTGCATATTATTGATAGAAAGGGTGCTGAGAACCCCGTTGCAGACAACTTGTCTAGGCTAGAGAATGTTCTTGATGACCCACTACCTATTGATGATAGCTTTCCTGATGAACAATTAAATGTCATAAATGCTTCTCGTATTGCTCCATGGTGTGCTGATTATGCTAATTATATTGTTGCTAAATTTATACCACCTAGTTTCACATACCATCAAAAGAAAAGGTTCTTCTATGATTTGAGACATTACTTTTGGGATGACCCACATCTTTATAAAGAAGGAGTAGATGGTGTTATTAGACGTTGTGTACCTGAGCATGAATAGGAACAGATCCTACGCAAGTGTCACTCCGAGGCTTATGGAGGACACCATGCTGGAGATAGAACTACACACAAGGTATTGCAATCCAGTTTTTATTGGCCTACTCTCTTCAAGTATGCCCGTAAGTTTGTCTTGTCTTGTGATGAATGTCAAAGAATTGGTAATATTAGTAGACGTCAAGAAATGCCTATGAATTATTCACTTGTTATTGAACCATTTGATGTTTGGGGCTTTGATTATATGGGACCTTTTCCTGCCTCTAATGGATATACACATATTTTAGTTGTTGTTGATTACGTTACTAAGTGGGTAGAAGCTATTCCAACTAGTAGTGTTGATCATAACACTTCTATTAAAATGCTTAAAGAAGTTATTTTTCCAAGGTTTGGAGTCCCTAGATATTAATTGAATGATGGTGGTTCACATTTTATTCATGGTGCTTTCTGTAAACTGCTTCCTAAATATGATGTTAATCATAGAATTGCATCTCCTTATCACCCACAGTCTAGTGGTCAAGTAGAATTGAGCAACAGAGAACTCAAATTAATTTTGCAAAAGACTGTTAATAGATCTAGAAAGAATTGGTACAAGAAACTTGATGATGCATTATGGGCCTATAGAACCGCATATAAAATCCTATGGGTATGTCTCCGAATAAAATGGTTTATGGAAAAGCATGTCACTTACCTCTCGAACTAGAACATAAGGCTTATTGGGCTATTAAAGAGCTCAACTATGATTTCAAACTTGCCGGTGAGAAGAGGTTATTTGACATTAGCTCACTTGATGAATGGAGAACCCAAGCCTATGAGAATGCCAAATTATTTAAAGAAAAAGTTAAAAGATGGCATGACAAAAGGATACAAAAGCGTGAGTTTAATGTAGGTGACTATGTATTGCTATACAACTCTCGTTTAAGATTTTTTGCAGGAAAGCTTCTCTCTAAATGGGAAGGTCCTTACGTTATCGAGGAGGTCTATCATTCCGGTGCCATAAAAATCAACAACTTCGAAGGCACAAATCCAAAGGTGGTGAACGGTCAAAGAATTAAACATTATATCTCAGGTAATCCTATAAATGTTGAAACCAATGTTATTGAAACCGTAACCCCGGAGGAATACATAAGGGACACTTTCCGGAATGTTTCAGACTCCGAAAAGGAATAGGTATGTGATACGGTAAGTAAACCGACTCCAAAACAGTTCTAATGGCATTTTTCTTCCATTCTGGAATAATTAGAAAAATAGGAAGATAAGAAGCAGTCCGGGAAGGACACGAGGGCTCCACAAGGGTTGTAACATCCCAAATTTTCAATTTGGAATGTTATACATTAGATCATCAATGCATATCATATTTTATTTTGCATTTTGGTTGATCCTAGAAATTCTACGCAACTCAATGACCCACCAAGAGAGTTGGAGATTTCGTTATTTTCATATTTGAGTTTTCTCAAATTTTGAGGATAGGATCATTTGATTTTATTTATTTTATTGTCAATTATTTCTATTACAAAAATATGAGAGAGGGAATAAAATGACGTTCCCAAAATAAAGAAATATTGAGGATTTAATAATAAAATCAAATAAGATTTTATTTCAGAGTTTTTCGGTGTTTTATTTGAATTTAGGGGAAAAAAGTGTGTTTTTCAAAATTGCATTTAGGTCCCAAATAAATGTTCACCTTGTGCGGCTTGATTTTAGAAGCCCGTGAAAATTTACTTCAGAATTTTTGGAGTCCGTTTAGTATTTCTTTTTATTTTTCTTCCGAGCGGAATAATTAAAAAAAACGAACCGACTTAACGGGCCGTGTCCGACTTGGACACCGACCGGGAGGCCTTTATAAGCCGAGGCCCGGCCCCGGGGGAAACCCTAAAGCGCCCTAAGCCGCCACCGCCCTAAGAAGCCGCCGCCGACGTCCGCCGCCGCCGTCGCCGGATCTCGCCGCCGAGGTTCATCGCGCCTCGCTTTCCATGCCGAAAAAAAGTCGGCGTTCATCGTTTTTCTTTTTCTCAGATTAAATCTGCGATTTTTCTAATCGTGATTCCTGATCCGATTTTCGTTTTAGTTTAACTTTTTGCTCATTTATCGGAATCAGGCGATTCAAGCGCCTAGAGTTTCGTCTCGAAACCCTCTATCCGTTTAACCAACTTAAACAAGATTTTGCTACTGTAAAATTTGCCCTAGATCCAGATTACTAGAACGAAGTTGTTTTCTTTCGCCGTTTGTCTTTCGTTGCTTCGTTTGATTTGATTCTTTTTGCAACCAGAGTTCTTAAGTTGAACCTTCTGGTTAGATCTCTTATTTGAGTTTTACCTGTGTATTAGATGAGTACTTATTGTATGCTTGTTTGTCTGTCTGCGATAGAATACCCGGAGTGCGCCGCTTGTTACTTCAAATCGTTAGGTTTCGCGGATCATCAGCAAGGCAAGTAACACTTTGATCATACCTTTTCTACTACCCAGTTTTATTGCATTAGATCAATCCTCACACATTGCATGATTAGGATCTAATTAAATTGTGGGATGGGAAGTAGATGAGGTAGTACCTATTACCTGTTTATTATCAAACCTTTAGGAGTTACTTCTACGTTTGCTTATTATGCCATGCTATGCTAGTAGACATGGATTGGGTGAGTGATATCCAGGACAGATGTGAGCTTGTTAATTAATGGTTTATCTAAGGTGGCAACTTAAACACACATCTGGGTGGTTTGAGGCACCTGGGTATTCCAGGACTTGCCTGTTTTCTTTTGGACCGCCACCCAGGCTCAAAGGGATCATGAGACTATTCATACTAGAAACTTCCGTGTGCAGCCACAAGTTATTATGGGCTCTAGCATAGTTGACTAAGTTGTGCGAACTCTTACAGTGGTAGACTAGCAGATGTAGGGGATGTAGGTGGTACGGTCTACCCGATCGTAAGGTGCTAGCACTTCTGAAAGACTATGTCTCGGTCATCCGTCTTCTCAAACACCATGTAGTGCGAGAAACCAAACGGAGGCGATCGAGTCTTGTGGGGAAAAGTGCGCAAACCTTTGCAGAGTGTAATAAACTAATCATGGTTAGCCGTGTCCCCGGTTATGGACATCTTGAGTATCTAGTACTTGGATTATCATGTGAATCTCAACATGTTACTCTAAAATTTATTTTGTTGGGTTATGTTTAATGATGATGCTTAATTGGGATTGAGAATGCTATCAACCATTCTCAATGTTTAACAACCACCATGATAGTAATTAAATTTTATTCCTTTGAAGTAGGGAAAAATTGGCTTTACGCAAAACTGTAACCATAGAGCTTTCCACCAGCCAAATATGCATGTAGTATAGCTGTTTCATTCCATTACTCTCTATGTGTTACCTTGCCAGCATATTCCATGTGCTGACCCGTTTTCGGGCTGCAACGTTAATGTTGCAGACTTTTCAGACAACGATTAAGGAGTTTTTAGGTCGTGGTTCTATACTTAGTAATGCCGTTGGAGTTGATGGACTCACTTATCTTCCAAGCCTTCCGCTGTTATCGTTATTAGATGGCCTTAAGCCATATTTATTGTAATAAGTTCTCTTTTGAGACACTCGATGTAATAAGTGTGTGATTGCTACTCTGTTATAAATCCTCCGAGTACAGTGTGGTGTGAGCATTACTGATCCAGGGATGACACCGGAGCACAGAGATCAGACTGTTTGAGGTCTGGTCGCTACAAGGGTGGAGGGTGCGCCCTACCCCCTGGGCGCGCCCCCTACCTCGTGGGCACCTCGTGTGCTCTCCGGACTCCGTTTTCATACACGACACGTATTTTGGTCGGTAAAAATTCATTATATAACCTCCCAAAGGTTTTAACCACCGTATCACGCAAAAATCTCCTGTCTTTGTTTCGAGCCGTTTTTCTGACAGATCCAGGTCGTCATGTCGTCTTCAAGTGCCCCCAAGGACCAGTTCGAGAAGGTCATCAACCCCTACCTCGCGGAAGTGTTCCAACACCCTCAAACCATTGAGATGCGTGAGGGGTTGTTGCACATCCGCGATGTTGAGGGACCAAGGAAGACCAGAAGCATGGAGGCAAGGCTCGAGTCATTGGAGCAAGAAGTTTTCAAGTGTCAGGAGATGGTGGAGCGTGGACTCGATTCCAATCACATTATGATCACGGAGTTCACCAACAACCACAAGCTGGATGTCAAGGACATTAGGGAGGCCATCTTCAAGCTTCATGAGAAAATCGAGCACCTCCAAGCCCAGATCAAAACTATGAGTATGAATATAGATTCAAGAGGATGAGTTTGGCTGCAGATTTGAGGTTTCAGGAGACTCGATCGTCCTTCTATGATGGTGAACCTATGCCTTGGAAGAAGGACGACAAGCCTACGCCAACAACAAAACCATCAACTTCCTCACCAACACTACAAAAAAAATACACTTCCCTGATGATACGTGTTTGTCACAGTAGGTCGCGTTTTCTGTCATGCATGTACATCCATGACAAATTTATGACAGAATCAAGATAGTCATACCTGTGATGTCGTAGAAGTGTTCCATGACATTACCAAAATTATCATCACGGAAGTGTCCACTTCCATGACGATAAATCATGCGTCACATAAGTGCTTTCGTAAAGGGTGACCGACACGTGGCATCCACCGTAACAGAACGCCGTTAAGCTACCGGGTCGGGTTTTGGATCCGATAACCCGTTAACAGCCCCGACCAATGGGATTTTCCAAGTGTAAAATCATCATTGGCTGGAGGAGACACGTGTCAGGTCCGCGTTGGCACATGTGTCACTCATCCAATGGGCGAGACGCACCTATGATATGTTGACACATGGACCGGCCCATCTAGTTTAAATGGGCCGGCCCAACTAAAGGCCCACAAGATTTTGCGAACCATAATGGGCCGGCCTAGCTAAAGGCCCACGAGATTTTGTGGACCATAATGGGTTGGCCTAGCTAAAGGCCCACAAGATTTTGCGGGCCATAATGGGCCGGCCCAAGTAAAGGCCCATAAGATTTTTGTGTGCCATAATAGGCCGGCCCAGGTAAAGGCCCACAAGATTCTTGCGGATCATAATGGGCCGGCCCAGCTAAAGGCCCACGAGATTTCGCCGACATTAATGGGCTGGCCAGCTGTAGGCCCACAAGATTTTGAGGACCCTAGTAGGCCGGCCCATTAACTGGCTGCCATGTTTTGGGCCAAATGCCGGCCCATATTTGATCCGGTCCATTAATGGCCTGCCACGCTCCGGGCCTAATAGTGGCCCATATGAGATCCGGCCCATTAAAAGCCTACCACATTCTGGGCCAAATTTTGGCCCAGATCAGGTCCGGCACTTTAAGAGGCTTTGGGCTCAATTATGGCCCATATCAGATTCGGCCCGTCAACTAGACACTATGCTTTTTGGCCCACTTGCTAAAGGCCCACTTAGTAATTCGGCCTGATATTAGTTTTGGACTGTTAAGGGCCCGTTTAACATTTTGGCCCTATATTAATTTCGGCATGTTGAAAGCCCGTCACATAGTTGGGCCTAACTACGGACTGGTTTGCATCCAGCCTGCTCGCAGCCGATATCTGATTGGGCCAAACAAGGACCAAGACATTTTTGGCCTGCTAAAAGCCCATGATTTGATTCGCACAATCATGGGCCGGGGTTCATTTCGGGCTACTGCCGGCCCATGAGCTGTTCGGCACGTTTCAGGCCCAACCTACATCGTGATTGCATGACGGCCCGATTATGTACCGTAATTTTACGGGTTGGCCGGTTTACTGCGAAGACAGGATATATATATGGTAAAATAACTGCAGCATCGTGAATAAGAAAAAACCTAGACTATACAATAAAGAAATAATGGCATATTACATCCACTGGGCATCAAAGTTCGCCACTATGATAATAAAGCACAAGCAGACAGTAGATTACATACACTGGGCATCAAAGATTGCCACTAGCGCAAATAAACATGTCGACAAAATAATATACAAAACTGACAACACTTCAATAGAGTTCAAGAAAGGTTAGCCCTGCTGGGGAGCTGCAGCGCAAGCAGCTGAGCAAGATGATGAGACTACGCTTGTTCAACACTTATATCTTCCTCACTCTGAAAGATAAACAAGCAGACCGATGACAGGTTTTGCACATAAAAGTATCAGTGCTGACAATTCATCACATTTCTTACTAACGAATAAAGTGACATAGTTTAAAATTGCATTAACACAATATGGTATTGTTCAGGTCAAGACATGGCAGGAAATGACATTGTGAAGGAGTTGGCAGCTTCACGACACCACTGGATTACAGATCAAGAACTCATAAGTATCAATGGTTAGTGTGTTGTCAATTTATACCATTTCAGATTGGCAAATAAAGAGACGGTTTAAATAATAGTAGAATGATATGACATTATTCATAGTTAAGACATTGCAGAATATGACATTGTGTTGTAGTGGGTAGGTTCACCACACCACTGGATTACGGATGAAGAACAGAAGCATACATGCAGTGCCAAAGAAGATCATTTGCTCTGTATAGTTTAATTTACATGGTATGAAGAAGGAACTTGGTTGTACAACTGAAAACTTAAATTGAGAAAGGACAAACTTTTGTTTATGAACTACATAATAAACTTTAAACAAGCAATTTGATGCAAACACCAAAAATAAACAGTTGTTGCAGTCATGCCTAACCAAATATATACAACAAAGTTTGAAGGCTTGAGATGGACAAACTTACATTATTGGTGAAGACAGGCTCTATAAAGGCCTTGTCCATGCTGATGGGGGGGGCAATTCAAGTAGTTTACCACAGAATCTTCTTCAAAAGCATTGCCTTTATTCTACATTTTGTTAAGAGTAAATATAGATGTGATAATATACGAAAAAATGGAGAATATTTAAGATAAGATGAAGAGTGATGCTACATAACCAAGTAGCTATAAATGTAAGTGCAGCGATACAGGCAAAAGGTACAGCCAAGAGCAATGCACAGCTAAACTTCTTCAGTACCAACCTTATGGTAAGAGTAAATATAGATCTGATGTGTAGAAAATGGAGGGCAAAGGAAAATAAGCTGCAGAGTGATGGTACATGAAAAACTACCTGTCATTATAAGTACACTGATAAAGGATAGCATGTACTTACAAGAACAATGCAAAGCTAAAAAACATTAGCATTGGATATATTCTACACTAATGTAACCATTCATACAGATCAGATAATTTGGAGCGAACAATTGATAAGCAAGCTATCATGCATACTGCTGTGACATAATGAACCAGGTATGTATGCAAGTACAGTGATACAGGACAACAGGTACTAACAAGAGCAAAGCAGCGGCCAGCATATTTGCGATATCCTGTCGTTCTTGTCAAACCGAAATTCTTCTTCGAGCAGATTTCTTGCAAAAAAGATCCGTAAGGCACATGCGGAAAAGTAGAAGTTCAAATTGTCATGTGATTTCATAGACAGTACCTCATCCTGGGAACGAGACCAGTGCATAACAAGGTTTTTCCATTCAATGTCTTCTAAATTTAGCACAGGAGACTTCCCAGAAATTCGTTTATAGACTTGCCATCAAAGTGTGATTTCCTCAGATAACACCGATACTGCTGCAATGCTTCCTTGAAAATCACAAGCAAGCTTTGCTCGTCATGACTATCCAGATTGACCCTCGCCTAGTTACAACAATGTAATGTAAATCATTGATGTGTTCAATCAGCAGAAAACAGGAAAATAATAACCATGAATAATAGCACTTACACGTAAGTTGGACAGGAAGATGTGAAAATGGTGTTTGTCTTCACAATAATCTTCCCATGATGGGAATATATGCACGTAGTCCCTAACAACATTGAAAGCATTGTCTTCTAAACTAGGGATAAATGGAATGGGGTTCCAATCTGCAGGAATTGGCCGTCTTTGCAGTTGGGATAGGTCTTCGGACGGTGGATTGCTGTACTTTTTGCTGGAGTGGGATTTTTCTGTGGTACAGCTGGTGCTATGGCAAATGAAATCGGTATACCTTTTGCTGGCGTGCAGGTCCTGTATGGTGGGGCTAGTGGTGTGGCCAGTGAAGTATGGGTACAGTCTGCTGGAGTCAGTCCTACGTTTTGTGTCACTGATTGTACAGCCAATATAAGTGGGGTGCTGTCTGATTTCTCCGGCACCACCACGTTTTTCAAGGACTTTGCTGGTGCTCCTTCAGGTTCGGCAATCACCCTCTTCCTTTTTGATGTTTGATGCACAAGAACAGCATTTGAGTGGAAAAACATGGTATGATGACAGATGGAATATGTATTGATAATGGATGGGCATGTCATCTCGACATATATGATGAGTAAACTAAGCAGATGGTGGTGCAACAAAGTAGAAGAAATGCAAGACAACATATGCAAGATACCTGCAATCAATAAAACATTGCCAAATTAGAACATGCACCTTGATGGGTGAATAGGACAAGCCATCTACCTTTGACTCCTCGAGGTTAGAATAGTCATTAGAATCATATTCTGAACAAGAATCAACAGGTGGGGAGCATATGAGTTTCATTGCATCCAGAATGGCACTCAATGCCTTGGTGCCAATTTTGTAAGTCATTGCAGTGTTTAACTTCAAGAGTGGACTGCTGCTAGTGCGACACAAAGCAGCTACACATATCATAGTGTAGATATAATGGGAAAACCTTAAGCATCAGAGTAAAATTAGCAAAGTAGAACTTGCTGGAATATATGTGCTAGTATTGCCGGTACGGCTAGAAAGGCTTCGGATACCAACTCTCTTCAAGTGAAGGTGCGGTACTGTTAATATCAGTGTAACTCTCAAAGGCGACACAGCTCCCCGCATTTCCTTGCTATTCTTATAGGATTCAAGTGGGCAGGCCACTACAAATCCTATTCCTATGTTTACAAGATCCTACGAATCAAAGAGGCTCAAAGTGTCCATCACAACCGACCATATAGACCTCTACACTGCAAATGTCCCTGCTCATCTTCAGTACAAGGAACATACTGTACTACTATCATACTCCCTCCGTTCCAAAATATAAGTCTTGGTAGAGATTTCCACTATGGATCACATATAGATGTATCCAGATACATTTTAGAGTGTAGATTCACTCATTTTGCTCCATATGTAGTCCATGGTAGAATTTATACAAAGACTTGTATTTAGGAACGAAGAGAGTACATATTAAAGAAGAACGAAAGAAGAACATGGTAAAGAAGAGCAAGCAGATTTTGGATAATAAAATGTTCGTTGCGCAGTGCCCACACATGATGAACCAGAGCGCATTAAGAATGCAACTCCCAGCTGTCTCTCGACCATTTCAGGCGGTTGCATGAAGATCCTACGTCTCCTAACCCTTCTTCTTCCTCGTCTCTGATTCTTCCCATACAGAACACCGCACGGGCCGCCGGCCGGACCACCGGCCCCCACCGCCTGTGTTCCTCCGCCACCCCCACCCCCACCCCGCCCCAACCCCCACCCGGGTCGAGTTTTCTTTGTTCGGCAAGGCCCCACAACCACCCGAGCCCCTTCGATCGCACCGGCGAACTCCGGCGAGCTCTAAAAAATCGACTGACCCAATTTTGAAATTTAGTCTACTATGATTTAACTAGTGTGGAATATAAAAGGGGAAAACCATAAGCATTGGGAGTATAGTGTTGAGCATGCCATGGCGGATCTGAAGGTGCAAACCGGACAAAGGCAACTTTGCAACCAAGACAAGAAATTAGAGTAAAGCAGTGGCTATCTATTTTTGTAGCGACCCGACCCAGAATGGATCGAAGTCTCTGTGCTTAAGTGTCATCCCTGGATCGGTATGCTGACACACATAGTACTCGAGGAATTATAACAGAGTTCAATCACACTTTATTACATCGATGTTCTCAAAAGAGTATTTATTACAATAATATGGCCAAAGGCCATCTAAATAAAAATAACTGCGGAAGCTTCAAAGGTGAATGAGTCCATCCAACTCCACGACAAACTAAGTGCAGAACAACGACCTATCGCACCTTTAATCTTCGTCGGAAAAGTCTGCAACATGAGACATTGCAGCCATGTAGGTCAGCACATGGAATATGCTAGCAATTTCACACCATAGAATAATAATAAATGAAAAGACTATCTCTATATGAAAATTTAGCTGGTGGAGGCTCTAAGTTTTATTTTTGCATAAAGCAAAGTTTACCCTACAACAAAGGAATAATTTTTTATTACTACTAAGTTAAAATGCCATTATTGAGAAGGTTCCTCCAACTCAATCCCAAAATTCCCAAGTTATTAGTAACCCAATAATTTCATTAAATGGAGTGATGAGATCAACCAATAATTCACTTCTAGATACTCAAGTTGTCCATAACCGGGGACACGGCTAATCATGATTAGTTTGTACACTTTGCAGAGGTTTGCACACTTTTCCCTACAAGACTCGACCACCTCCATGATCAAAAGATCAAGACATAGCATTTCAGCAGCATTTCCCCTTAACCCTGGGTAGACCGGTACACCTACTTTCCCCTACATCAGCTAGTCTACCACGGAAAGAGGTCACACAACTTACTCAACTATGCCAGAGCCCATAATGGCTTGTCGCTGCACACGGAAGTTTCTAGGCATGAAATATCTTATGATCCCTTCGAGCCTGGGTGGCGGACCTAGGGTAATCACATGGGTACTCCGGGATTCCCCTTGGGCAAGCACTGGTTACTCCAGGTGCCCCAAACAATCCACCTAGATGTGTATTAAAGTTGCCACCTTAAGTTGTCCCAAATTATTATCTCTAGCAACTTGCATGAATCACACATACCAATCCCCGTCTACGAGCATGGCTAAGCAATATATGACATAACCAAAAATTCCCAGGGTGATCAAAGGTCATAGGTTCCTACCACATGAACTAAAAAGCATAACCACATGTTCCCAATCCTACTCATGCAATCTTTGAGGGTGAAACTAATGCATAGTAAAAACTGGGTATTGAAAAAAAATATGATCAAAGTGTGAACTTGCCTTGCTGATGATCGTTGAACTCTAAGGATTCGTGGTAGCAAGCTTCGCACTCCGGATGATCTAAGGTAAGCAAGCAATAACATACATAAGCATACAAGCAAAAATCCAAAAACAAAACAAATGAAAGACTTCGAAAAAACTCCAAAACAACCAAATAAAGTTTCTGTATAGAACGTAATTTTTATAGCAACAAAAATAAATGATTTTGGTTTTAACAGAAAGTACACATTACGAGCTTCGATTTGCAAAAAGAATCACCTAAAACGGAGTTACGAAACTCGAGTTACGGCCTAACGAAGTTTGAATTCAGATCTGTTTGAATTCAAATTTTAAAATTTTCAAAAATATTTTTCGTTTGGTTCTCTGGATAGAGGATATTTTTATGAAGCGGTAGGAAAAAGAATCAACTAAATCAGATCTATAGACTAAAACATATACTAGAACCAAGAATTGATATAGAATCTGAGATTGGAAAAATACTGGAAAAGAAGAAATAAATTCAGCCAGATGCCAAGTGGCACTTTCTGATTGGTTGGCTGGGTGCTCACCGGACTTGTCGCCAGAGATGAGGAAGATGGTGGATCCGGTGTACTTCGGCGAAGGATGTGTGCGGGACGGTGTAGAGGACGATGAGGCGGATCCGAGTAGCAGTGCGACGGGATAGTTCTCGTCTCCTGGCGCAGTGGAGAAGCCACCGGAATACACGAACTCCGACGAGCAATTGGCGAGGTTAGAGAGGGGAAAAAGCTCCAGAAGGAGAGGGCTTCGGACGAGGGGAACTTGGTTGTCTCTGTGGGCTTTTATAGAGGGTCAGGGGAAGCCAGAGGAGAGCGGGGCATTGCCGGAATTAATGTGTTTAATGGCTGCAGTATGAAGCATTCGTGGTGGCCATTATGGTTGTCTAGGAGGCGCACCAGGGGATGGGAGGGGTCGAGGGAGGTAAGGGGAACCAGTTCCGGCAGTTATTGTGTTGGGAGAGGGAGAGGAAGGGAGGGATCGAGGTACAAGCGTCCATGGTTGTTGCTCTCTGTTCATGTTCCTGTAACGATGAGAGGAGGAAGATGGACATGGGTTGGGCTGGAAGATATGGGCCTTAGTGGGAGAAGTTGGGCCAAGGGCAAAGGAGAAAAAATAGATAGATGGGCTAGATAGGCTGACAGAGAGAAATCTTAACTAAAATCAATATTAGACTAGATAATCAATAAATAAATTGTTTTCTCTCTCAGAATTATTATTTAGATCTGAAGAAAAATGTTCACATAATAATATGGTCTTATATATGACCTTGTGAACATTTATCCGGCCTAAAATGCAAATTTTTAAAAATATATATTTTTGCTAAACTAAAAGATAAATTGCAAATAAAACCCAACAAATATATTTTGGTTCCAAATTCAAATTCCAATATTTTCCTTCTGATTTTGAAGAAGTCATTTTATCTTCTCTCTTTATTTTATTTTTGGAATAATGGAAATAAATTTTTTTGGTGGAACCAAGTTTGATCCAATTTCCAAATTTTGAAATTTCAAAAGTGGGTTTTAGGGAAACTTCTAACTCTCTCTTTTGGTCCTTGAGTTGCTCAAAGTTCCTTGGATCAAAATCAAATAATACAAATGGGGCAAAAATGCATAAATCATGGATGCATATGAATGATCTATTTATAAACATCCAAATTGAAAATTTGGGATGTTACAATTTTCTTATTGCGATAAATAAGTTGAGAAGATACGAAAGAGTACCGCCTCTAGTGTGGCGCCGTGTACGCATCTGCTGAGAATTTGATGGTGTTGCGGTAGCGATGGCTGTCGGCGGCGTGGAAGCAGATCTAGGAGGGTAGACAGTGGCAGCGGGGCGCGGTGCATGAGATGGTCGTAGGAGCGGCGCCGGCAAGGTGGACGATGGCGGGGATGAAGCAAGAGGACGGGATGCAAGGATCCTGGTCCGAAGCCATGGATGAGAGAGGTCGATCTCTTGTAATGGACGGCAGCGTCGGGGTATCAGCTCAGGCATGGTGGAGGAGGACGGCGGTGGATGGGGCGGCGGACGAAGGAGGGTGGGGTGGAGAGGGTGTTTTAGCGCCCACGGAGTACGAATGGGGAAAAGGGAGGTAGAGAGGAAGGAGGAACCATGTATTCAGGGCGCGCTTGTCTCAAATGCGAGGAAATTTACAAACTTAGCCCCCGTTTCAAATTTCTACTACATCACAGCAACATTAGTCGGTTGGGGATAGGACGGTAATCTCGCATACACCGAATATTTGCCGACAAGAGTTTGTTTTTGTATGAATATGAATCGGGGAGGGAGTCGATTTCAGCCGAGGACACACTGTGTTTTGGCGCCCACCGTGTATGAATCTGGGTGAGAGGCGGTTATGTCACATTTGGGTGAAATTACAAACCTACCCCTATCGAAACCTATAGAAATCCAGCAGATAGGCTTTGCGTGGCAGGGATAGGCAGTAGTGATTTCCATCTCGTAGATTTTGGTTTTGGGCGGTTACTGCGAATTTCCCTGCTACGTTCAAATTTTGCAGAGTGCATGTTTTACCATGCCAACTCAATTTGAATCCCGTTTGTATTCTACTTTTTCGGGCGGGATTCATTTTCAATTGGAATTACATTCTATATACATCATTTATATATATATACTTTCAAAAGCACAATAAAGAATTCTGCTCCTTTATATGTATAATATGATTTACAAATACAACGATCTCGAAATCTTAAGGTTGAATTCAAAAAAATTAACCAAATTATGTTCTACTAAAATGTATGGATCAGTAATATCTACATATTAAATAACATAGGTGTGCGTGAATTCATATGAGTATGCATGTTTGATAGATCAATTTTGGTTCGAGTATGGATTACATGTATCATCATCTCGAATTCAAATATTTGAATCCCTTTTTTGTTCACTCCTTTCACGCCCATCTCTCTCGCATGCATGCTCCTTCAGGTAGCTGTCACTCTCTTTTCTCCAGCTCACCCGCACGCTCACTTCATGTATCTCCTATCCTCGCAAACATGGTCTCTCGACGTCTCCCTTGAGAAGTGTCACACTCTCCCTATCATTATACATTACATGATTTTCATTATCTCTCACGTCTCTACTGTTGTCTTGTATCACTCGGTACCTAAGCTTTCTTTTTCACTGCCACACACACAGTCTCCACTCGTATTTCACTTTGTCTTTCTCTCTATGGGATTCTCTCACACACCCTATATGTCTCTACATATGACTCATACCACTAAAATTACTCTCTCTCTCTCCTATAGACACAACATTTGTTGCAGTCTCCTTTTCGTCTCCGTCCTAGACTGACATTATTCATTTGTTTACCGATCAGACAACCCCGACTACCGTCTCCTCTCTCTCTCACATAGACACACACACAACTCCTGCTTCCACTCCCCTTCCCGACTACCATCTCTCTCTCACACACACAAAACTCTCGCTTTCGCACCCCAACTCGTATTTCTCTCACAAACATTTATCGACTAGCTAGCCTCTAGATAGGTTTATACACCTGCACACTCGTGCTTCCACCATCGCATACATGTCTCTCTCCCGCTCCTTGTATCTATGTAGATTTTTCTTGCCCTCTTGAGACACGCCCTCTCGATCATGCACACACACTATCGCCTCATTTTAAGCTGATACCTATCGCACACACACTTCTTGTGTCTTTGTCACACATGCACTCCGTCCTCCTCCACTCTCCCTCTCTCTCACACACACATGGGCTTTTTGCAACAACTAGCAAGATGCCCATGCATTGCACGGAACATCAAGATGCATTTGTATGAGTAGTTTATCTTGTGGGGGGAAAGGATGAATGAGGGAAGGCCTTATTTGCAAATGTGGAGAGGGGTGTGGGTATCTTTTTGCAAAATTGCCATAGTTTCCTTCCTATCCGTCAGATATAGATCGGACGGCCTATATTGCAGGATGGCAGGCACACGATCATCACCAACAATGCTTTTTATAAGAGTAGGGATAAAAAGTAGAGTTGGTGATGATGGTGGGCCTGCCATCCTGCAACGTAGGTCGTCCGATTTATATCTGACGGATAGGAAGGAAAATATGGCAATTTACCCGCACTCTTCACCACATTTGTAGATAAGACCTTCCCTCGTTCATCCTTTTCTCCCACAAGATCTTGATGTTCCGTGCAATGCACGGGCATCTTGCTAGTAAGAGTAGAAATTAGACATATACCACTTCTCAAATCTTGAAACCAACAACATTCCTCCCTTATCTCATCAAAACCGCCAAAGGAATATATTTTGAGTGAAACATAACATATTTTTAGTGATATACGTATTTCAAAACTAGACTTTTTTCTATCAAATCGGTGAATATGTATTAATCTACTTTGATCGTGTGGCAACGCATTGGCACATTGCTAGTAGTTATTATAATTTTTTGGACACCAGACAAACGGTGGAGTACATATACGAAGTGAAGAGGCGCACGCACACAATCAGCCTCTCGCTATCTCGCACACATGAGTGTTACGTAAAGGCGACGTTAACAAATAAACCCTAAAACCCTAGGTGCACGATTGCTGCATTCGTGGGTACCGGGTACGTGGTGGAGCACCTTCGTAGGAATAGTCAGCTCGCGTGATAATTTGATCCATAGGAGTTGATGGTCGGGACCACAGGTGAATGACTTGGAGCGTGGTGGCTCGCCAGTTTCCATAGATCAAGTAGCCACGTTTAAAATATCGTTTTTTAGCGGGGTTAAGAGTTCCGATTTTCAATGGCGCATTATAAGTAGTAAGTAGTTTTTAGAACGATTGGTATGGAGCAAAAATGGAATTCATGGTACTATGTACCTCCTTGGCGTATGGTTGTATGGTTTTTTTTGCGATGGAGGTTGTATGGGTTTATGTTGCGAGATGTTGAACCGTGTGCATGATACCAGCTAAGATACCACCATTATGGCCAGCCTTAATCATCACATGCAATAATTTAGTGCACCTTGAAATATGAACATGTGTGGGGCGTGTATGTTTTTAATGACTTGAGACTATACCTAGCCCGGCATGCAAGATGACTTATTATGCACCGTTCCACATACCTGCAGGAAGCCCGTTCGTCTCCAAATCTTTTCCTCTCCATGTGTGGAAACAATATGCCTTCCAAACTCTCCTTCTCCCTCCGGCGGTCCCACCACTCCACCCCGTGTGAAAAAATCTGCATGCATGACTCTCCTCCCTCCATGCTCGTCCAATCCATTGTGACCAGCAATATTTCCACCCCTTCGCTCCCTTGTAATTTACTCCAACAAATATGCCCACGTGGTTGTTACTTAACTGCAGGTGCATTGGGTCACTGACATATGGGCCCAACAAGGGTCTGACCCACATGTCAGTGACGCAACTGGACCTGCAGTTAAGTCAGTGCAGCTCAGTCCATATCTTATGTAGGTGTGCCATTGCTCGCTATAAATACTGCGCCTCCCACGACATCGCTATCTCCTTCCCCTCACGTTCACGTTCATCGCTATCTCCTCCCCCTCCCTCTCACGTCGACCACCATGGCATCGCCCCTCCCAAGCCCTAGGAGCCCCTCTGTGATGCCTGGATAATTCTACTACAGTAACCCTCTACTAATGTTGCCATGTCATCGCAATTATTTTTCTAAACCTTACTTTGTTCCAAACCCAATTCAAATTCAATTTAAAATAAAGTCAATTTTCTTTTAACAGTAAAACAAAAATGTCCACAGGGTTAGAAAAATTCACTAACAATTTTTCCTAAAGAAACCAACATTTTATGAATAACTGAAATGCCCTTAACCTATTTTTAAATTGGACCAATGACATCTAATTGGTTCATTTCAACTTAAGTAAATACTTAAACTGTTTAGAATAAACTGAAACCTCTTGTGCTACTGCCAAATATGTCCTAGTGTTTAGTTGCCAATTATCCTTTTAAAACCAAATTTCTTTAGTAGCTCAAAGTGATACAAAACTGTAGACAAAGAATAAAAAAATCAGAAATTAAAGAAGAAGTAAAAAAAGTAAAAGAGAAAACTACTAGCACTTAAGGCCCGATGCTACAGGAGCCGGGCCAGCCCACCAACACCCCTCATCCCCTACCTCTCTGTTCACCACACCCCGTGGACACGGAGGGCTCGTCCATGGTCGGGGATCGCCACACGGCGTGCATCCAGCCCCCTCGGCGTCCTACTTGACTCCACTCGATGCTCTGCGAACCCTAGCTTGCCATTCCCCCTCCCCTTGCGCCGCTTCCCTCTTCCCCGCGCACATCCGAGCCGTCGCCGCCATGACCCTCCTCGTCCACGCGGTCACCGAACTCCTCTCCGGCTAGATGTGTGTCCAGGAGCTCCTCCATGTTCGTCTTCGTCGTCTACGCGCATCGTTTCGAGCAAGGACACCGTCATGCCGTCACCATCATCGGATCTCATCGCCACGGGCGCCGTCTCGATCCGCTCCACCCCAAGCCTCTTCGACCTCGCCGTTCGCTCCTCTGCATCCGCGGTGAGCTCCCGATGCTCCTGCGCCTTTTCCCACTACATCTCTCGTTCTGTATTGTCGTGGTTGTAGCTGCCGTAGGTGCGCCGCCGCGGGGCTCATCGTTCCCGGCGATTCTGGCAACCCCAACGCCGTGCAACCTCTGCGCACCACCATCGCGTGTTGTGCCCCTTCTTGTGTGGCCGAGCGCCGCCCTGCGCACGCCCGCTCACCCGGCTCCCTCCCCGTCCCTGCGAGCCTTCCCACGCCCGCCGACGTGCCGTGCTGCTGCTACCCGCTGCTCCGGTGCCGCTGCGGCCTCCCGCTACTTGTTGTTGTGCCGTTGGCCTCCCCTGCCTCGCTCCCGTCTCCAGCCTCCGTCGCCTCCCGCTGCGTCCCGGCTTGCTGCTGTCGCGCCTCTACTGCTGCTACCTTCGTATGGCCGCGCCGGAGCACCCTGGCCGCCCTCTGGCCAGGCCCCGCGCGCCACGCCTCGCCGGCTCGCTCGCTGCTGCCCGCGCCCCGGTGGCTTGCTGCGCCCGGCCGTGCCTCGGCGCGCGCTTGCCTCCTACCGCAGCTGCCTGCCCGCGTCCGCCGCTGCTTTACTCTGTCTACTGCTTCTTCTTGTACTGTAGCTGAGGCTAGCTTTTTTTAAATTACATTGATTAGCCCCTGTACAGTCTCAGAACAGCAACTAAACAAAGCTTAACTTAGCTGAAGTAAATATGTGCGGGTAGTGCACTTGACAGGGTTCAATTCTTCCTATTGAATCAAATCCAAAAGTTACCCGGATTAATTCCTACGAAAATGACAAATATCTATGTTCTGTTAACCGGAAGAACTGAAAAACAGATTCTGGAATTGACATCCGATTGCACTTTTCAGACAAATATTTGAGCAAGCAAATGGACACTAATGTAGATGGACCTAAGACTGTCATGTAGATCACAGCAGAGTGTCTAGATTTGATATAAGGCACTAATTCAAAGGATGTACAGAATGCTAGCTATAGCCTCCGCAAAACAACTAAGTGATGTTTAAAACTAAGGACTTAGCCAATTTTCAGGGATTCTAGTAAATGTTTAAAAACTTCGGAAAATTGTAGAAATTCATCCGTAGCTCGGATCGAAAAACTTTGTACATGAGAGTTGCTCAAAACGACGAGACGAATCTGAATACTTAGCCCGGTCGTCTGCCACACATCCCTAGCATAGCGAACACATAACTTTCCCCCTCCAGTTCATCTGTCCGAAAACGCGAAACGCTGGGGATACTTTCCCGGGTGTTCCCCCCTTCGCCAGTATCACCTCCTACCGCATTAGGTCACCTCTAGCACCGCGTATTGCCTTGTTGTGCTTTGTGATGCTTTGATTGCTCTATTATTTATTGTGTTTCCCCTTCGTTACTTCTTTCCGGTAGACCCGAGACGCTGCCGATACCCACGTGATCGACTACATCGACGACGACCCCTCTCTCTTGCCAGAGCAACCAGGCAAGCCCCCCCTTGATCACCAAATATCGCCTACTCTCCTCTATACTGCTTGCATTAGAGTAGTGTAGCATGTTACTGCTTTCCGTTAATCCTATTCTGATGCATAGCCTGTCATTGTTGCTACAACTGTTGATACCTTACCTGCAATCCTAAATGCTTAGTATAGGATGCTAGGTTATCATCAGTGGCCCTACATTCTTGTCTGTCTGCCATGCTATACTATCGGGCCGTGATCACTCGAGAGGTGATCACGGGTATATACTATATACTTTATACATGATACATGTGGTGACTAAAGTCGGGTCGGCTCGTGGAGCACCCGCGAGTGATTCACGGATTGGGGGCTGAAAGGACCTTTGTCCCAACGACCCTCTGTGTGGATCTTTGTGGCGAAGCGATAGGGCAGGTTGAGACCACCTAGGAGAGAGGTGGGCCTGGCCCTGGTCGGCGTTCGCGGTTATTTCAAGATAACACGTTTAATGAGATCTTGGTATTTGATCTGAGTCTGGCCACTGGCCTATACGCACTTACCATCTACGCGGGGACAGTTATGGGCACTCGATGTCGTGGTATCAGCCTAAGCCTTCGTGACATTAGCGACTGAACGGCGTGCGCCGGATTGGATTGGAACGCCTGCTAGGCTAGGTCTTCTTCCGACCGCCCTCGCAACGTGCAGGTGTGCAATGGGCGATGGGCCTAGACCCCTGCGCCATAGGATTTAGACCGGCGTGCTGACCTCTCTGTTGTGCCTAGGTAGGGCTGCGACGTGTTGATCTTCCAAGGCCGGGCATGACCCAGGAAAGTGTGCCCGGCCAAATGGGATCGAGTGTGTTGGGTTATGTGGTGCACCCCTGCAGGGAAGTTAATCTATTCGAATAGCCGTGATCTTCGGTAACAGGACGACTTGGAGTTGTACCTTGCCTTATGACAACTAGAACCGGATACTTAATAAAACACACCCTTCCAAGTGCCAGATACAACCCGGTGGTCGCTCTCTAACAGGGCGACGAGGAGAGGATCATCGTTTAGGATTATGCTATGCGATGTTACTTGGTGAACTTACCTTCTACTCTCTTCTCCTGCTGCAAGATGGAGGTTACCAGAAGCGTAGTCTTCGAAAGGCCTAGCTATCCCCCTCTTATTCCGGCATTCTGCAGTTCAGTCCACATATGATACCCTTAATCCATTTGATACCAATGCATACATATGTAGTGTAGCTCCTTGCTTGCGAGTACTTTGGATGAGTACTCACGGTTGTTTTACTCCCCCTTTTCCCCCTTCCTATACCCGATTGTTGCGACCAGACGTTGGAGCCCAGGAGCCAGACGCCACCGTCGACGATGACTACTACTACTCGGGAGGTGCCTACTACTACGTGTAGCCCGCTGACGACGACCAGGAGTAGTTTAGGAGGTCCCAGGCAGGAGGCCTCGCCTTTTCGATCGTTGCTACTTTTGTGCTAGCCTTCTTAAGGCAAACTTGTTTAACTTATGTGTGTACTCAGATATTGTTGCTTCCGTTGACTCGTCTACAATCGAGCTCTTGTATTCGAGCCCTCGAGGCCCCTGGCTTGTAATATGATGCGTGTATGACTTATTTTATTTGTAGAGTTGTGTTGTGATATCTTCCCGTGAGTCCCTGATCTTGATCGTACACGTTTGCGTGTATGATTAGTGTACGGTCAAATCGGGGGCGTCACACCCTCGCTGCATCACGCGGACGGTCACGCGTCGCCGTTCCGTTCCTCGCCGCCACTAGTCGAGGAGGACGCGTCGGTGTTCCGCTCCTCGCCACTACGCGATGCGTCGTCGTTCCATTCCTCACCGCCACTAGTCGAGGAGGACGCGTCGGCGTTCCGCTCCTCGCCGCCACTAGTCGAGGAGGACGTGTCGGCGTTCCGCTCCTCGCCGCGACGCGTCGACGTGGATGTGTCGGCGTTCCCAATCTCACCAGCACGCGCGTCGAAGGACGCGTCGGCTCCCCGCTACGAGGAGAACGTCGCGCCACCCGCCGAGCCCCCTCCCCCAGCCTTGAGGAGCTTTGGAAAGAAATGGATGTTGCCTTGTGGGAGGCTTTGCCTCCAGTAGAGCGGGCCAAAATAGAGGCGGAGAAGAAGGCCGAGGAAGAGAAGCGCACCGCAGAACAAGCTGCCTGGGAGGCCTATGTCGCGTCTGAGAGAGTCAGACGATTGGCTCTTTGGCAGAAGGCTCGTGCGAGGGCTGTGAGGGTGGCGGAGGACGCCCGTGGCGACGCCCTAAGTGCAGTCGGGCCCAAGTGCCTCATCTATGCTTGGCGGTACATGGACCGGGTGCACGCTTCCAGCGAGGAGGAGTACCTGTTGGCGCCGGATCACCACACCGGTGAGATCACGCTCGCCCGTCAACAAGCCGCCAATCAGCACCTCGCGAGTTGCGAGGCTGAGGAAGAGGCGTTGTGTCACCGTGCTGGGAAACGGCCGCGCACCAGGGCACTCGTGGCGCGCCACAAGCGCTCCTGCGATCGTCGTGGCTTTTAGGAGGAGTATAATTTTTGTGTTGAAAGGCGATCTCATTAGTTTTCGGATGCAAATGATAAATCCCGAACGTTCAGGAATTTTTAGCGTCCTTAATTAAGTATGTAAAAGGGAAAGTTTGGAAACCTTGTGTATTCGTACGCATTTTGCAAGTACGTGCATATAGCACAAACTTTACTATATACTATCGCACTACACGTCTCTCTCGATATATGCTTGCAGACTGTGCTACTCCCTCCGTCCAGGTCAATAAGTCATCTTTGGTTGTGCACCGTGACCAAGAAGGAGGGAAGACTTATACACCTAGACGGAGGGAGTACTACTATTACTTATGTACGTGCAAATGTACGTTTTAACATTACGATGCGGTTTTTGTAAAAGTAGAAAAACAACACTAGTCAAGCTTGTGAAACGATTCAATGCAAAACAAATGCAAAATTGCTCGTTTGATTGTTTACTTTTAGCTTCCTTCTCTGTGGTTATTTCTCTGTCGTACTTTGTACGGAGTATCTCACTGGTTGGAAAGGCATGCAAATTCCCAAACCGCTTCCTACACCCTATATTGAATTTTTTGCCTAACAAGTTGTGCCGTGCAATTGGAATTCCAACTTGAGTACTACTACTAGTAGGAGTACCAGGGGCCAGTTCTTTTAGGCTTCTAGATTAGTAATCCCATAACTACTACCTCCGTCCTGGTTTATTGGTCCCCATTGTAATATGTGTCAAATTTTGCTCATAAATTTAACTAATGAAATGTTAGTGCATGTCACATGCACTACTCCATCCGTCTAGGTGAGTAAGTCATCTTAGGTTGTGCACCGTGACAAAGGAGGAGGAGAAAACGAGAAACGTTGATGTTTATTTGCTAATTAATAGTATTGCTTGTAATGAACTAGCCACTGCATGTTGTGTTTGATATCTCAAGTCATTAAAAGCATGCAGACTCTTTATCTCTTATTAGTTGATATGTCAAGAAACAAGAAACGGGGTGGAAGTTAATGCACCGCGCCTAAGTGTTTTGGGATTATTTGGTTTTCGTAAGATGACTTACACACCTAGACGGGGGGATTACAATGGTGAGGAATAAACCAGTTAAATCTTTGGTCAAAATTTAGCACAAATTACAATGGTGAGGAATAAACCAGGACGGAGTAGTAGTTTAGAAGCCCAAATAAATGAGTGAGGCGCCTTATTGTTACTCTCCACTGTGACTAGTCTTGTGGGAGAAGCTGGGGAAGCCGCCAAAAGAACTGGCCCTAGGAGTAGTAGCTAGGGATCGAGTGTGCAAGATGAACCGGAGAAATTAAATGCAGAGAGATGAAATGCAAAAAAGATGGAGGGATGTGATGGTTGCTTGTCCGTTTATTTTACCAGGCCACTTATTACTGGGAGTGGTTGGGTTTTGTGATATGACGGCTTTACTGCCGCGCCACGAGCGGGGTGAGAGGTGAGACTCCCGTGCAGCGCCGCCCTCTACACTTGTACTACATCGGTCGTGGTTTATTAGTCCCCCATTGAATTTGACTGAAGATTTAACTGACAAAATGTTAGTGCATGTCAACAAAAACTATATTGTTGGATTCGTATTTGAACATAGTTTTGAATGATATAATTTTAGGTGACATGCATCAGCATTTATCGTACTATATATAATGTTAGTTCAATTTTTGGTCGTACTAATCTATAGTAGTAAGGTGCCCGTGCGTTGCACCGAAGAGTGAAATGCATTGATCGGGGAGTTGTTTATTTTGACAAAGGATGTTGGGGTCATCTCATGTGTAACGGGTATTGATAGGTTTCTCTGGATATTATTTCCTCTCTAGACCTCACAAACATCTGGGTGAAATAGATAAAAAGGTATCTTTTGCAAACAAAAGTGTTCAACTGTTCAACCTGCATCCAAAACTTGTGAAGAAATAACACTTATTGTGCTTTGCAAGAAATGATCTTTAAGAATTAGTTTTTGAGTATCGGTTGTTATACATGTTGGCTACAGATGACATGGCACTTTCTTATAGTCAACAGTTGGTTATACTATTAAGTAATATTAACCATGCCCTTACACCCCTAGATGGAGGGATTAAATCAGGATGACTTGCAAGCGGGCAGAGGAGATGTAACAAATGGTTCATCGTAAGTCTTTCACCAGTACTGTAGTAAAAATTCATACCTGGAAGATTCTAGACTAAACCATAAACGGATACACTTTTATTCATGTGCGATACTCCAATAGAGCAAGATCCTACATGGAAGTCTCCACATGCTTAGATAGCGGATTACATTGGGGGGTTTCGAACAAGAAGGACAAAAACACATACGGTGCAACAGGAGCAGCACCGTTGGCGTTGAGGTTGCCGCCCATGTCCAAACACCACGTAGACACGGTCTTTGAGCACGGTTCATAGTCGTTCCACGCTTGCGCATTGAAGTTTGTAACTATTTTAGATTAGAATATACTACTCCTCCGGTGCTAGTAGTAGAGCAGAGTCCTACTCTACTACTCTACTCAAGCAAGTTAGGGCATAGCACTGTAGGGAGTACCAGTATTGTGATCACTCAAGCAAGTTGTCTGACATCGACATGACCCTACGTTGCTGGTATGTGTCTCGTAAGTCAAGTGGCGTGCTGTAGTCATCATCACCTGTCCACTTCCCGCAGCACATATTTGCTTCTCCATCTTTGTCCGCACATAATCTCGTCCAATCTTCCATCCCCACTAAGGCGCCTCCCCCCCCCCTCGTCCGAAACCCAAGCACTAACAATGCCAGAACCGAGCAGCGTCCGTCGAAAGAGTGGCTGGAATTCGCTCCCCACAGAGGTAATCAAGCTCATTGTTTCACGTGTGGACAATCTCAGTACCATGCTGCTCGCCGCGTGCTCGTCGGGGTTGTACCGTTTACTCAAAGCCCTCAGGCCGGAGCTTTTTAAGCCAACTCCTTGCTTGCTGATGTCGCCTGATCTTCAGAAATGGCGTGTCACGCAGCATAACGATCATAGGGTGGCGAGCATTAACCCCCTTGACTGCGATCCGATCCCCGTCAGCCTCAACTACATTAACGGTATGTACTGGGTCGGCATGAACACGTCTTGGATGGTGCTCGTCGATGGTCGCGGCAGCTGGATGCTCGTGGAGGTCTACACCTGGCGATTGATCCCCCTACCTTCGATTAACACTGCACTGCTTTGGCACCGCGGCCCAGAATACTCGGAATCTTATAGTAGCCAACATGATATCAAGTTTGATTTGCTCAAGGTTGTAATCTGCCAAGTGCCCACAAGATCTGCGAATTATAAAGACTTCAGGCTAATTGCGTTCTTCAACCGCGGTCTCGCCTATCTGATAGGTCACTGCGGTAAGTGGATAAATCTGCACGTCCATCGCAGGATCATACATCCTCCATGGTTCTCTGATGCCATTGAACACAAGGGCTTCATTTACGCTGTCGACTCCTTCTATGGCTGAACGTATTGCTGGCCTACTCCAGTGCTCGCTACAAATGGTTGTTACAGCAGTATGTTACTTTCCTATGATATCATGATGGCTTTCATATATTACTGTCGCTGAAAAAATATTCATGCTCATAACATGCTGTTCTTAAGATTGACTAAATCAAGAGCCCTTTTTTATTTGACTCCAACTTGATATGATGTTGTAGGCCGCCTGGTGTCCCTACCCTTCCTAATCCCAGAACCTTTCAAAGAAAAGCGGCATGGCAGTTGCAGATGGTTCCTGGCTCGATCAGACGACAGCGAAAGATTGATGATCGTTCGCACGTACCGGACGTGTTGTTTCACGGAATACAATCAACGTCACTGCAAGGTCTTTGAGCAGGATCCCAGCTTCTCTGGGCCTTCAGGAATTTTTGACTAGAGGCTGGTAAGTAGCCTTGGTACACGCTCTCTGTTTATCAGACTGAATTATCCGATTAACCAGGAGATAACCGACGGCAAGGATCATGATGGCAGCGCGGTTTCGTTCATCAGGCAAAACTGTGTGTACACAGCATACCATGCGTCTCTGCATGCACCATACCCTGATATGTGCCGCCACGCTCTGCAGCCCAAAGTAGGAGAGAGGGTCGCAAGTATCAGACTTCGACCTGCTGGCTGGAGTTTCCCTCGTCAGGCACCCATCTAGTTCAAGCCGTCAGCCAATCTCCACAGCTTAATAAATAGTAATGTCTAACTGAGCCAGTTAGTTAGATGCGTACACTTGGTGTAGTAGGATCTTTATTTAGTTTGATGCATACACTTGTTCTTTTTTGGTAGCCCTTTTGTAATGATGGTTGATGTTTGGTTTGGAAGAGAGAGCTGCATCTTCACTCTTCTGGCCTGCTTACTGCTTCTGTTGCACCCCCATCCCTGGTTGCTGCTGCTGCTGTTTTCAATGTACAATCAGTAGTATATTTTGTCTGTTGGTTGAATAAATGTGTTGTTAGAATGACAAACACAATGTTTTGGAAGTCGTTGCACGGTTCAATCCTTTAGTGCCCCGTACCGTACGTAGCGCATACTATTTTTCGTACGGAACACATTTTCCACTTGTTGATAGCATGCAGCCCACTGATGAAGGCCCAATAGAGAAGCCCATAATTAACTGGAACGGAGGCTCTCACATGAATCCGGCCCAGGTACATGCTCATGGTCCCCTAAACATAAATAAGTAAATAAATATATAAAGCTAAATGTTCATGCACCAGTTCTTTGAGAAAATAGGTAGCCCAGTATTTCTTTTTGAAGAATACCCAAGCTAGGCCTATTTGTTTTCTCCGAATTACTGGGCTGCAAATCTTCAAGACGAGGAGGGATGCATTCCGGTCTGGCTTAAGAGTATGGTCAATGTCTGTTAAAAGTAATATCAAAAGGGGTTGAAAATTCCAAAAAATTTATAGCAAATGGGATATAAGTTTCTTTTTTTGTTTTTGTTCTTCACTGATATCTTATACGTATTTCATTGGATTTAACATGACATAGTACTAATTTATTTTTAAATTTGTTTTAGTATGGCTATTAATTTTTGGATTAAGAATATTTCATTCCCCGGCAAAAAATTGCGAATTTTCAAAATTTCCCACATATTTAGTTAATTTTTTTACCCTGGTACTGACCAGAAAATGGCCAACAATTCTAAAAATGAAAAACGGGCTGCAATAAATTCCATATGAATTAGAAAATGAGTAAAAATTATAAAATAATAGCAAATGGGATGTACACGCCATAGATTTCGAGGCTGACTTGTTTACGCAAGGCTTTGTCAGTGAACACACGATTCTAACAGCAGTGACTGTTGGATGTCCATCCAACGGCCGACGTGCTTCTTCAATCTCTGATCTTCCTGCTCCAGCCGCCTAAACTAGCGCCGGCGGGCCTACCTGCTCCCTCCTCTTGTGACCCACTGTGATGCGGCGTAGGCTTCCCCGGCCCACCCTACTCCCTCCGCTGGCCTGGCCGCACGCAATCAGCTGCCTTCTTATTACGCGAAAAAAATGATTCCTCCTACTGACATCTGGGGCGCACCGGTTGGGAGGCTGACCTATGGGCCTACTAAGTTGACGCGTACGCAGGGCTTGTCAACTTAGTCAACAAACGATTCTAGCAGTAGTAACCGTTGGATTTGAATCGGACGGTCATGCTGCTTCTTCAATCGCTGCTCTTCTTGCACCAGCCGCCCAAACCAGCGCCGGGGAGACTGCCTGCTCCTGCCTCCAGTGCCCGGTTGTGCCGCCGTTGAGGCCTCATCACCCCTACTACTTCCACCGCTAGCCAGGCCCTGCGGCAACGGCAGCCTCACAACGCAGCCGAACCAGTGAACCGTCATACTCCTCTCCGCGTGGGCATCCACTGCTGCATCTTCCCCGGCTCCGCATCGTCCCCTTCCTAGGCCTCGTCGTCGTCCACCGCCTTGGTGCTCTCGGCGCGGCGTGGCCAACGTGATCAACGACATTCCATTGGAAGAGTACTGTACGTGGAGAGGCTGACAGCTGGGTCCACGGCCACAGCCCAGTTTTTTGTGATTTGCCAAGTAAGTCGCTTTGTCACGCCTGTTGGGCTGCAAATCTTTCAAGACGAGGAGAGCTTTCATTCGGCTGGCCGAGAAAATGGCCCATCAGTAATGACAAATGGGTTGTTCATTTTTAAAACACATCAAACCAGCAATTAGTTTCAAATATCTTTTTTCATTTCGAGATTTTAAATTACATTAATTTTTATGCATGGAGAATTTGTTGGATTTTATATTGATATACATTTATTTTTAAAATCATTTTGAATGTGAGTCGAAATTTTGGGATTAAAAACAGTTCGGACCGTGCCGAAATGTGCAAAATTTTGTATAATTTTTTAACCATGGCCACAATATGGGCGGTAATGCTAACAAAAAGAATATGGGCTCCAAAAAAACCTTAATAATTAGCAAATGGGTTGTAAATTATTAGAAATAATGGCAGATGGGATGTATGTTGTTTTCCACAAATTTGAGGCTTTCCTAAAAAAAGGTTGACGCACAAGCAGTGACTGTTGGATGGCCATCCAACGGCCGTCGTGGTTCTTCAATCTCTGCTCTTCCCACTTCAGCCGCTCAAACAAGTGCCGGCGGGACTGCCTGCTCCCTCCTCCCCGCGGCCGGCTCTGCTACCGCACAGGCCTCACCGCCCCACCGTAATCCCATCGCTGGCCTAGCCATCCCTCTACTCACCCACACCTGTTGTTATTCTCCGGCGACGGCAGACGAACCAGTAAACCCTCGTCCAGTCGTACTCCCCTCCGCGTGGGAAACAACTGCCGAGTCTTCCCTGTCTTCGTGTCGTTCCCTTCCTAGGCCTCGCCGTCATCCACCGCCCTGGTGCTCTCGGCGCGTCCTGGTCAACGTGGTCGACAACCGACATGCATCTGAAGTGGACTGTATGTGGAGAGGCCGACAGTTGGGTCCAGGGCCGCACGCAAGGAAATGCCTCCTTATTACACGCAAAATAATGATTCCTCCACCTGACATCAGGGACCCACTGAAAGGGCCTCTGTATTTCATGAAAAAAACATTACCGCCGCTGACAGCTCAGACCCACCAGCTATATCTTGGCACGCAAGGAAGTGCCTCCTTATTACGCACAAAAAAATGAATGCTCCCCCTGTTAGCTAGGACCCAGTATAGTGGCAGGCTGACTTGTGGGCCTACTAAGTTGACGGGGACGGAGGGCTTTGTCAACTTAGTCAATATGCACAATTCTAGCTCCAGTGACCGTACGATGTCCATCCAACGGCCGTAGTGCTTCTTCAACCTCTGGTCTTCTTGCTCCAGCCGCCCAAACCAGCACCGGTCGTGCCTCATGCTCCTGCCTCCCGTGGTCGGCTGCGATGCGGCGGAGGCCTCACCGCCCCCTGTTATTCACTCCCACCGACGGCCAGGCCATCCCTCTACTCACCCACACCCCATGTTATTCTGCGGCGACGGTAGCCTCACACCGCAGTGAACCAGTGAACCCTCGTACTCCTCTACGTGTGGGCATCCACTGTCGCGTCTTCCCCGGCTCCGCGTTGTCCCCTTCCTAGGCCTCGCCGTCGTCCATCGCCCTGGTGCTCTCGGCGCGGCGTGGTCAACGTGGTCAAGGAACGGCTTCCATCGGACGTGGACTGTACATGGAGAGGCTGACAGCTGGGTCCATGGCCGCAGCAAGGAAGTGCCTCCTTATTACATGCAAAATAATTATTCCTCCACCTGACAGCAGGGACCCACCGGACGGGCCACTGTATTTCGTGAAAAAAAATGTTTCCCTCCTGACTGCTGGGACCCACCAGCTACATCTTCGCACGCAAGGAAGTGCCTGACAGTCGGGACCCACCTGGTCGAAGCGTACGTAGCATTGTCATTCTGGTCGTGAACGTGTACGTACATTTATACTGGTGGATGTAGAGGCGCGCATGTGTCGTAGTAGAGGCGTGCACGTAGCATGTACACGTACGTACAGCGGCCAGGGTGCAAGAAAGAAAATACGGCCATGTATGTGTACATATGGGCGGGGTCTCGAACGCCTACTCGCGCATACGTACGGCCAGGGCTCGTATACATGGCTGGGTCGGAACGGAGAAACAGAGTCGTCATCGTGTTCATGGGGAGGCAACGGAATGCGTTGTGTTCATGGGGAGGCAACGGAATGTGTCGTGTTCATCGGGAGGCAATGGAACGCGTGGAAGCCAACTGGTTGGATCGGAAACGAATGTGTGGTCGTGTTCATCGGGAGGGCTTGGACGGAACAGGCGATGGAAACGAGGCCTGGCGTACTGCAAAACGGAGGAAATGGACCTCCTATGTTCGGAACGGGGTCCTGTTGATCGGGAGGGGTGTGGCGTACCGCAAAACGGAGGAAACGGACCTCCTACGGTCGAAACGGGGGTCCTGTTGATCGGGAGGGGTGTGGCGTACCGCAAAACGGATGAAACAGACCTCCTATGGTCAAAACGGGGATCCTGTTGATCGGGAGGGGTGTGGCGTACCGCAAAACAGACGAAATAGACCTCCTACGGTCGAAGCGGGGGTCCTGTTCATCGGGAGGGGTGTGGCGTACCGCAAAACAGGACTCCATGGGATACTGTTCATCTCCACCGTCGACCTCCTCCAGCCTCCACGGGCTCCTGTTCATCCAGCCTCCACCGCGTGCTACTCCACCGGCTACTGTTCAACCACCCCTCCACTTGCACCCATCTGCTACCTCTTGAGCTTGCGTTGGATTTCCCCAAAAAGGAAGGGATGATGCAACAGAGTAGCATAAGTATTTCCCTTAGTTTTTGAGAACCAAGGTATCAATCCAGTAGGAGGCCACGCTCAAGTCCCTCGTACCTGCACAAAACGATAGCTACTCGCAACCAACGCGATTAGGGGTTATCAATCCGTTCACGGTCACTTACGAGAGTGAGATCTGATAGATATAATATTTTTGGTATTTTTGGTATAGAGATGCAAAGTAAAAAGTAAAGGCAAAGTAAAAAAGCAAAGCAAGATTAAAGTGATGGAGACTGATATGATGAGACTAGACCCGGCGGCCATAGGTTTCACTAGTGGATTCTCTCAAGAGCATAAGTATTCTACGGTGGGTGAACAAATTACTGTTGAGCAATTGACAGAATTGAGCATAGTTATGAGAATATCTAGGTATGATCATGTATATAGGCATCATGTCCGTGACAAGTAGACCGAAACGATTCTGCATCTACTACTATTACTCCACTCATCGACCGCTATCCAGCATGCATCTAGAGTATTAAGTTAAAAGTAGAGTAACGCCTTAAGCAAGATGACATGATGTAGAGAGATAAATTCATGCAATATGAAATAAACCCCATCTTGTTATCCTCGATGGCAATGATGCAATACGTGCCTTGCTGCCCCTTCTGTCACTGGGAAAGGACACCGCAAGATCGAACCCAAAGCTAAGCACTTCTCCCATGGCAAGAACTACCAATCTAGTTGGCCAAACCAAACGGATAATTCGAAGAGACTTGCAAAGATAACCAATCATACATAAAAGAATTTAGAGAAGATTCAAATATTATTCATAGATAGACTTGATCATCAACCCACAATTCATTGGTCTCAACAAACACACCGCAAAAAGAAGATTACATCGAATAGATCTTCACAAGAGAGGGGGAGAACTTTGTATTGAGATCCAAAAAGAGAGAAGAAGCCATCTAGTTACTAACTATGGACCCGAAGATCTGAGGTAAACTACTCACACTTCATCGGAGAGGCTATGATGATGTAGAAGCCCTCCGTGATGACGGCCCTCTCCGGCGGAGCTCCGGAACAGGCCCCAAGATGGGATCTCGTGGATACAGAAAGTTGCGGCAGTGGAATTAGGTTTTTGGCTCCTGTTCTGTTTGTTTGGGGTACATAGGTATATATAGGAGGAAGAAGTACGTCGGTGGAGCTTCGAGGGGCCCACGAGGCAGGGACGCGCCCTAGGGGGGGCGCCCCCCACTCACGTGACCTCCTCTCTGATGCCTTGGCATAGGGTCCAAGTCTCCTGGATCACGTTTGGTGAGAAAATCACGTTCCCGAAGGTTTTATTCCGTTTGGACTCCGTTTGCTATTCCGTTTCTTTGAAACACTGAAATAGGCAAAAAAACAGCAATTCTGTGTTGGGCCTCCGGTTAATAGGTTAGTCCCAAAAATAATATAAAAGTGGAAAATAAAGCCCAATATAGTCCAAAACAGTAGATAATATAGCATGGAGCAATCAAAAATTATAGATACGTTGGAGACGTATCAGGCATCCCCAAGCTTAATTCCTGCTCGTCCTCGAGTAGGTAAATGATAAAAAGAGAATTTTTTATGCGGAGTGCTACTTGGCATAATTTCAATGCAAATCTTCTTAATTGTGATATGAATATTCAGATTCGAAAGATTCAAGACAAAAGTTTATATTGACATAAAAATAATAATACTTCAAGCATACTAACAAAGCTATTATGTCTTCTCAAAATAACATGGCCAAAGAAAGTTATCCCTACAAAATCATATAGTCTGGCTATGCTCTATCTTCACCACACAAAATATTTAAATCATGCACAACCCCGATGACAAGCCAAGCAATTGTTTCATAGTCTAACTTTTTCAAAACTTTTTCAATCTTCACGCAATACATGAGCGTGAGCCATGGATATAGCACTATAGTGGAATAGAATGGTGGTTGTGGAGAAGACAAAAAGGAGAAGATAGTCTCACATCAACTAGGTGTATCAACGGGCTATGGAGATGCCCATCAATAGATATCAATGTGAGTGAGTAGGGATTGCCATGCAACGGATGCACTAGAGTAATAAGTATATGAAAGCTCATCAAAAGAAACTAAGTGGGTGTGCATCCAACTTGCTTGCACATGAAGATCTAGGGCAATTTGAGGAAGCCCATCATTGGAATATACAAGCCAAGTTCTATAATGAAAGATTCCCACTAGTATATGAAAGTGATAACATGAGAGACTCTCTACTATGAAGATCATGGTGCTACTTTGAAGCACAAGTGTGGTAAAAGGATAGTAACATTGTCCCTTCTCTCTTTTTCTATCATTTTTTTATTTGGGCCTTTTCTCTTTTTTATGGCCTCTTTTCTCTCTTTTTTTATTTGGGCTTCTTTGGCCTCTTTTATTTATTTTTCGTCTGGAGTCTCATCCCGACTTGTGGGGGAATCATAGTCTCCATCATCCTTTCCTCACTGGGACAATGCTCTAATAATGATGATCATCACACTTTTATTTTTCTTACAACTCAACAGTTACAACTCGATACTTAGAACAAAATATGACTCTATATGAATGTCTCCGGCGGTGTACCGGGATATGCAATATGACAATGATGGAGTGTGTCATAATAAATGGAACGGTGGAAAGTTGCATGGCAATATATCTCGGAATGGCTATGGAAATGCCATAATAGGTAGGTATGGTGGTTGTTTTGAGGAAGGTACATGGTAGGTGTATGATACCGGCAAAAAGTGTGCGGTATTAGAGAGGCTAGCAAAGGTGGAAGGGTGAGAGTGTGTATAATCCATGGACTCAACATTAGTCATAAAGAACTCATATACTTATTGCAAAAATCTAGAAGTTATCAAAGCAAAGTATTAAGCGCATGCTCCTAGGGGGATAGATTGGTAGGAAAAGACCATCGCTCGTCCCCGACCGCCACTCATAAGGAAGACAATCAATAAATAAATCATGCTCCGACTTCATCACATAACGGTTCACCATACATGCATGCTACGGGAATCACAAACTTTAACACAAGTATTCTTTAAATTCACAACTACTCAACTAGCATGAATTTAATATTATCACCTCCATATCTTTTCTTAGTATTCACCACACTCAAAAGAAAGTTTCACAAATCTTGAATACCAAGCATATTATTATTAAGCAAATTACCTTGCTATTAAGAGACTCTCAAAATAATTTAAGTGAAGCATGAGAGATCAATAGTTTCTTTAAAACAAATCCACCACCGTGCTCTAAAAGATCTAAGTGAAGCACATAGAGCAAAATTATAACGCTCAAAAGATATAAGTGAAGCACATAGAGCAAAACTACATAGCTCAAAAGATATAAGTGAAGCACATAGAGTATTCTATCAAATTCTAATTCATGTATGGCTCTCTCAAAAGGTGTGTACAGCAAGGATGATTGTGGCACACTAAAACACAAAGACACAAACAATGCAAGACGCTCCAAGCAAAACACATATCATGTTGGTGAATAAAAATATAGCTCCAAGTAAATTACTGATGGAAGTGGACGAAAGAGGGGATGCCTTCCGGGGCATCCCCAAGCTTTGACTTTTTGGTGTCCTTGGATTTTCTTGCGGGCGCCATGGGCATCCCCAAGCTTAGGCTCTTGCCACTCCTTGTTCCATAATCCATCAAAAGAATTCACCCAAAACTTGAAAACTTCACAACACAAAACTTAAAGTAGAAAACTCGTGAGCTCCGTTAGCGAAAGAAAACAAAAGACCACTTCAAGGTACTATAATGAACTCATTCTTTATTTATATTGGTGTTAAACCTACTGTATTCCAACTTCTCTATGGATTATAAACTATTTTACTAACCATAGATTCATCAAAATAAGCAAACAACACATGAAAAACAGAATCTTTCAAAAACAGAACAGTCTGTAGTAATCTGTAGCTAGCACAAGATCTGGAACCCCAAAAATTCTAAAATATATTTCTGGACGTGAGGAATTTATCTATTAATCATCTTCAAAAAGAATTAACTAAATAGCACTCTTCAAATAAAATGACAGCAGTTCTCGTGAGCGGTAAATTTTCTGTTTTTTACAGCAAGTTCAACAAGACTTTCCCCAAGTCTTCCCAACGGTTCTACTTGGCACAAACACTAATTAAACACAAGAAACTCAACCAAAACAGAGGCTAAATAATTTGTTTATTACTAAAAAGGAGCAAAAAGCAAGGAATAAAAATAAAATTGGGTTGCCTCCCAACAAGCGCTATCATTTAACGCCCCTAGCTAGGCATAAAAGCGAGGATAGATCTAGGTATTGCCATCTTTAGTAGGCAATCCATAAGTGGCTCTCATGATAGTTTCATATGGAAATTTTATTTTCTTTCTTGGAAAGTGTTTCATGCCCTTTCTTAATGGAAATTGAAATCTAATATTCCCTTTGTCGGTGTACTAGAGTAGGGGTACCCTAGTATCCCGAACTCGTGCATGGGCAGTTGCAGCGCCCCGCGGCAAGGCTTGCCGGGTGACCGCCAAGACCCTCCGTGGCTCCCTTGAAGACCATTCAAGAACAAAGTACTCAAACCAAGGCCCCGGCAAGAGGAGCTTGCCGGGAAGGCCAACCCAGGCCCCGACAAGAGGATCTTGCCGGGAAGAGACAAGACCCCGGCAAGAGGAGCTTGCCGGGAAGGCCACTCAAGGCATACCAAGAAAGCTTGCCGCGACGTGCCCTACGTCCCGGCAAGGCCCGGTGAGCAACAAGCTCCCAAACACGACAAGACGACGACTGCGCCAAGGAGCTTGTCGCGGGAAACCCCCACTTCGTGCCCGCGCTCCAGCACACCTGCTAACGTGTCGCTCTAGGACTCTCCCAAGCACACGTGGCAGGAGGCTGTGCAGCTAGGGGTGCGCGGTGGCAAGCAGAGATGAAGAGAAGGCCATCGTGGCAAATGGTGGTGCTCCTAACGGTCACTTTTTGCACTGTTTAGGCAACTCAGACAGGCATTTAATGCCCTTGTCCCCTGCCGTCAAAGTTAGGTAGGGTGCACTGTATCCACAGTAGCGGTAGCTGCACCTACCGCATCCTTTTCCATTTTTACCCTTCTTGTCTACGTTGCCCCCTGTCGGTGACCCCTTGAAAGTATAAAAGGAGGCCCAAGCGCAACGTAGAGGGGGTTCGGCCGGCTCGGCTCATTCGGAAGCACCAGAAACGCTCCCACGCTCAGTCTGATAGCGTCCATCGCTCCTGAGCAAGGATTCAATATACACAAACAAGCAGCAGTAGGGTTTTACGCATCCGTGCGGCCCGAAGCTGGGTAAAAACGGCTCGCGTGTACCGCCTCAATCCGCTCTTTGTGCGGCCTCCGCCCTCACCGAACCGAAAGGGGCCCTGTCCCCATAGGTGTTGGTGGAATCAGCCTCCCCGACATCTCTGGCGCGCCAGGTAGGGGGCGTCGAGATCGTGCGAACCCGATCCGGCGTGCACGCGAGCTAAATCTTCATCGTCTTCACCGACATGCCACCGAAGAAGAAGGCTTCGGGGGCAACAGCCCCGTCTGCGTCGCCTCCACCACCTCCGGAGCAGGCGGACGGTGGAGTGGACGCTGGCGGAAGAATGGACATCGACGAGGGTGCCCACAGCGCTGCCAAGTCCAAGGACAAGGCCGTGCAGACCTCGGCGTCCATACGCCCACCGCGCCCATCTCAGGAGGCGCGGGACCAGCAGCGTCATGGCGTTCGCAGCGCCATACGTCCGCTGGCCCAAGATCAAGCTGGTGGTTCGCGTGGCGTTCAAGACCAGCATGCACGCCAGCATGCTGGCCCCAGCGAGGTGCGGTCGCCTGGACGGGACACTGCCCCTTCTAACTTGGTTAGGAGTCCGAGCATGTCCCGCTCCTCGCACCGTTCACCTCTGCCGCCCACCACGCCGGCGAAAGCCTTGGCGCGGGCCCAGCTACTCCTAGATTATCCTCCGACGGCAGACAAGACCGACGAATGGAGGGCCACTATCCAGAGCCTCATCGGCTTCGCCAACGGCGACACTGCGCGGCAACCAAGCACCTCGCTGCCGCGGCAGGACAGCCGGACGCGAGCCGATGGCAACAAGACTGGGGGAGGTGTGACTTCCATGCACTCTCCACTACGAAGGCCAAAATCGCCGACTCGCCGGGTCCACCCCGACAGCGGCTCCACCGCGTCGTCGGACCCACGAGCTCGTCGCGACCAGCGCCAAGTTCTCCATGAACGACAACAAGAAGACGCTCGAACCCGCATCGAGCGCCGAAGAGAAGCGCAACGTCAATCCGACAAGCGCGCTGGGCCCTCTGTTGACATGCATGCGCCAGGGGAACCAGGCGATCTGCCGTACGCGGTAGGTTGTCCTGCGTTCACCCATGAGCTGCGGCAAGTCCAGTGGCCCAGCACAAAGAATTTCAAACCAGACGTACCAGAGAAGTACGACGGCAAGACGCATCCGTCGGAGTTTCTCAGCATCTACACCATCGCGGTGCAGGCTGCCGGGGGACGGGACGACAAGATCCTTGCCAACTACTTCCCGCTGGTACTCAAGCCCAATGTTAGATCCTGGCTCATGCACTTGCTGGACAACTCCATATCCTCCTGGGCTGATCTGTGCCATCAGTTTGTCGGCGCCTTTACAGGCGGCCACAAACCACATGGCCAAGAGAGCGATCTTCATCTGCTCGCCCAGAAGGAAGGAGAGCCACTGCGCAAGTACATTCAGAGATTCAGCCGTGTATAGCACAACATCCCAGACGTCCACCCCGCCGCGATCATTAGCGCATTCCATCAGAACGTGCGAAACCGAAGGATGAGGGAGGAGATGGCGATGTGTAAGATCAGAGATGTCAGCGAGCTTTACGCCCTGGCCGACAAGTGTGCACGCGCTGAAGAGGGGAGGAGGCTCCCCGGAGAGGATACAGGAGCAGGAGGATCTGACAGTGAGGATGCCGCCCCGACAAGGAAGGGCCGGCGGTGGAACAACAGAAGGAAAAAGGGCAAGGAAGTGCTAGTTGTCGAGCAGACCGGCAACGGAGGTGGCGCCAAGGAAGCTAGAGCTGGTGGCTCCGACAAGGAGGCCCAGCCTGTGGCGGCCGCCGACAAGCAGGACGGCTCCGGCAAGCAGTATTGTAAGATCCACCGCACCAGGGGTCACGATCTCCAGAACTACAAGAAAGTCGAACAGCTTGTTGAGCAACAGAAAGCTGAATACGAGCGACGCGACAAGGAGAAGGCCCAGGAAGGTGCTGGTGGATCCGGCAAGAAACGTCCCGGCCGAGGAGGACGCCGCAGCAAGGCCAAGCAGCGGCAAGGAGACAGACCTCCCCGCGGCCGCGACAAGGATGAAGATGACGATGACGATGAAGACATGGATGATGACGAGGCCGATGAGCAGGAATTTCAGAAAGCCACAGAGGTCCTGTGCGTTGACGGTGGTGCTTCTCTGTATACTTCGCACCACCAACTCAAGCAGTGGATGCGGGAAGTGAATGCAGCAGAGCCATCCATAGAGTCACGCAAGCCTCTGAAATGGTCCAGCACGCCTATCATCTTCGACATTGAGGATCACCCTGATCGCGTAACTGCGGTCGGGTGCTTGCCGATGTTGGTTTCACCAACTATCCGCAACCTCAAGGTCACGAAGATGCTAGTTGACGGCGGGGCCGGCTTGAATCTGATCTCCTCCGCGGTCCTTCAGAAACTCCAGATCCCTGACAGCGAGCTCGAGAAGACCGGCACATTCCAAGGAATCAGCCCGGGAAGAAGCAAGCCGAAGGGAAAGATCACGCTGCCGGTCACATTTGGCAGCGAGATGAATTTCAGAACTGAGAGGGTCACATTTGACGTTGCCGATTTTCCATTGCCCTACAATGGGATCCTTGGCCGTCCAGCGCTCGCCAAGTTTATGGCAGCCTCTCACTATGCATACAACATGCTCAAGATGCCAGGCCCGATAAGTGTCATCTCTGTCCCCGGCGACAAGAAGGATGCCCTTATCTGCGCCGACAAGATCTACCGGGAAGCAGCAGCCGCAGCTGATCACAACATACTTGCCGCTGAAGCTCCCGGGGGGAAGAAGAAGACAAAGTCCGGCAAGAGCTCTGATGCCCACTCCGGCAAGCGCACCTCTTCGGAGTGCTGCGCTACCGTCGAGGACGCACCATCGAGCTCCACCGGCAAGTGCAAGAAGACGATGGCAGCTCCACCCGAGACCAAGAAGGTGTCCGCCAAGAAGGACGGCACTGGTGGTACCTTCACCATCAGTGCCACGCTTGACCCCAAACAGGAAAGCGTGCTCGTTGCTTTCCTGCGGGCGAATGTCGACGTGTTTGCATGGCAAGCGTCTGATATCCCCGGTGTTCCCAGGAAAGTAATTGAGCACCACCTTGCCGTCTGTCCTCATGCGCGGCCCGTCAAGCAGAGAGTCAGGAAGCAGCGGTGGAGCGCCAAGAGTTCATTGCAGAAGAGATCAGGAAATTGGAAGCAGCAGGCCTTGTCAGAGGAGTGCTCCATCCCACGTGGTTGGCCAATCCTGTAGTCGTGCGCAAGGCGAACGGGAAATGGAGGCTTTGTATAGACTTCACTGATGTCAATAAAGCTTGTCCCAAAGATCCATTTCCCTTGCCGCGCATTGACCAGATTGTTGACTCCACAGCTGGATGTGATTTGCTTTCATTTCTTGATGCATACTCAGGATACCATCAGATCTTCATGGCAGAAGAAGATGAGGAAAAAACCGCATTTATCACCCCTTGCGGCACATACTGTTTTGTACGGATGCCCTTTGGGTTGAAGAATGCTGGTTCAACATTTGCAAGGGTAGTCCATGTCGCTTTTGAGCCACAGATACACAGAAATGTGGAAGCCTACATGGATGATATAGTGGTCAAGAGCAAGGACAAGGCTACCCTGATCCAAGATTTAGAAGAAACTTTTGCAAATCTGCGCAAGATCAACCTCAAGCTCAACCCCGAGAAGTGCGTGTTTGGAGTCCCTTCCGGCAAGCTTCTCGGGTTCTTTGTGTCTCAGCGGGGAATTGAAGCCAACCCCGACAAGATCAAGGCCATCGAGCAGATTGAAGCACCGAAGCGCGTCAAGGATGTGCGAAGGCTTGCCGGTTGCGTGGCTGCTCTCAGCAGGTTTATCTCTAAGTCTGCTGAGCGCGCCCTGCCGTTTTTCAAAATATTGAAAAAGGCAGGTCCAATGAAATGGACTCCGGAAGCGGAGGCCGCGCTGCAGGACTTGAAGAGGTACCTGTCCTCCACTCCAATACTTGTCGCACCTAAGCCACAAGAGAAGTTGCTGCTGTACCTAGCGGCAACCAATCAAGTGGTTAGTGCTGCGTTAGTAGCGGAGAGGGAGGCGGATGATGAGCCAGCAACCGCGACAAGTGAATCCAGCGACAAGCAGGGGGCTTCTCCGACAAGCTCTGGCCCCGACAAAGTTGAATCTGCGCAGACGTGCAAGGAGGTGCAGAAGAAGATGGTGCAGCGCCCAGTTTACTTTGTCAGCTCCCTTCTCCAGGGGGCTAGGTCGAGGTACTCTGGTGTGCAAAAATTGCTTTTCGGCCTTCTCATGGCCTCGAGAAAGCTGCGCCATTACTTCCAGGCACACGAGATCACAGTTGTCACTCGCTTTCCGCTGAAGAGGATACTGCAGAATCCAGAAGCAACAGGCAGGATTGTCGAGTGGGCATTGGAACTGTCAAGCTTTGGCCTCAAGTTTGAGAGCACTGCAACGATCCAAAGCAGGGCATTGGCAGAGTTCATAGCAGAGTGGACGCCAACCCCAGACGAAGAAATTCCAGAGACGAGCATCCCCGTCAAGGAGACAAGCAAAGAGTGGCTGATGTACTTTGATGGTGCCTTCTCGCTGCAAGGCGCCGGTGCTGGCGTGCTGCTTATCGCACCCACCGGAGAGCACCTCAAGTACGTAGTCCAGATGCACTTTCCCAAGGAGCAAGCAACGAACAATACTGCAGAGTATGAGGGTTTGCTTGCCGGCCTCAGAATCGCAGCCGACCTTGGGATCAAGAAACTCATTGTAAGGGGTGACTCGCAGCTTGTCGTCCGCCAAGTGAACAAGAACTACCAGAGTCCATTGATGGAAGCTTATGTTGATGAAGTGAGAAAGCTAGAAGCACACTTTGACGGCCTGCAAATGGAACACGTTCCACGAGCTCAGAATGACATTGCTGACGGCCTATCAAAGTGTGCATCACTAAAGTTGCCTGTGGAACCAGGGATCTTTGTGCTCAAGCTGACTCAACCATCCGTGACACCATCAACTGGACAGAATAAGAAGAGGAAGTTGGTTTCTGGTGACTACTTTCCGGCAGAGCTTCCCGAAGCCGCCGCCAAGAAGGTCCCCAAGATCGACGCCAAGAGTGCTGAGGAGCAGTCTGCTCCGGCGAACCTCTTGGTTTGTTCCGTTGAAGCAAACGCTCCCGACAAGTTTTGCTCCGGCAAGCTTGCCGGGGAATATCACGCTCCGGCAGAACCGCAGGTTCTTGCCGTAGAAGCGGATGTTCCCGCAGCAACAGATACGCCTTTAG
Source organism: Triticum aestivum (assembly GCF_018294505.1). Classification (NCBI taxonomy): domain Eukaryota; kingdom Viridiplantae; phylum Streptophyta; class Magnoliopsida; order Poales; family Poaceae; genus Triticum; species Triticum aestivum. The sequence continues at coordinate 645,018,587 of NC_057797.1, forward strand.
TCCTTGTTGTCGAGCCACAAGCTCCAGCATGGGCGCAGCAGATTGTCCGTTTCCTTCAGACAGGAGAGCTTCCCGAAGAGCAAGAAGAAGCTGAAAGAGTAGCCCGGCAGTCAAGTATGTACAAGTTTGTCGACAACACACTGTACAGAATAAGACTCAACGGTGTGAAATTGAAGTGCATTCGCCGGGAAGATGGACAACAGCTGTTGGCAGAGATACATGGAGGCATATGTGGTCACCACATTGGCGCAAGAGCACTTGTCGGCAAAGCATTCCGACAAGGCTTCTTCTGGCCGACAGCCCTCCAGGATGCAACTGCACAAGTAACCAAGTGTGAAGCGTGCCAGTTCCATTCCAAGCAGATACACCAGCCAGCTCAAGCTCTCCAGACGATCCCTTTATCCTGGCCATTTTCGGTCTGGGGGCTCGACATCCTCGGCCCCTTCCCCCGAGCTGTCGGGGGCTTTGAGTTCTTGTACGTTGCAATCGACAAGTTCACAAAGTGGCCGGAAGTGGAACCAGTGAGGAAGGTGACAGCACAGTCAGCAGTCAAGTTCTTCAGGTCGATTGTTTGCCGTTTCGGGATCCCTAACAGGATCATCACCGACAACGGCACGCAATTTACGAGCCGCACCTTCATGCAGTACGTCCAAGATCTTGGCGCCAAGGTCTGCTTCGCTTCTGTTGCTCACCCGAGAAGCAACGGTCAAGCGGAGAGGGCAAATGCTGAAGTGCTGCGAGGCCTCAAGACCAGAACTTTCGACAGGCTGCACAAGTGCGGAAGAAACTGGATCGAGGAGCTGCCGGTGGTTCTTTGGTCGATCAGGAACGACGCCAAATCGAGCCACTGGCCAGACACCCTTTGCTCTAGTCTATGGAGCAGAGGCAGTTCTCCCCACGGAACTCGTTTACGGGTCACCTCGAGTGCTCGCTTATGATGAGCTCGAGCAAGAGCAGCTGCGACAAGATGACGCGCTGCTCCTTGAGGAAGACCGTCTCCAGGCTGCTGTGCGAGCCGCTCGCTACCAGCAAGCTTTGCGTCGCTACCATAGCCGCAAAGTTAAAGCCAGGAGCTTCGAGGAAGGCGACCTTGTTCTTCGGCGCGTTCAGTCCGCCAAGAATTCCAACAAGTTGACGCCGAAGTGGGAAGGCCCTTATCGGGTGAAACGAGTCACTAGGCCCGGCGCTGTCCGCCTTGAGACCGAAGATGGCACTCCGGTGAGCAACTCCTGGAACATTGAACATCTTCGTAAGTTTTACCCGTAAGGCGCGGTTGCCGGAAGCTTTTCCGGCAACCACCTTTTGTACAAGTCTTGCCGCTGTTGCATGTAATCCTTTGTACAAAGCCGGGCGCAGACCCCGTGCACCAGTAAAGTTCATGTGCCCCGCACATCTTGTCAGTTTTTTATGCTATAATCCTTTTTCGCATATGTTATCTGACACTTTGTGCAGCACTAGACCCCGGTAAGCGATAACGAGCCCAAGGCTCCATATCATTACTTTATTTCTCTGTTTCTTTCTCAAAGAAGGAAGGTTCCCTCGCCCACAAGGTTTACCGGGGGGGGAAGGAGAAGATAATGGTGTGGACCAGGCCGTTCAAGAAAGTTTCTCCTTGCCGGGAAGCAGACGACAGAAAAGCTAAGTTGCTAAAGCTTGAGCAATCAGTTTTTTAAGTTTTTGAGTTATTTTCCTTGAACGACCGTGCTTTGTATGGAAAACCTGTGCGCGGAGGAACCAACTCGTAGCTAGTTGCGCCTTTACTTTGTTTCGAGTCCGCTCAACAACTTAAGTGAGCTGCTAGCGCCCTTACTTTGCTTCGAGTCCGCTCAGCAACTTAAGTGAGCCGCTAGCGCCCTTACTTTGTTTCGAGTCCGCTCAACAACTTAAGTGAGCTGCAACTAGTTGCGACAAGGTTGCTTGTCGGTAGCGACCCCGCCAGCAGGCTGCTGAAGTTCCGCACTCGGCGCTCGCGGCAAGGGTGCCTGCACCGGCAAGTTTCCCTAGAAAGCGTAGGGCAGAACCATACAAAGCCAAGAGTCGAGTAAAGGAAGTAACACAACAATTTTTTGCCTAAGATAGAGTTATATTACAAAAATAACTTGTCGCGCCTCTAATAAAGTGTTCCCATGACATGACTGGCAGCGACAAGAAAAGAAGAAAACGGACGGCCTAATCTACGCGACCGCCGTCAACCCTTTTGACCTCGTTCACCCTGTCCACAATGGGTGCGACGAGGGCCTTAAGTGCGTCAAGATCAGCGTCCGCCGGCAGCTTCTTGAGGACGTTGGTGAGGTTGAGGCCCGGATTGCGGAAGGCCACCTTCACCAGCACCTTCTCCAGAACTCCGGCACAAATCGAGCGTGACTCGTCGGCCAACTGCTTTGGGATCCGTTCCCGGAGTTGCTGGAGCGCCGCCGCCACGCCTTTGAAGAACAGAGTGAGCTTGGCGCTGGGTTGGAGGTTCTCGTCGGAGGAGTACCCGAAGCCTTCCACCCCCAATTGCACCAGCTCCTCTTCGATGACTGCAGCAATGTTCACGAGGCCCTCCGTCCAGAGCTCCACAGTATCTCTGAGAAGATTCTGGGTTTCGGCGGCCCTCGCTAGCAGCGCCTCGTTGGCCTCGATGTCCTTCTTCAAGTCTGCCTCCCGTTTCCTGGCGCTGTCCAACGTCTCCGTCAAGGTGGCCAGCTTCAGCGTCAGATCGGCGTTGGAATCCTTGGCGGCGCTCAATTCCTTGCCCCTCTCGGCGAGTCGGCCCTGCAGCTCACCGTGGGCAAGGGCGTCCTTCTCGCGCTCTAGCTTGAGGGCGGCAAGCTCTTCGCCACCAACCTTCAGATCAGCTTCTAGCTGCGCCACCTTTGCCTCCAATTCTTTCTTGGTGGCCTCGGCAGCCGCAGCCGCATCCTTTGCCTCTTGGAGCGTCCCGCCAAGTGCCCGTTCGCGCGCGGCAAGCTCCTCTTCGTGGCTGTCGAGGTTCACTTTCCGCTGAGTCATCTCGCCTTCTCGCGCGTACAGCTTCTCGCCGGTGAGCCGCTGCTGCTCTTCAGCTTCGGCCTTCTCAAGGAGGAAGGCCTTCCGCTCCTCAGCAAGCTGCTCCCGCTCCTCCACCAAGGCCCGGAGAGTTTCTGGGCGAAGACCCCGGAGCTCCTCCGCACGCTTCTCTATGTCCACGCTCGCCCTCGCGGCAAGCGCTTCCCGGGACTCCAACTTGACTTGAAGGGCGCGGTAGAGCGCCAGCAGCCTCCGCAGCAGCCGCTCCTCCTCGGGCTCTTCACTGCTGCTTCCCGGCGCGTCGACGATCGACAACCCGGCGGAGGCAAGCACCTCCCCATCCAGAGCTTCTCCTTCCATCGGCGCCCTGGAGCTTGATGTCCAGGGGAGCTTGATGAAGATGCCCTCACCAGCCTTCAGATAGGCGCCGGGCTGGGGCTCCTCGGAGCCTGACGCTGCGGCAGCGGCGGAGGGATCGGCGGTCGGTGCAGCGTCTGGCGCTCCTGCGGCCTCAGGGCCGTCAGTGCGATCGCCAGATCCCCCGCCAGCTTCTTCGGCAGTAGTCTTGGCGGCCTCTTCGCCAGCGGGCACGTCAGCGCTGGCTCCTTCTTCGGTGGCCGCGGCATCATCAGTATTGCCGCGCGCGTCCTCCTCGCCGCCCGCCTCGGTCTCCATCGGATCCATGGAGGGTGGGTCTGACGACCAGAGAAGAAGGAGAAATCAAACAAGTGTCTGAGAAGAGAAATCAGCAGAAGACTACAAGGAAAGTTTTGGGCAAGAAGGGCTACGTGTGCTAGGATCTGCCGTCGTGACCTCCACCACCGGCGGATCGTTAGCGCTGTCCCTTGCCGGAGACTCCTCCCTTGCCGGAGGCTCCTCCCTTACCGGAGGACGCTCCCTTGCCGGGGAGTCCGCCCTTGGCGGCGTAGTCGAAGCAGACGACGAGTCAGAGGAGATCACCACGCCCTCCTGATCAAGCTATTCTGCTCCTGCACAAACAAACCAGTGATCAGATGTCAACAAAGGAAAAGAGCAACCACGCGCACTCAGAAGCAGAAAGTAAAACACATGCTTACGCTGGGGGCTGCGCTAGGGGCTGCTCTGCGAAGTGATGACCGGATCCGGCAAAGTGGTCTCGGGCGCGCCTCCTGTCGTCGCAGTGGGCTCGTCCTCGATAACCACCACCTGAGCCTTGGCCCTCTTCGCCGCCCTCTGGGCCAGAGTCCTGAAAAAGAAGAGCCCAGGGGGGATCAGATCCGATGCAAGACAAGATCAGCAAGTTGAAGGACTACAAGAACAATCAAGGGAATCTTACTCTTCTTCTTCTTCCTCCTCGTCGGAGCTGAGCGCGGAGAGGTCGAAGTTCGGCCCACTTCCGGCGCGACGAGGTGGAGGGGTGGGATCCCTTGGCCGCTTGGCGGGGACTGCGGCGCCAGCCCGAGATGACCCCGCCCCAGTTGCCACTGCGGCGGGAGGTGCACCCGCGGCAACCGTACTTGCCGCGGCGGAGCGCGTCGCGCAGCGCTGCGGCTGTTGACCAGCTTGCCGCCCTGCTACGTCCCCAACCCTGCGGAGGCGCCTTCTTGGCTGCACTGGGGGCTGTGTTCCGGGCCCTGTTTCCGGCAAGCTCCCCGGAGATGGTGGGCCGCTCGCACCCTCGGCGGGCTCACTCAACTCGGCGTCGGGCGTGGCAAGCTCTTCTTCGTCTTCGGGCCACTCCCGCTCAGCAAGACTCATCGCCGATGCCGCGTCCGCTTCCTCCACCGTGAACCCAAATTCGCCAGCGGCTGCGGCTGCCGCCGCCTCTTCCGCCCTAGTGGCGATGCGCTCCATCTCTTGATCAGTGGTGTCACGGGTGAGGAGCTTCTTCTCGTCAGCATTGACCGCCACCTCCACTAGGCTATCGAAGAACTGCTGCACGACGTCGCCGGCGGGCTCTTGCCAAGTTGGAGCGATCCGTGCGAATCACACAACGGCATCATTGTGCAGATGCGGTCGCGCGAGGAGTTGTTACACAGAGGCACGACGCCTGCCGGCAACCTGAACCACTCGGGATGCTGCGGGTCGTGCTTGAATATTTCCTTAAGTATCCCGTCCAATTCTATGACGGTGAAATTGAAGTTGAGGCCTGGGCGCAACCTCATGATGTCCGCCGGGCCTCCAAATTCCTAGGCGGGTCTCCCCTTCGCCTGCAGAGGGGCGATGCGGCGGCGGAGGAAATCTGCGCCGACAGCTCCTACAGTCAACCCGGCAAGCCTGAGGCGCAAGATCCGGGTGGTGGCGATCTTCAACTTGTCATCGTCCGCGGACAGAGCGCTCCAATCATTGCCTCGCACTGCTGGGGCTTGGCGCAGGGCGGTGAACGGCTGCGGGTTCTCCTCTACAACCCAGCACCAGTTTGCTCTCCACTCATCCCACTTGCTGCGGAGCTCCCCCTCCAGATAGGTCTCCTTCTTGCCGGCTCGCGAGATCCAGGCGATCCCCCCGGCAAGGGTTTCCCCTCTCTCGACACGGGGCATGAAGAAATGGCGGAAGAGAGCTACGTTGGGGTGGACTCCGACAAAGTTTTCGCATAGATGGGCGAAAACTGCCATGGTCAAGACAGCGTTGGGGGTAAAATCAAGGAGGTGGAGCCCGTAGGTGTTCATGATATCACAGAAGAAATCAGAGAATGGCGGGCAGAGCCCGCAGTAGAAGAACACGGCAAAGAAAGGGTACCCGCCAACTAGAGCTTCTTGCGAGGTGATGGCAGAGAGTACCTTTGTGCGCGGATGCGCCCGTGTCTCCGTCGACCAAAAGAGATAGTACCACTCCCTCAGATCCTTTGCGGAGAGCTCGGGGAGGAAGGTGGCCCGCTCTTTCCGCAGCGCCTCAAGCCGCTGTGCTTCGGTTGACTTCACGGCTTTCGCGGCCTTCCCCTTTCCGGGCTTCGGAGCCATGGCGAAGGCGGTGGGGGAGATCGATGGCGCTGGTAGTGGCGGCGGCGACAGGAGCGGAGCGCTGCTCTCTTTCGACTTTGGAAGCGGAGGAGGGCGGCGGAGATTTCTAAGATTGCAACAGCGAATGACGAAGATGGAGGAAATGCCCCTATTTCCCCTGCTTATAAAGAGGGACGGGGCGGACGTTTCGGCCTTCCAAATAAACAACCTCCCACGATCTCACCCACGACGCCGCGTTTGACGTGTGCCGTTCTGGGCGTGCGCGGTGGGAGCGGAGAGATAGGCGGCGTGACCTAGGCCGCGCGTGCCCGTGCACTGTTTTGGGCCTGGCCCAACAGCGCTCGGCACCGTGTATGGCCCAGGCCCGGGGGCTCCTGTCGGTGTACTAGAGTAGGGGTACCCTAGTATCCCGAACTCATGCACGGGCAGTTGCAGCGCCCCGCGGCAAGGCTTGCCGGGTGACCGCCAAGACCCTCCGTGGCTCCCTTGAAGACCATTCAAGAACAAAGTACTCAAACCAAGGCCCCGGCAAGAGGAGCTTGCCGGGAAGGCCAACCCTGGCCCCGACAAGAGGATCTTGCCGGGAAGAGACAAGACCCCGGCAAGAGGAGCTTGCCGGGAAGGCCACTCAAGGCATACCAAGAAAGCTTGTCGCGACGCGCCCTGCGTCCCGGCAAGGCCCGGTGAGCGACAAGCTCCCAAACATGACAAGACGACGACCGCGGCAAGGAGCTTGCCGCGGGAAACCCCCACTTCGTGCCCGCGCTCCAGCACACCTGCTAACATGTCGCTCTAGGACTCTCCCAAGCACACGTGGCAGGAGGCTGTGCAGCTAGGGGTGCGCGGTGGCAAGCAGAGATGAAGAGAAGGCCATCGTGGCAAACGGTGGCGCTCCTAACGGTCACTTTTTGCACTGTTTAGGCAACTCAGACAGGCATTTAATGCCCTTGTCCCCTGCCGTCAGAGTTAGGTAGGGTGCACTGTATCCAAAGTAGCGGTAGCTGCACCTACCGCATCCTTTTCTATTTTTACCCTTCTTGTCTACGTTGCCCCCTGTCGGTGACCCCTTGAAAGTATAAAAGGAGGCCCAAGCGCAACGTAGAGGGGGTTCGGCCGGCTCGGCTCATTCGGAAGCACCAGAAATGCTCCCATGCTCAGTCTGATAGCGTCCATCGCTCCTGAGCAAGGATTCAATATACACAAACAAGCAGCAGTAGGGTTTTACGCATCCGTGCGGCCCGAAGCTGGGTAAAAACCGCTCGCGTGTACCGCCTCGATCCGCTCTTTGTGCGGCCTCCGCCCTCACCGAACCGAAAGGGGCCCTGTCCCCATAGGTGTTGGTGGAATCAGCCTCCCCGACACCCTTCCTTCATATCAATAATCGCACCAACCGTTCTAAGGAAAGGTCTACCAAGAATAATAGGGCAAGAAGGATTGCAATCTATATCAAGAACAATGACATCTACGGGAACATAATTTCTATTTGAAACAATAAGAACATCATTAATCCTTCCCATAGGTTTATTAATAGTAGAATCCGCAAGATGCAAGTTTAGAGAGCAATCATCAAAATTATGGAAATCTAGCAAATCACACAAAGACTTGGGAATAGTAGAGACACTAGCACCAATCACACAAAGCATAAAACTCATGATCTTTAATTTTAATTTTAATAGTTGGTTCTCACTCATCATAGAGTTTTCTAGGGATAGAAACTTTCAACTCAAGTTTTTCTTCATAAGATTGCATCAAGCTATCAACAATATGTTCGGTGAAGGCTTTCTTTTGACTATAAGCATGTGGAGAATTTTGCACGGATTGCAACAAGGAAATACAATCAATTAAAGAGCAACTTTCATAATTAAATTCCTTGAAATCCAATATAGTGGGTTTAGCAACATCTAGATTTTTATTTCTTTCAATCCCACTTTCATCAATTTCATCATAAAGATCTAAATACTCCGAATTTTTAGAACGCCTTCTAGGTAAAGGAAGATCATATTCAGTTTCATCAAGATTCATATTGCAAAACAAAGATTTAATAGGAGACACATCAATAACTTTTAGATCTTCTTCTTGATTTTCATAGGAATTGGAAGAACACGCTTTAATAAAGGCATCTTTGGAAGCACGCATCCTAGCGGTTCTTTCCTTGCACTCATCAATGGAAATTCTCATGGCTTTGAGGTACTCATTGATATCATGCTTAGGAGGAATAGATCTAAGCTTTAAAGAATCAACCTCAAGAGAAATTCTATCAACATTCCTAGCCAAATCATCAACTTTAAGCAATTTCTCTTCAAGCAAAGCATTAAAATTCTTTTGTGAATTCATAAACTCTTTAACACTATTCTCAAATTCAGAGGGCATCTTATTATAATTTCCATAAGAGTTTTTGTAGGAATTCCCATAATTATTAGAAGGATTACTAGGATATGGCCTAGCATTAAAATTCCCTCTATAAGCGTTGTTACCAACATTATTCCTACCAACAAAATTCACATCCATAGATTCATTATTATTCTCAATCAAAGTAGACAAAGGCATATCATTAGAATCAGAAGAAACACTCTTAGTAGCAAATAATTTCATAAGTTCATCCATGTTTCCACTTAAAACATTGATTTCTTCTATCGCATGCACTTTTTTATTAGAAGATCTTTCAGTATGCCATTGAGAATAATTAACCATAATATTATCTAGGATTTTAGTAGCATCTCCTAAAGTGATTTCCATAAAAGTGCCTCCCACAGCCGAATCTAAAAGATTTCTAGAAGCAAAATTCAATCCGGCATAAATTTTTTGTATAATCATCCACAAATTCAAACCATGAGTAGGGCAATCACGTATCATTAATTTCATTCTCTCCCAAGCTCGTGCAACATGTTCATGATCAAGTTGCTTAAAGTTCATAATATTGTTTCTAAGAGAGATGATCTTAGCGGGAGGGAAATACTTAGAGATAAAAGCATCTTTGCACTTGTTCCAAGAATCAATACTATTTTTAGGCAAAGACGAAAACCAAGCTTTAGCACAATCCCTAAGCGAAAAAGGAAATAGCTTCAATTTAACGACATCATTATTGACATCTTTTTTCTTTTGCATATCACATAAATTAACGAAGCTATTCAGATGAGTAGCGACATCTTCACTAGGAAGGCCGGTGAATTGATCTTTCATAACAAGATTCAACAAAGAAGTATTGATTTCACAAGATTCAGTATTGGCAATAGGAGCAATTGGAGTGCTAAGGAAATCATTATTATTGGTATTGGTGAAGTCACACAATTTGGTAGTATCTTGAGCCATCACGACAAACAAGCAATCCAACACACGAGCAAACAAAAGGCAAGCAGGCAAAAAGAGGCAAATAGAGAGGGGGGATAGAGAGAGAGAGAGGGAGAATAAAACGGCAAGGGTGAAGTGGGGGAGAGGAAAACGAGAGGCAAATGGCAAATAATGTAATGCGAGAGATAGGGATTGTGATGGGTACTTGGTATGTTGACTTTTTGCGTAGACTCCCGGCAACGGCGCCGGAAATCCTTCTTGCTACCTCTTGAGCTTGCGTTGGATTTCCCCGAAGAGGAAGGGATGATGCAGCAGAGTAGCATAAGTATTTCCCTCATTTTTTGAGAACCAAGGTATCAATCCAGTAGGAGGCCACGCTCAAGTCCCTCGTACCTGCACAAAACGATAGCTACTCGCAACCAACGCGATTAGGGGTTGTCAATCCCTTCACGGTCACTTACGAGAGTGAGATCTGATAGATATAATATTTTTGGTATTTTTGGTATAGAGATGCAAAGTAAAAAGTAAAGGCAAAGTAAAAAAGCAAAGCAAGATTAAAGTGATGGAGATTGATATGATGAGAATAGACCCGGGGGCCATAGGTTTCACTAGTGGATTCTCTCAAGAGCATAAGTATTCTACGGTGGGTGAACAAATTACTATTGAGCAATTGACAAAATTGAGCATAGTTATGAGAATATCTAGGTATGATCATGTATATAGGCATCACGTCCGTGACAAGTAGACCGAAACGATTATGCATCTACTACTATTACTCCACTCATCGACCGCTATCCAGCATGCATCTAGAGTATTAAGTTAAAAACAGAGTAACGCCTTAAGCAAGATGACATGATGTAGAGAGATAAATTCATGCAATATGAAATAAACCCCATCTTGTTATCCTCGATGGCAACGATGCAATATGTGCCTTACGGCCCCTTCTATCACTAGGAAAGGACACAGCAAGATCGAACCCAAAGCTAAGCACTTCTCCCATGGCAAGAACTACCAATCTAGTTGGCCAAACCAAACGGATAATTCGAAGAGACTTGCAAAGATAACCAATCATACATAAAAGAATTCAGAGAAGATTCAAATATTATTCATAGATAGACTTGATCATAAACCCACAATTCATCGATCTCAACAAACACACCGCAAAAAGAAGATTACATTGAATAGATCTCCACAAGAGAGGGGGAGAACTTTGTATTGAGATCCAAAAAGAGAGAAGAAGCCATCTAGCTACTAACTATGGACCCGAAGGTCTGAGGTAAACTACTCACACTTCATCGGAGAGGCTATGATGATGTAGAAGCCCTCCGTGATGACGGCCCTCTCCGGCGGAGCTCCGGAAGAGACCCCAAGATGGGATCTCATGGATACAGAAAGTTGCGGCGGTGGAATTAGGTTTCTGGCTCCTGTTCTGTTCATTTGGGGGTACGTAGGTATATATAGGAGGAAGAAGTACGTCGGTGGAGCTTCGAGGGGCCCATGAGGCAGGGGGCACGCCCTAGGGGGGCGCGTCCCCACCCTCGTGACCGCCTCTCTGATGCCTTGGCGTAGGGTCCAAGTCTCCTGGATCACGTTTGGTGCGAAAATCACGTTCCCGAAGGTTTTATTCCGTTTGGACTCCGTTTGATATTCCGTTTCTTCGAAACACTGAAATAGGCAAAAAAAACAGCAATTCTGGGTTGGGCCTCCCGTTAATAGGTTAGTCCCAAAAATAATATGAAAGTGGGAAATAAAGCCCAATATAGTCCAAAACAGTAGATAATATAGCATGGAGCAATCAAAAATTATAGATACGTTGGAGACGTATCACCCTCCATCGTCTACTGGTCATCCAGCCCTCCACGCCACGGGGTCCTGTTCAACCACCCCTCCACGGGCACCCTTCCACCGTCTTCTATTCATCCAGCCCTCCACCACACCACGGGGTCCTGTTCATCCAGAGGCAACGCCACTGCTCACTGTTCATCCAACCCCCCTCCCCATGCAACGCTCACTGTTCATCCAATCGATCGGCTTCAGTTAGCAGCAGTAGCGAAGGAATTGCTCGATCGGGTTCAGTTAACAGCCATTGATCGATCGCTCGGGTTCAGTAACGCGTAGCCTGCAATGCAATCGCTCGGGTTCAGTTAGAGCCCAACGCCTCGCTCGGGTTCAGTTAGAGCCAACGCCTCGCACACACGCGCGTACGTGTACGAGAGAAACGCGCATCGCTCGGCCCCCGACCTCCCACCGTAACCGGGAACTCCTGAAATTTTCCTCGCCCTCGCTTCTACCACGGTTTTTCCGTCATGGACGGCCCAAAGAATGTCATGCAACTGCGTCTCCGGCCCGCCCAGGACGAAAAGCCCATTTTCTGTCATGATTTTTTGTCATAGAAGTAGGAGCCCACCACATCTATCATGATACCGGGTTTTGTCACAATTATCGTCATAGAAGTGTCATATGTATGACAGAAAAAAATCATTCGGCCCAAAATGTCACGGATGTGTCTTTTTTTTGTAGTGCAACAAAGGAGACATAATCACATGGGTATGGGCACTCCCCTTGGCAACTGCCAAGCTTGGGGGGGTACCCCGGTATCGTATCACCATCACTTTATCTTTACCGTTTTTTCTTAGTTCGATCCTTTTTGGTAATATCTTGATCTAGTAGAATGAAGTTTTAGTATGATCTAGTTGTGAGTTTTGCTTTATGATCCTTCTATGTAATCGAGTCCATGAGCTATATATAATAAAGATTAGTGTTGAGTCAAGGGCTTGATTGTTTTGCCATGATCTTGAGTGAATAAAAGAAAAGAGAAAGAATAAAAAGAAACAAAGAGATCATATGGACCTTATGGAGAGTAATGAGCTCACATAGAAAAAGTATGATGAATAAAAGTTGTTGAGAGTTGACAAACATAGTTTTGGTCATCGTTGCAATTAATAGGAAGTAATAAAGAAAGAGAGGTTTTCACATATAAATATACTATCTTAGACATCTTTTATGATTGTGAGCACTCATTAAAATATGACATGCTAAAGAGTTGTCGTTGGACAAGGAAGACAACGTAATGGGTTATGTTTTCTTACATGTGAGATAAATTATATTGTCATGGATCATCCAACATGGTTGAGCTTGCCTTTCCCACTCATGCTAGCCAAATTCATCGCACCAAGTAGAGATACTACTTGTGCTTCCAAACACCCTTAAACAAGTTTTGCCATGAGAGTCCACCATACCTACCTATGGATTGAGTAAGATCCTCCAACTAAGTTGTCATCGGTGCAAGCAATAAAAATTGCTCTCTAAATATGTATGACTTATTAGTGCGGGAAAAAATAAGCTTTATACGATCGTGTGATATGGAAGAAATAAAAGCGACGGACTGCATAATAAAGGTCCATATCGCAAGTGGCAATTGATACATCTCCAACGTATCTATAATTTTTTATTGCTCCATGCTATATTATCTACTGTTTTGGACTATATTGGGCTTTATTTTCCACTTTTATATTATTTTTGGGACTAACCTATTAACTGGAGGCCTAGCCTAGAATTGTTGTTTTTGCCTATTTCAGTGTTTCGGATAAACGGAATATCAAACGGAGTCCAAACGGAATAAAATCTTCGGAAACGTGATTTTCTCACCGAACGTGATCCAGGAGACGTGGACCCTATTGCAAGGGATCAAAGAGGTGGTCACGAGGGTGGGGGGCGCGCCCCCCTCCCTACGGCGCGCCCCCTGCCTCATGGGCCCCTCGGTACTCCACCGACGTACTCCTTCCTCCTATATATACACAAGTACCCCCAAACGATCAGAACAGGAGCCAAAACCTAATTCCACCGCCGCAACTTTCTGTATCCACGAGATCCCATCTTGGGGCCTGTTCCGGAGCTCCGCCGGAAGAGGGCCGTCATCACGGAGGGCTTCTACATCATCCTAGCCCCTCCAATGAAGTGTGAGTAGTTTACCTCAGACCTTCGGGTCCATAGTTAGTAGCTAGATGGCTTCTTCTCTCTCTTTGAATCTTAATACAAAGTTCTCCCCCTCTCTTGTGGAGATCTATTCGATGTAATCTTCTTTTTGTGGTGTGTTTGTTGAGGCCGATGAATTGTGGGTTTATGATCAAGTCTATCTATGAATAATATTTGAATCTTCTCTGAATTCTTTTATGCATGATTGGTTATCTTTGCAAGTCTCTCTGAATTATCCGTTTGGTTTGGCCAACTAGATTGGTAGTTCTTGCCATGGGAGAAGTGCTTAGCTTTGGGTTCGATCTTGTGGTGTCCTTACCCAGTGACAGAAGGGGCAGCAAGGCACGTATTGTATCATTGCCATCGAGGATAACAAGATGGGGTTTATTTCATATTGCATGAATTTATCTCTCTACATCATGTCATCTTGCTTAAGGCATTACTCTGTTTTTAACTTAATACTCTAGATGCATGTTGGATAGCGGTCGATGAGTGGAGTAATAGTAGTAGATGCAGGATCGTTTCGGTCTAATTGTCACGGACGTGATGCCTATATACATGATCATGCCTAGATATTCTCATAATTATGCTCAATTCTATCAATTGCTCAACAGTAATTTGTTCACCCACCGCAGAATACTTATGCTCTTGAGAGAAGCCACTAGTGAAACCTATGGCCCCCGAGTCTATTCTCATCATATCAATCTCCATCACTTTTATATTGTTTTTCTATATACTTTGCCTTTACTTTTTACTTTGCATCTTTATATCAAAAATACCAAAAATATTCAATCTATCAGATCTCACTCTCGTAAGTGACTGTGAAGGGCTTGACAACCCCTAATTGCGTTGGTTGCGAGTAGCTATCGCTTTGTGCAGGTACGAGAGACTTGAGCGTGGGCTCCTACTGGATTGATACCTTGGTTCTCAAAAACCGAGGGAAATACTTACGCTACTCTGCTGCATCATCCCTTCCTCTTCGGGGAAAACCAACGCAAGCTCAAGACGTAGCAAGAAGGATTTCTGGCGCCATTGCTGGGGAGTCTACGCAAAAAGTCAATATACCAAGTACCCATCACAATCCCTATCTCTCGCATTACATTATTTGCCATTTGCCTATCGTTTTCCTCTCCCCCCAATTCACCCTTGCCGTTTTGTTCGCCCTCTCTCTCTATCCTCCCTCTCTATTTGCCCTTTTGTTTGCTTGTGGGTTAGTTTGTTTGCCTGCTTATCGTTATGTCTGAAACTGGGGAAGTTATCCCCAATTTGGGTGACAACAATATCATCGAAAATTCTGATACTCCTGCTAAATAACCTACCATCTTTCATACAAAAAAATTCCGTGTTGGTAGTGGTAATATTATTGGAAAAGGAGTTATTCAAGATTTCTTTACTTGTGCCAGTGCTTTACCTTCTATGGGTAGTTCTATCCTTCACAGAACTAGTAGTCTTGCGGACGCTATTGCTATGCTTGTAGTTGAACTTGAAAGACAATTCATGCACATGCATCCTTCTATACAAAGGATTTTTCTGGAATTTTCTAATATTGAGCATTCTTCTGTTAAGCGTGCCGCTACTATCTTTTTGGCTCATGAGTTTAGATTCATAATAAGAGAAGCCAAAGAAACCTTTGCGCATTATAGGGTGGACGCTTGCCGTCCTCCCATAGAGGCTATCCTCTTTGATCAAGAAGAAATAATGCGTTTTCAATCTCTAGATTATGTTGCTTTCAATGAAAATCTTAGAAGAATGGTTCCTACCAATGTTTTAGTTGATAGAATTTCTGATCTTAATGATGATCTGGCTATTCGAAATAATGAAATAGGATATTCTCTTGAGTATAGGCTCACAAAGTTCTGTCAAAAGAATGCTTATAATGATGAATTGGTGGTGCATTTTGAAGGACCAAAGGAGGAACCTATACCTCCCAAGGTTGATCTTGGGGACTTTTGTCCCGTTAAATTTAATACTTTTGATTACTTTTGCTTGACTCAAAGAAAACTTGCTGCCGAACGTAGAGAATATGAACTGAGTTTCACCAATCTATCTTATTACCATGGCAATACTTAGATCTATCCTTGCTCGTTATGCCTAGCTAGGGGCGTTAAACGATAGCGCTTGTTGGGAGGCAACCCAATTTTATTTTTATTCCTTGACTTTTGCTCCTGTTTAGTAATAAATAAATTATTTAGCCTCTGTTTTGGTTGTGTTTTTTGTGTTTAATTAGTGTTTGTGCCAAGTAGAACTGTTGGGAAGACTTGGGGAAAGTCTTGTTGAACTTGCTTTAAAAAACAGAAACTTTAGCGCTCACAAGAACTGCTGTCATTTTTATTTGATGAGTGATATTTAGTTAATTCTTTTTGCATATGATTAATAGATAAATTTCTCACGTCCAGCAATTTATTTCAGAATTTTGGGGTTCCAGATCTTGCGCTAGCTACAGATTACTACAGACTGTTCTGTTTTTGACAGATTCTGTTTTTCGTGTGTTGTTTGCTTATTTTGATGAATCTATGGCTAGTAAAATAGTTTATAATACATAGAGAAGTTGTAATACAGTAGGTTTAACACCAATATAAATAAATAATGAGTTCATTACAGTACCTTGAAGTGGTCTTTTGTTTTCTTTCGCTAACGGAGCTCACGAGTTTTCTATCTTGAGTTTTGTGTTGTGAAGTTTTCAAGTTTTGGGTGAATTCTTTTGATGGATCATGGAACAAGGAGTGGAAAGAGCCTAAGCTTGGGGATGCCCATGGAAACCCCAATATAATCCAAGGACACCAAAAAGTCAAAGCTTGGGGATGCCCCGGAAGGCATCCCCTCTTTTCGTCCACTTCCATCGGTAATTTACTTGGAGCTATATTTTTATTCACCAACATGATATGTGTTTTGCTTGGAGCGTCTTGTATTATTTGTGTCTTTGTTTGTTAGTATGACACAATCATCCTTGCTGTACACACCTTTTGAGAGAGCCATACATGAATTAAAATTTGATAGAATACTCTATCTGCTTCACTTATATCCTTTGAGATAGATAGTTTTGCTCTATGTGCTTCACTTATATCCTTTGAGCTAGATAGGTTTGCTCTGTGTGCTTCACTTATATCTTTTGAGCTAGATAATTTTTCTCTATGTGCTTCACTTAGATCTTTTAGAGCACGGTGGTGGATTCGTTTTAAAGAAACTATTGATCTCTCATGCTTCACTTAAATTAATTTGAGAGTCTCTTAATAGCATGGTAATTTGCCTAATAATAATATGCTTGGTATTCAATATTTGTGAAACTTTCTTTTGAGTGTGTTGAATACTAAGAAAAGATTGAAGCACGATAATTGTTTTGAGATATGGAGGTGATAATATTAAAGTCATGCTAGTTGAGTAGTTGTGAATTTAAAGAATACTTGTGTTGAAGTTTGTGATTCCCGTAGCATGCACGTATGGTGAACCATTATGTGATGAAGTTGGAGCATGATTTATTTATTTATTGTCTTCCTTAAGTGCGGTCGGGGACGAGCGATGGTCTTTTCCTACCAATCTATCCCCCTAGGAGCATGCGCATAATACTTTGCTTTGATAACTTCTAAATTTTGCAATAAGTATATGAGTTCTTTATGACTAATGTTGAGTCCATGGATTATACGCACTCTCACCCTTCCACCCTTGCTAGCCTCTCTAATACCGCACACCTTTCACCGGTATCATACACCTACCATATACCTTCCTCAAAACAGCCACCATACCTACCTATTATGGCATTTCCATAGCCATTCCGATATATATTGCCATGCAACTTTCCACCATCTAGTTCATCATGACACATCCATCATTGTCATATTGCTTAGCATGATCATGTAGTTGAGATAGTATTTTTGGCAAAGCCACCGTTCATAATTCTTTCATACTTGTCACTCTTGATTCATTGCATATCCCGGTACACCGCCGGAGGCATTCATATAGAGTCATACTTTGTTTTAGTATCGAGTTGTAATCATTGAGTTGTAAATAAATAGAAGTGTGATGATCATCATTCAATAGAGCATTGTCCCAAAAAAGAGAAAGGCCAAAGAAAAAAAAGAAGGCCCAAAAAAATATAAATAAATAAATAAGGGGCAATGCTACTATCCTTTTCTTCCACACTTGTGCTTCAAAGTAGCACCATGATATAGCAAGTCTCATATATTGTGCTTCAAAGTAGCACCATGTTCTTCATATAGAGAGTCTCATATATAGTCACTTTCATATACTAGTGGGAATTTTACGTTATAGAACTTGGCTTGTATATTCCAATGGTGGGCTTCCTCAAATTGCCCTAGGTCTTCGTGAGAAAGCAAGTTGGATGCACACCCACTAGTTTCTTTTGTTGAGCTTTCATACATTTATAGCTCTAGTGCATCCGTTGCATGGCAATCCCTACTCACTCACATTGATATCTATTGATGGGCATCTCCATAGCCCATTGATACGCCTAGTTGATGTGAGACTATCTTCTCCTTTTTTGTCTTCTCCACAACCACCATTCTATTCAACCAATAGTGCTATATCCATGGCTCATGCTCATGTATTGCGTGAAGATTGAAAAAGTTTTGAAAAAGTTAGAGTATGAAACAATTGCTTGGCTTGTCATCGGGGTTGTGCATGATTTAAATACTTTGTGTGGGGAAGATGGAGCATAGCCAGACTATATGATTTTGTAGGGATAACTTTCTTTGGCCATGTTATTTTGAGAAGACATAATTGCTTTGTTAGTATGCTTGAAGTATTATTATTTTCTATGTCAATATAAACTTTTGTCTTGAATCTTTCTAATCTGAACATTCATACCACAATTAAGAAGATTTGCATTGAAACTATGCCAAGTAGCACTCCGCATCAAAAATTCTCTCTTTATCATTTACCTACTCGAGGACGAGCAGGAATTAAGCTTGGGGATGCCTGATACGTCTCCAACGTATCTATATTTTTTGATTGCTCCATGCTATATTATCTACTGTTTTGGACTATATTGGGCTTTATTTTCCACTTCTATATTATTTTTGGGACTAACCTATTAACCAGAGGCCCAGCCCAGAATTGCTGTTTTTTGCCTATTTCAGTGTTTCGGATAAACGGAATATCAAACGGAGTCCAAATGGAATAAAATCTTCGGAAACGTGATTTTCTCACCGAACGTGATCCAGGAGACTTGGACCCTACTGCAAGGGATCAAAGAGGTGGTCACGAGGGTGGGGGGGCCCCCCCCTAGGGCGCGCCCCCTGCCTCGTGGGCCCCTCGGTGCTCCACCGACGTACTCCTTCCTCCTATATATACACACGTGCCCCTAAACGATCAGAACAGGAGCCAAAAACCTAATTCCACTGCCGCAACTTTCTGTATCCATGAGATCCCATCTTGGGCCTATTCCGGAGCTCCGCCGGAAGAGGGCCGTCATCACAGAGGGCTTCTACATCATCCTAGCCCCTCCGATGAAGTGTGAGTAGTTTACCTCAGACCTTCGGGTCCATAGTTAGTAGCTAGATGGATTCTTCTCTCTCTTTGAATCTCAATACAAAGTTCTCCCCCTCTCTTGTGGAGATCTATTCGATGTAATCTTCTTTTTGTGGTGTGTTTGTTGAGATCGATGAATTGTGGGTTTATGATCAAGTCTATCTATGAATAATATTTGAATCTTCTCTGAATTCTTTTATGCATGATTGGTTATCTTTGCAAGTCTCTTTGAATTATCCGTTTGGTTTGGCCAACTAGATTGGTAGTTCTTGCCATGGGAGAAGTGCTTAGCTTTGGGTTCGATCTTGCTGTGTCCTTTCCTAGTGATAGAAGGGGCCGTAAGGCACATATTGCATCGTTGCCATCGAGGATAACAAGATGGGGTTTATTTCATATTGCATGAATTTATCTCTCTACATCATGTCATCTTGCTTAAGGCGTTACTCTGTTTTTAACTTAATACTCTAGATGCATGCTGGATAGCGGTCGATGAGTGGAGTAATAGTAGTAGATGCAGAATCGTTTCGGTCTACTTGTCACGGACGTGATGCCTATATACATGATCATGCCTAGATATTCTCATAATTATGCTCAATTCTATCAATTGCTCAACAGTAATTTGTTCACCCACCACAGAATACTTATGCTCTTGAGAGAAACCACTAGTGAAACCTATGGCCCTCGGGTCTATTCTCATCATATCAATCTCCATCACTTTTATATTGTTTTGCTATTTACTTTGCCTTTACTTTTTACTTTGCATCTTTATATCAAAAATACCAAAAATATTCTATCTACCAGATCTCACTCTTGTAAGTGACCGTGAAGGGCTTGACAACCCCTAATCGCGTTGGTTGCGAGTAGCGATCGCTTTGTGCAGGTACGAGGAACTTGAGCATGGGCTCCTACTGGATTGATACCTTGGTTCTCAAAAACTGGGGGAAATACTTATGCTACTCTGCTGCATCATCCCTTCCTCTTCGAGGAAAACCAACGCAAGCTCAAGACGTAGCAGCAATATAAAGTGACGTTCTTTCACATTAAGATTTTGTGCATCCAACCATAAAAGCGCATGACAACCTCTGCTTCCCTCTGCGAAGGGCCTATCTTTTACTTTTATCTCTTGCCTTACATAAGAGTCATGGTGATCTTCACCCTTCACCCTTCCTTTTTACATTTTATCTTTTGGCAAGCACAACATGTTGGAAAGATCCTGGTATATATGGCTAATTGGATCTGAGTTTTCATGAACTATTATTGTTGGCATTACCCTTGAGGTAAAACGTTGATAGGCAAAACTATAAGCCCCTATCTTTCTCTGTGTCTGATTAAAACTCCATACCCATAAGTATTGCGTGAGTGTTAGCAGTTGTGAAAGACTATATGATAGTTGAGTATGTGGACTTGCTGAAAAGCTCTTATATTGACTCTTTCCTATGTTATGATAAATTGCAATTGCTCCAATGACTGAGATTATAGTTTGTTAGTTTTCAATGAAGTTTATGATTCATACTTGAAATTGTGATTGAATTGTTACTTTAGCATAAGAGATCATAGGACAAGAATTATATGAATTGTTGTTCTAAGAATGATCATGATGCCCTCATGTCCGTATTTTATTTTTATCGACACCTCTATCTCTAACATGTGGACATATTTTTCGATTTCGGCTTTCGCTTGAGGACAAGCGAGGTCTAAGCTTGGGGGAGTTGATACGTCCATTTTGCATCATGCTTTTATATCGATATTTATTGCATTATGGACTGTTATTACATATAGTTATAGCTCTAGTGCATCCGTTGCATGGAAATCCCTACTCACTCACATTGATATCTATTGATGGGCATCTCCATAGCCCATTGATACGCCTAGTTGATGTGAGACTATCTTCTCCCTTTTTGTCTTCTCCACAAAAACCATTCTATTCCACCTAAAGTGCCATGTCAATGGCTCGTGCTCATGTATTGCGTGAAGATTGAAAAAGTTTGAGAATGTCAAAAGTATGAAACAATTGCTTGGCTTGTCATTGGGGTTGTGCATGATTTAAATACTTTGTGTGGTGAAGATAGAGCATAGCCAGACTATATGATTTTGTAGGGATAACTTTCTTTGGCCATGTTATTTTGAGAAGACATAATTGTTTAGTTAGTATGCTTGAAGTATTATTAATTCTATGTCAATATTAAACTTTTGTCTTGAATCTTCCAGATCTGAATATTCATACCACAATTAAGAAGAATTACATTGAAATTATGCCTAGTAGCATTCCACATCAAAAAAATTGTTAATTACTCCTTGTAGTTGATGCTAGTTGGTTTATTTGGTGGAAGATCATATGTTCAGATCCTATATGCATATTAATACCCCTCTGATTATGAACATGAATATGCTTTGTGAGTAGTTACGTTTGTTCCTGAGGACATGGGAGAAGTCTTGCTATTAGTAGTCATGTGAATTTGGTATTCGTTCGATATTTTGATGAGATGTATATTGTCTCTCCTCTAGTGGTATTATGTGAACGTCGACTACATGACACTTCACCATTATTTGGGCCTAGAGGAAGGCATTGGGAAGTAATAAGTAGATGATGGGTTGCCAGAGTGACAGAATCTTAAACCCTAGTTTATGTGTTGCTTCGTAAGGGGCTGATTTGGATCCACATGTTTCATGCTATGGTTAGGTTTACCTTAATACTTTTGTTGTAGTCGCGGATGCTTGCAATAGAGGTTAATCATAAGTGGGATGCTTGTCCAAGTAAGGATAGTACCCAAGCACCGGTCCACCCACATATCAGATTATCAAAGTACCGAACGCGAATCATATGAACGTGATGAAACCTAGCTTGACGATATTCCCATGTGTCCTCGGGAGCGCTTTACATCATATAAGAGTTTTTCCAGGCTTGTCCTTTTCTACAAAAAGGATTGGGCCACCTTGCTGCACTTTATTTACGTTTGTTACTTGTTGCTCGTTACCAATTATCTTATCACAAAACTATCTGTTACCTATAATTTCAGTGCTTGTAGAGAATACCTTGCTGAAAACCACTTATCATTTCCTTCTGCTCCTCGTAGGGTTCGACACTCTTACTTATCGAAAGGACTACGATAAATCCCCTATACTTGTAGATCTCCAATGTATCTATAATTTTTGATTGCTCCATGCTATATTATCTTCTGTTTTGGACATTATTGGGCTTTATTATACACTTTTATATTTTTTGGGACTAACCTATTAACCAGAGGCCCAGCCCAGAATTGTTGTTTTTTGCCTATTTTAGGGTTTTGAAGAAAAGGAATATCAAACGGAGTCCAAACGGAATGAAACCTTCGGGAGCGTGATTTTTGGAACGAACAAGATCCAGGAGACTTGGACCCTACGTCAAGCAACCAACAGGGAGACCACGAGGTAGGGGCGCGCCTACCCCCCCCCCCCCAGGCGCACCCTCCACCCTCATGGGCCCCCTGTTGCTCCACCGACGTACTTCTTCCTCCTATATATATCTACATACCCCCAAACGATCAGATATGGAGCAAAAACCCTAATTCCACCGCCATAACTTTCTGTATCCACGAGATCCCATCTTGGGGCCTGTTCCGGAGCTCCGCCGGAGGGGGCATCGATAGCAGAGGGCTTCTACATCAACACCATAGCCTCTCCAATGAAGTGTGAGTATTTTACCTCAGACCTTCGGGTCCATAGTTATTAGCTAGATGGCTTCTTCTCTCTTTTTGGATCTCAATACAAAGTTCTCCCCCTCTCTTGTGGAGATCTATTCGATGTAATCTTCTTTTGCAGTGTGTTTGTTGAGATCGATGAATTGTAGGTTTATGATCAAGTTTATCTATGAACAATATTTGAATCTTCTCTAAATTCTTTTATGTATGATTGGTTATCTTTGCAAGTCTCTTCGAATTATCAGTTTGGTTTGGCCTACTAGATTGATCTTTCTTGCAACGGGAGAAGTGCTTAGCTTTGGGTTCAATCTTGCGGTGTCCTTTCCCAGTGACAGTAGGGGCAGCAAGGCACGTATTGTATTGTTGCCATCGAGGATAACAAGAGGGGGTTTTCATCATATTGCATGAGTTTATCCCTCTACATCATGTCATCTTGCTTAAGGTGTTACTCTGTTCTCATGAACTTAATACTCTAGATGCATGTTGGATAGCGGTCGATGAGTGGAGTAATAGTAGTAGATGCAGAATCATTTCGGTCTACTTGTCACGGACGTGATGCCTATATACATGATCATACCTAGATATTCTCATAACTATGCTCAATTCTGTCAATTGCTCAACAGTAATTTGTTCACCCACCGTAAAATACTTATGCTCTTGAGAGAAGCCACTAGTGAAACCTATGGCCCCCGGGTCTATCTTCATCATATTAATCTTCCAACACTTAGTTATTTTCATTGCATTTTATTTTACTTTGCATATTTATCATAAAAATACCAAAAATATAATAGGGAAAACCAACGCAAGTGCTCAAGAGGTAGCACACGGCAGGACGTCACGTTATAAAAAGTTGTCAGCGGATTAGATTTGTGGAATAATATACTCTCTATGATGGTATGTGGAATTTATTTTGCACAGCCGGACACGATCCTTGTGTTCAAAATCTTATATGGAGTATTCGGAGAAGGAACCTGCCTTGCAATGTCGAAGACAATCTGCGCGCCGGACTCATCGTCATTGAAGCCTGGTTCAGGGGCTACCGAGGGAGTCCTGGATTAGGGGGTCCTTGAATAGCCGGACTATATACTTTGGCCGGACTGTTGGACTATGAAGATACAATATTGAAGACTTCATCCCGTGTCCGGGTGGGACTCTCCTTTGCGTGGAAGGCAAGCTTGGCAATTAAGATATGTAGATCTCCTCCCTTGTAACCGACTCTGTGTAACGCTAGCCCCTCCGGTGCCTATATAAACCGGAGGGTTTAGTCCGTAGGACAAGAACAATCATAATCATAGGCTAGCTTCTAGGGTTTAGCCTCTATGATCTCGTGGTATATCAACTCTTGTAATACTCATATCATCAAGATCAATCAAGCAGGAAGTAGGGTATTACCTCCATCGTGAAGGCCCGAACCTGGGTAAACATTGTGTCCCCCGCCTCCTATTACCATCAGCCTTAGACGCATAGTTCGGGACCCCCTACCCGAGATCCGTCGGTTTTGACACCGACATTGTACTACTTTGGACCCAGGCCACTGCCCTACTAACTGAACTCACAGGCCCATCTACACATGCACAAATCAAACACGCAGAAATAAATAATGATGGCTTTCGAGAGAGTCCATCACGTATAGCTAAGTTGTCTGGTACCTCACTTCTTGTTATATAGTTGAAACCAATCATATTTCACATTACTACGTGTGCTCAGTGGATAATATATATGAAATGTTGAGTAAAAAAGCAATGCAGCAAGTGTACAACCTCTTTGGCGAAGCCATGTCGATCTGAGCATCATTGGGTTGGTCGCTGAGGATGTTGCGGCTGATGTGGCAGTTGGAGGAGGGGAATAAGATCTTAGGGGCCTGGAGATGGAGCCAAGGGTACTGCTCCACTATGATGGAGGGTTTCATTGTTGGAGCAGCTCCGGTGAGGTGTACGACGACGAGGCTGAAGCAGGACAAGAGAAACAACGTTAACCTGAAGTGGTATTCTAATAGCATCTCCGATAGATGATGTAAAATACATAACCAAAAAGTGCTAGATATAAAATACATCAGCCGCTCATCTCTGGACCTAACTATCGAAACTGTATTTAACTGTCGAAACTGAATTTTACTGTCGAAACTGAATGCACTAGTAGTAGAAAACTAGTGCACTAATAGTTTAGGCCGCTCGAGCACTAGTCACAGAGTAGCAGTGATCTAAATCGATAGCCGCTCCTACCATACTACCAGAGAGCAGTCGGGGTAGAGTAGCAGCAGCGCCCAGAGCAGCAGCGCGTGCGAGTGCCGGGCAGCTGGTCGTGTAGCAGCAACAGGAGCTCGAGCGAGAGTCGGAGCTGCTGCTCATGCAGCGGCAACGCGAGCAAGAGTAGACTAGCAGCGCAAGCAAGAGCAAGAGCAACACCGCGAGCAAGAGCCAGAATAGACCAAGCAGGGGCTCTACTATGGATTGTATTAGTGGTATAAGCCATGGAGAAGTTAGAATACAGTAGGTATAATGCAAAAATAAAATATGAATGGGTTTGCAATAGTACTTAAAGTAGTGATTTGCTTTATTATACTAATGGATCTTATGGAGGTTTTGTTAATTTTTGTGTGGATGAAGTGCTTGAAGATCGAGGATGTCTCGATATGAGGAGAAGGAGGAGAGACAAGAGTTCAAGCTTGGGGATTCCCAAGGCACCCCAAGTAAATATTCAAGGATACTCAAGTGTCTAAGTGTCAGTGTCAAAACCGGCGGATCTCGGGTAGGGGGTCCCGAACTGTGCGTCTAGGCCGGATGGTAATAGGAGGCAAGGGACACGAAGTTTTACCCAGGTTCGGGCCCTCTTGATGGAGGTAAAACCCTACGTCCTGCTTGATTAATATTGATGATATGGGTAGTACAAGAGTAGATCTACCACGAGATCGGAGAGGCTAAACCCTAGAAGCTAGCCTATGGTATGATTGTTGTTCTGTATGTTATCCTACGGACTAAAGCCCTCCGGTTTATATAGACACCGGAGAGGGTTGGGGTTACACAAAGTCGGTTACAATGGTAGGAGATCTACATATCCGTATCGCCAAGCTTGCCTTCCACGCCAAGGAAAGTCCCTTCCGGACACGGGACGAAGTATGCAATCTTGTATCTTCATAGTCCAGGAGTCCGGCTTAAGGTATAGTCTGGCCATCCGGACACCCCCTAATCCAGGACTCCCACAGTAGCCCCTGAACCAGGCTTCAATGACGACGAGTCCGGCGCGCAGATTGTCTTCGGCATTGCAAGGCGGGTTCCTCCTCCAAGTACTTCATAGAAGATTTTGAACACAAAGATAGTGTCCGGCTCTGCAAAATAAGTTTCCACATATTGCCATAGAGAGAATAATATTTACACAAATCTAATCTGTTGACATATTCCGTAGTGTGACATCGCACCATGGCCAAGCCTTTATTCTAATAGTTTTATTGTCCCACCTCAGCGTGTCATGCGAGGCGGTTTCCTTGGCACGTCTCGTCGAAGCAGAGATCGTGTCCCCTTATTCCGGGATTCTCATCAATACGGGCGTGGGTAACCCAACCGCTTCTAGGACTCCTAGACTATAGGCAAGTCCAAACGGCCACGGAGAGGACGCTTGATATTCACCCTCTTTATAAAGGGACAAGGCTTTTATTTTTTCCCTCCCGTGCTCAATCGAATCCTTCCCCCACCTCAAGCTCAAACACCCAAAGTTCAGGTCAGGTGCTCCGAACCTTCAATCATGTCCGGATCTAGCCTTCAAGGCCGATGGGTGCCTTCCTCCGTCACGGAAGAAGACATCAAAAAGTTGAGGGAGGCCAGATATCTGACCGCCGAGGTTTTGCATCGGCTGCCTGCCCGAGGGCAGGCCGTCCCCTCCCCCGAACCCAACGAGAACGTCGTGTTCGTCTCCCACTTCCTCCGAGGTCTAGGCCTTGCTCTGGATCCTTTCGTCAGGGGTTTGATGTTTTATTACGGGCTAGATTTCCATGATCTAGCTCCGGACTCCTTTCTTCATATCACGACATTTATTGTCGTGTGTGAGGCCTTCCTCCGGGTTACCCCTCACTTTGGCCTGTGGCTCAAGACCTTTGAAGTAAAGCCGAAGATGATCGAGGGGCAACATGCAGCGTGTGGAGGTGCCTCAATATGCAAGATGACGGGAGCTCCATGGCCCAAAGGTTCCATTCCAGAGGTGTCTGAATTGTGGCAACAGGAGTGGTTCTACATCACGGCTCCTAGAAGTGCCAAGTGGGCGGCCGCCCCTGTTTTCCGCTCGGGCCCTCCACCACAACTGATGTCATGGATCAGCAGAGGTCTGAGCTGGGGTCCAGCCAAGGACGTGCCTATACTGCAAAGCCGCATTCGAGATCTCTTCAATGGAGATTTTAGTTTGGTTGCGGTAATACAAGTTATGCTGGTTCGTCAAGTCCAGCCTTGCAAACGCCGGCCCCTTCGCTTGTGGGAGTTCAATCCCGAGGGACCGCGTGTCATTCAAAATTTCCTCGGCCTGACGCACGAGGAGATGTACAAGTCATTCTTCGGACCTCAGGTAGAGTGTCCGGAAATCACCGAGGACGTGGGCCTGAGCAGTAACCGCGCCGCCGAACAGGTAAGGAATCTTCCGGCCGAACATACTATCTCTCATTTGTTACGAAGTTATTTCTGAGAGTTTGCTTTTTGACCAGGACTGGCTAACAAAGGCGAAGTTGATTCGGTGTTCGGCCCCCCTCCCTGAGGGTTTGGACAATCCGGTATTGGAAAAGATGCTCCAGGTCGCACCTTGCCCGGAGCCCTTGAAGGAAGATACTGGGGAGGATAATACGGGCGGACGCGGGCCCCCAACGCTGCCCATTCTAACCGAGGGAGCGAGCGTCTCCATGAAGGAAGACGACCGGAGGAGGAAAAGGACTGCGCCCGGGGATTCGGAAGCCGAAGCTTCCAAACGGGAGAAGAAGTCTCCCACAGAGGGTCCTACCTTGGGGGGTGCTTTTGCCGCACAAAGTCCGCGGGGGGATCAATTCTCCAGCGAGTCGTAAGTGACCCGAAATACTTTAATAGTACAGGTATGCCATCTTTTTCTTCTGAGAAAATAACCACCGCATATATCTTTGCAGTTCGGGCCTTAGCCCCTCTCAAATGAGCTCGTCTTCGGGGGATCTTCTTCCAGAGATGATGGAGAGCGAAACGCCTCCTCCGGACTCCTCCGCTCCGGAAGCGGGCGACCCCGAAGTGTCGTCGCGGAGGGCCTCTCCGAGTCCGGTGAGGCCAGAAGATAATCCCATTGACCCCCGAAGCTCCCAGTGTCCGGCTCCCGAAGAGAGCGGACAAAAGAGTCCGGCACCGTCTGGTGTGCGATCGGATGTTCTGAGGGAGTTGGTGGGGCGAGCGGCCATCTCAGATGAACACCGTGTGCTGATGAATACGGTGATGGAGAGAATCTCGTCCGCCGAAAGCGGATTGCATGAAGCTTTTATGAGTCTACTGACAGGCTTTGAGGTACGTAAAATAATGTATGATAGTCCTGCACATGCTAGGTGTGCCCTGTGTAGATAGTAGCCCCTGAGACTCTGGTTGTCGTCGGAAACGACGACGAACAGAGGATCATATTCCCAGGTAATAACCATACTGCCTCTATGTGCAGGTGATGGAAGCTCCGGTGGCTAGCCGGACTAGCGAGTTTGCCCATTTAAAACGGCAGTTGGATGCGGCAGACGCCGACATCGAGCTTGTTAACAAAAGGCTTGACGAGGCACAGGGTAAGTGTCATTATCTGGTAAACGCCACATAGTAAGAGCAGCATGATGCCAGTATCTTTAATATGTTGTGACTGCAGATGGAGCTGCCACTGTTGAAGCCTTGCGGGCAGAACTTGCCCGAGCCAAGGAACAAGCGAGGTTTGGTAATGCGGCTGCTTTGAAGGCGGCCGAAGAGTTGAAAGCCGAGAAGGCCGCGCATGGCGAGAGCCGAGATAAGATGGCCAAGATGGCCATAGAATTAAAAGCCGCCGCCGACCGTTGCCGGGTTCTTGAAAAGGAAAACCTAGCGAAGGCATCGGACCTTGAGAAGACTGCTGCGACGAGAAAAGACATCGGTCTGCTATGAGGGCGAAGAAGGAGGAGCTGCGGGAAGCCGGGGATATTGTAGCTGGGAAATCCTTTATGTTGCAGAGGAAGTTTGGAGATCCACGGTATGCCTCTCTGGATCGGCTGTGGAGTTCGGAGGATGTGTATATGGATTTGGCGGCGAGCGCTGCCGATGCGGCCAAGTACTTCCAGGGTCAGACGGACCGTGAAGTGGACCAGCTATTTTAGACACAATTCCATTCTCCGAGCGTCCGCTTTCATTGACTGACCAATTAGCCGAATGGGCCGAACTGAATAGGTTGTCCAGACTCGCCATGAGGTCTGTTGTGGATCAGCTATGGCCGGAAAGGCCAAAACCGAACAGCTATTTCAGCTTGGTGCAGCAGTTCCTTGACGTGGTGCCGCGCATTAATGCGATGAAGAGGTCGGCGTGCATAGAGGGCTCACGGATGGCCTTTGCCCGTGTTAAAGCATACTGGGCGGAGATGGATGCTACCACTGTTGTAGCGTGAGATTCGGCCATAGGCCGAATGGCTACTGAGCACTACTTTGAAGAAGTTCTTGAGGGTGCTCGTTTGATAGAGACCTAGTGCTCAAAAAATATTATGTTTGAGTGATATGTAATCTCATTGTAAGCGAAATGCTTTTATAAATTTTTATAAGGCTATTTTTATACTTTTGCCTGAAAGTAATATGATGCCTCCTGGGCAGCCGTTTATGTATACATGTGTATAACCTGAAAGATTGCAGCCGTCGGCTTCAACCCCCACGCATATAATGCGGAGGTGCTCGCAAAAAACACGCGTTCACACTTAACCCAACGTCTTGGTCCTATTAAGGAGGTGATAGCGGAGCGAGCGAGGCAACCGGACTATAATGCTTTAGCACTTTCACTTAGCCATAGGAGTTTGACAGTGGGGCTACTAGATAGCCCCTGGTGGCTCCGCACTCTCCCGATCCCGGGGTGCGTACATGCCTGGCCGGAAAACGGCCCTTCGTTAAGGCGGAGGAATTCTAACATTCCAACAGGTCATCGAGTGGTTGACCAGTCTCACGCTATATCATGACAGTCAGTTTTCGGCTTTCTCTACTGAGGTGCTCGTCCGGATGAACCAGGGCACAATCGCAGTAGTTCTCCTGGTGCTACCTTAGCCGGTAAAGCGGAACGTAAGGCACCAAAACACAGGAGCCGGGCAAACCCAACATTTGACCAAAGACAATGATTCGGAGCTGATGCATATAGGGCCAAACTCGCGACGCCGAACACTCCCTAAGGTATTCGGTCTTTGTGGTATAAACCGGGCCTAAATAATGGCCTTTGTAAGAAGCCCCTTGTGTCCAGGTACGTGCATTGTTCTGGCGTGGCCACATGCCAAGACGTCAGCATCCTTCTCAACGGTGGATATGTATCAACAAGAGACAGTAAAAAAGGTTTACGCAGGGTCTTAATCTAAAAAGAATCCTTGGAGCGGGTCCCTGCTGCACGTCTGCGCCTGTGTCTCCGTTGTGCCGTATCCTGGACGGGTGTAGCACGATGATCGTCTGTAAAAGAGAGGAATTTAGGTGAAAAAGTTGTCGTGCAAAAAGATAGTTTTTAAAGAAACCATGTATAATTCAAGATGAGAAGAAATTGCCACTTGTCTGCGCGCGTTGAGCCCCTTGTATTGACAAATAGGGGTGTGACCATTTATTCGGTATAAATAGCGGCGCCGGACTTGATTAGTTGTGTCTGAGGTCTTGACGACCTATTGGATGCTTTCGCTGGTCCGGGCGCCTTTAGTGTGCGGCTGCCAAGGCAGCCGCACTCTCTTCGGCGCGCAGAGATCGCTTGATATTTCCGTTCACTGAAATGATGCCACGTGGACCGGGCATCTTGAGTGTGAGGGAGGCGTAGTGTGGTATTGCATTAAAGCGAGCGAAAGCTTCGCGTCCGAGCAGTGCTTGATAGCCACTTTGGAACGGAGCGATGTGGAAGGTTAAATGCTCGCGACGGAAGTTATCGGGGGAGCCGAATATAACTTGTAGTAGGAGGGAGCCCGTACAACGAGCCCCTGGGCCTGGCGTTACTCCTTTAAAGGTAGTATTGCTATGGCGAATTTTGTTGGGTCTAACCCCATCCCGCGGATTGTATCCTGATATATTAGGTTTAGATTGCTGCCACCGTCCATCAAGACTCGTGTGAAGTGATATCCGCCAATTACTGGGTCTAATACCAGGGCAGCCCATCCTGCGCGTCGGATACTTGCTGAGTAATCGCGATGGTCGAAAGTGATCGGTTGAGACGACCAGTGGCAGGACTTCGCGGTGACAGGCACTTGGGTATATTTTCCTGGGAGTGCCGCGTTGTTTTTTCCCTTGATCACGTGTAACACGTTTACTGTTTTGACTTCTGGTGGAAATTTCTTTTGTTCCCCAGTGTCTTGCTTGGGAGGCTCGTCCTCGTCTTCACTTGGTGTATCCTCCCCCTTGTGTACGGCGTTGAGCTTGCCGGACTGCTTGAAGACCCAACATTCTCTGTGGGTATGATTAGCAGGTTTACCAGGGGTACTATGGATCTGACATACTTGGTCCAGAATTTTGTTGAGGCTGGACAGTTCATCCCTGGTGCCTTTAGAGGGCGGCTTTTGACCTGGCCGAGAGCTTTTGAATCCGGCGTTTACTGCCGTGCCCTTCGTGTTGTCTTCTTTATTCCGGCGTTTGTTATTGCTGTTGCACGTGATTTCCCGTTTCCATCTCTAACTTCAGATGTACTGGGGTCGCTGGTGCTGCATCTGGCTAGCCAGCTGTCCTCACCCGCGCAAAAGCGGGTCATGAGGCTTGTTAATGCGGCCATCGTTCTCGGCTTATTTTGGCCGAGGTGTCTGGCGAGCCATTCGTCACGGACGCTATGCTTAAAAGCTGCCAAGGCTTCGGCGTCCGGACAGTCGACAATCTGGTTCTTTTTAGTAAGAAACCTGTTCCAAAGCTTTCGGGCTGACTCTCCGGGCTGTTGAGTTATATGACTCAAATCGTCCGCATCCGGAGGTCGGACATAAGTCCCTTGAAAATTTGCCCGAAAGGCGTCTTCGAGCTCTTCCCAACTTCCAATGGAGCTTTCGGGGAGGCCTTTAAGCCAGTGACGAGCTGGCCCTTTGAGCTTGAGGGGTAAGTACTTGATGGCGTGGAGATCATCTCCTCGAGCCATATGGATATGAAGGATGTAGTCCTCAATCCAGACCCCAGGGTCTGTTGTTCCGTCGTATGTCTCTATGTTTACGGGTTTGAATCCCTCTGGAAATTCATGGTCCAGCACCTCATCGGTGAAACATAGGGGGTGTGCGGCACCCCTATAGCTGGGTGTACCGCGTTGTTCGGATGTTTGTTGTGTTGCATTGTATGCTGGGGCGCGCTTGCGTGGTCCATAGATGGATCTTGTTGCGCCGTCCTTTGGGTGCGAGCCCTCGCATGGGTCGCGTGTTGTATTGTGAGTGGCGTTGTATGCCGCTCTGTGTTGGTAGAGGGGTCGTCTATCCGGCCAGGTGGCTGCTTTGATATTTGGTTGTGGGGGGTCTGAGGCCTCCTCATCGAATTCAGGTAGCAGCTTCCGCTTTGGGTAGCTCTTGGAGGGGCGATTGTCGCCGTACCTCGCTGCTGTGTTGAGTATTTTACTCCATCTGATTTGGAGTGTGTCTTGCGCAGCCTTGAGCCTTTGCTTCTGCTTTTTAAGACTCCTCGTGGTGGCAACAAGCCTTTTACGGGCATTCTGCTGCTCCGGGTGCCTGTCCGGCGTTATGTCGTCCGGACCATTATCCTTGATAGAATTTGTTTGTTCGGTTTGATTATCCGGATTGCCGTTGTCCGGCAGCGGTTCGCCCTGCTCCAGTGCTGGGTCTGTGTGATCGTTATTTCTGTCGAGGCGGGATTTGGGGCGGCGCTTGCGTCGCCGCTTTGACTGCTTCTCGAGGGAACAAGCCTTCGGTGCGTCCTTCCGCTCCTCGTCGTCATCTTTTGGTGCGTCCACCATGTATACATCATATGATGAGGTGGCTTTCCAGGGCCCAATAGGCGTTGGTTCTTCATCGTCTCCTGCATCGGCGTCCATACCGGTGACGTCTTCGGAGTCGAAGTCGAGCATGTCGGTTAAATCGTCGACAGTGGCTACAAAGTGGGTGGTGGGTGGGCTTTGAATTTCTTCATCGTCCGTATCCCAACCTTGCTGACCGTAGTCCGGCCAGGGCTCTCCTGATAAAGAGAGAGACTTTAGTGTCTTCAGAATATCGCCGAAAGGCGAGTGCTGAAAGATGTCCGCGGCAGTAAACTCCATGATCGGCGCCCAATCGGATTCGATCGGCAGGGGCGCGGAGGGTTCGGAGTCCGGAGAGGAGTCCGGCTCCTTGGAGTCACGAGTCTCGCGGAGTGCGGGGCTGGTGTTCGGCTCGATCGCCGTTGGGATCGCAGCCCCGAGGCGGCGTCCAACCACCCATCCTCGATCGGCGCAGTTGGCTCCGAATTAAGGGTCGAAGCCGATGCGGGTGCGGCCTCCAGGGCACTGTTCGGCGGCAGAGCTAGATCATGCTCGTCGTGACAGTGCGGCGCGCTCGGCAGTGGCTCGAATCCGTCGAAGATCAAGTCCCCGCGGATGTCAGCCGTGTAGTTTAAACTTCCAAATCTGACCTGACGGCCAGGGGCATAGCTTTCGATCTGCTCCAGATGGCCAAGTGAATTGGCCCGCAGTGCGAAGCCGCCGAAGACGAAGATCTGTCCGGGGAGGAAGGTCTCACCCTGGACTGCATCGCTATTGATGATCGTAGGAGCCATCAAGCCTAACGGCGACGACACAGAGGAACTCTCAATGAAAGCACCAATGTCGGTGTCAAAACCGGCGGATCTCGGGTAGGGGGTCCCGAACTGTGCGTCTAGGCCGGATGGTAACAGGAGGCAAGGGACACGAAGTTTTACCCAGGTTCGGGCCCTCTTGATGGAGGTAAAACCCTACGTCCTGCTTGATTAATATTGATGATATGGGTAGTACAAGAGTAGATCTACCACGAGATCAGAGAGGCTAAACCCTAGAAGCTAGCCTATGGTATGATTGTTGTTCTGTATGTTGTCCTACGGACTAAAACCCTCCGGTTTATATAGACACTGGAGAGGGTTAGGGTTACACAAAGTCGGTTACAATGGTAGGAGATCTACATATCTGTATCGGCAAGCTTGCCTTCCACGCCAAGGAAAGTCCCTTCCGGACACAGGATGAAGTCTTCAATCTTGTATCTTCATAGTCCAGGAGTCCGGCTGAAGGTATAGTCCGGCCATCCGGACACCCCCTAATCCAGGACTCCCTCACTAAGCTTGAGGATGCCCCGGAAGGCATCCCATCTTTGTTCAACAAGTATTGGTATGTTTTGGTTTTTGTTTTGTTCATGTGATATGTGTAAATCTTGGAGCATCGTGTGATTTTTATTTTTATTTTACTAATGCACCATGCTGGTATGAGATAGACCTTGGTTGATTTATAGAATGCTTCATGCACTTCACTTATATCTTTTGAGTATGGCTTTATAGAATGCTTCATGTGCTTCGCTTATATCATTTAAAGTTTGTATTGCCTATTTCTCTACATAGGAAAACCATCATTTGTAGAATGCTCTTTTGCTTCACTTATACTTATTAGAGCGTGAGCATGGTCTTTTGTAGAAAGAATTAAACTCTCTTGCTTTGCTTATATCTATTTGGAGAATCAACGGGAATTGGCCATTCACATGGTTAGTCATAAAATCCTACATAAAACTTATAGATCACTGAATATGATATGTTTGATACCTTGCAATAGTTTTGCGATATAGAGATGGTAATATGTGGGAGGTTGATGTCTACTACACAACTTTCTTCTTGTAGACGTTGTTGGGCCTACAAGTGTAGAGGTTTGTAGGACAGTAGCAAATTTCCCTCAAGTGGATGACCTAAGGTTTATCAATCCATGGGAGGCGTAGGATGAAGATGGTCTCTCTCAAACGACCCTGCAACCAAATAACAAAGAGTCTCTTGTGTCCCCAACACACCCAATACAATGGTAAATTGTATAGGTGCACTAGTTTGAGGAAGAGATGGTGATACAAGTGCAATATGGATAGTAGATAATGGTTTTTGTAATCTGAAAATATAAAAACAACAAGGTAACTAATGATAAAAGTGAGCACAAACGGTATTGCAATGTGTTGAAACAAGGCCTAGGGTTCATACTTTCACTAGTGCAAGTTCTCTCAACAATAATAACATAGTTGGATCATATAACTATCCCTCAACATGCAACAAAGAGTCACTCCAAAGTCACTAATAGCGGAGAACAAACGAAGAGATTATTGTAGGGTACGAAACCACCTCAAAGTTATTCTTTCTAATCAATCTATTCAAGAGTCCGTAGTAAAATAACACGAAGCTATTCTTTCCGTTCGATCTATCATAGAGTTTGTACTAGAATAACACCTTAAGACACAAATCAACCAAAACCCTAATGTCACCTAGATACTCCAATGTCACCTCAAGTATCCGTGGGCATGATTATATGATATGCATCACACAATCTCAGATTCATCTATTCAAACCAACACAAAGTACTTCAAAGAGTTCCCCAAAGTTTCTACCGGAGAGTCAAGACGAAAATGTGTGCCAATCCCTATGCATAAGTTCATTGAACCCGCAAGTTGATCACCAAAACATACATCAAGTAGATCACGTGATATCCCATTGTCACCACAGATAAGCACATGCAAGACATACATCAAGTGTTCTCCAATCCTTAAAGACTCAATCCGATAAGATAACTTCAAAGGGAAAACTCAATCCATTACAAGAGAGTAGAGGGGGAGAAACATCATAAGATCCAACCATAATAGCAAAGCTCATGGTACATCAAGATCGTACCATCTCAAGAACACGAGAGAGAGAGAGAGACAGAGAGAGAGAGAGAGATCAAACACATAGCTACTGGTACATACCCTCAACCCCGAGGGTGAACTAATCCCTCCTCGTCATGGAGAGCGCCGGGATGATGAAGATGGCCACCAGTGAGGGATCCCCCCTCCGACAGGGTGCCAAAATGGGTCTAGATTGGTTTTCGGTGGCTACAGAGGCTTCTGGCAGCGGAACTCCCGGTCTATTATGTTCCCTGATGTTTTTAAGGTATATGGACATATATAGGCGACAGAAGTTGGACATGGGAGCCAGGAGGGGCCCACGAGGGTGGGGGCGCGCCCAGGGGGTAGGGCGCGCCTCCCTGCCTCGTGGCCACCTCGAAGCTTCCCTGACGTCCACTCCAAGTCTCCTGGATTGCTTCCGTTCTAAAAATAAGTTCCATGAAGTTTCGGGTCAATTGGACTCTGTTTGATTTTCCTTTTCTGTGATACTCTAAAACAAGGGAAAAAACAGAAACTGGCACTGGGCTCTAGGTTAATAGGTTAGTCCAAAAATCATATAAAATAGCATAGTGATGCATATAAAACATCCAAGGTTGATAATATAATAGCATGGAACAATCAAAAATTACAGATACGTTGGAGACGTATCAAGCATCCCCAAGCTTAATTCTTGCTCGTCCTCGAGTAGGTAAATGATAAAAACAGAATTTTTGATGTGGAATGCTTCCTAACATATTTCTCAATGTAATTTTATTTATTGTGGCATGAATGTTCAGATCCAAAAGATTCAAGATAAAAAGTTTAATACTGACATAAAAATAATAATACTTCAAGCATACTAACCAAGCAATCATGTCTTCTCAAAACAACATGGCCAAAGAAAGCTATCCCTACAAAATCATATAGTCTAGCTATGCTCTATCTTCACCACACAAAATATTTAAATCATGCACAACCCCAATGACAAGCCAAGCAATTATTTCATACTTTTGATGTTCTCAAACTTTTTCAATCTTCACGCAATATATGAGCGTGAGCCATGGATATAGCATTATGGTGGAATGGAATGGTGGTTGTGGAGAAGACAAAAAGGAGAAGATAGTCTCACATCAACTAGGCGTATCAACGGGCTATGGAGATGCCCATCAATAGATATCAATGTGAGTGAGTAGGGATTGCCATGCAACGGATGCACTAGAGCTATAAGTGTATGAAAGCTCAAAAAGAAACTAAGTGGGTGTGCATCCAACTCGCTTGCTCACGAAGACCTAGGGCATTTTGAGGAAGCCCATCATTGGAATATACAAGCCAAGTTCTATAATGAAAGATTCCCACTAGTATATGAAAGTGACAATATAGGAGACTCTCTATCATGAAGATCATGGTGCTACTTTGAAGCACAAGTGTGGTAAAAGGATAATAGCATTGTCCATTCTCTCTTTTTCTCTCTTTTTTGGGCCTTCTCCCTTTTTTATGGCCTTTCTCTTTTTTCGTCCGGAGTCTCATCCCGACTTGTGGGGGAATCATAGTCTCCATCATCCTTTCCTCATTTGGGACAATGCTCTAATAACGATGATCATCACACTTTTATTTACTTACAACTCAAGAATTACAACTCAATACCTAGAACAAGATATGACTTTACATGAGTGCCTCCGGCGATGTACCAGGATGTGCAATGACTCATGAGTGACATGTATGAAAGAATTATGAACGGTGGCTTTGCCACAAATACAATGTCAACTACATGATCATGCAAAGCAATATGACAATGATGAAGCGTGTCATAATAAACAGAATGTTGGAAAGTTGCATGGCAATATATCTCGGAATGGCTATGGAAATTCCATATTAGGTAGGTATGGTGGCTGTTTTGAGGAAGGTATATGGTGGGTGTAAGATACCGGCGAAAGGTGTGCGGTATTAGAGAGGCTAGCAATGGTGGAAGGGTGACAGTGCGTATAATCCATGGACTCAACATTAGTCATAAAGAACTCACATACTTATTGCAAAAATCTATTAGTTATCGTAACAAAGTACTACGCGCATGCTCCTAGGGGGATAGATTGGTAGGAAAAGACCATCGCTAGTCCCCGACCGCCTCTCATAAGGAAGACAATCAATAAATAAATCATGCTCCGAGTTCATCACATAACGGTTCACCATACGTGCATGCTACGGGAATCACAAACTTCAACACAAGTATTTCTCAAATTCACAACTAGCATGACTCTAATATTACCATCTTCATATCTCAAAACAATCATCAAGTATCAAACTTCTCTTAGTATTCAATGCACTTTATATGATAGTTTTTATCATCATATTTAGGACTAATTTCATAACCAATGCAAATTACCATGATGTTTAGGACTCTCAAAATAATATAAGTGAATCATGAGAGTTCATATATTTCTATAAAATAAAACCACCACCGTGCTCTAAAAAGATATAAGTGAAGCACTAGAGCAACAACAAACTACTCCGAAAGATATGAGTGAAGATCAATGAGTAGTCGAATAATTATGCAACTATGTGAAGATTCTATAACATTTAAGAATTTCATATATTGGTATTTTATTCAAACAACAAGCAAAACAAAAGAAAATAAAATGACGCTCCAAGCAAAACACATATCATGTGGTGAATAAAAATATAGCTCCAAGTAAAGTTACCGATAGACAAAGACGAAAGAGGGGATGCCTTCCGGGGCACCCCCAAGCTTAGGCTTTTTCGTGTCCTTGGATTTTACCTTGGGGTGCCTTGGGCATCCCCAAGCTTAGGCTCTTGCAACTCCTTATTCCTTAGTACATCGAATCTTCACCCAAAACTTGAAAACTTCACAACACAAAACTTAACAGAAAACTTGTAAGCTCCGTTAGGATAAGAAAATAAATCACCACTTAAGTACTATTGTGAACTCATTATAAATTCATATTGGTGTAATATCTACTGTATTCCAACTCATCTATGGTTCATACCCTCCGATACTACTCATAGATTCATCAAAATAAGCAAACAACACATAGAAAACAGAATCTGTCAAAAACAGAATAGTCTGTAGTAATCTATAGGTTTCTAATACTTCTGTAACTCCAAAAATCCTGAGAAATTGGGAAGTCCTAGGAAATTTGTTTATTAATCTACTGTAACTGGAATTGGTATTTTATCGCTCTCTGGTCAAAAAATGAAAATTATTCTCGTGAGCGCATACTTTCTGTTTTTTACAGGAAGATCAAATATCAATCACCCAAGAATATCATAAAGGCTTTACTTGGCAAAAACACTAATTAAAACATAAAAAACACAATCATAAAAGAGGATAGATGATTAATTTATTACTAAATAGGAACAAAAAGCAAGGAGCTAAAATAAAATTGGGTTGCCTCCCAACAAGCGCTATCATTTAACGCCCCTAGCTAGGCATGATGATTTCAATGATGCTCACATAAAAGATAAGAATTGTAACATAAAGAGAGCATCATGAAGAATATGACTAGCACATTTAATCCTAACCCACTTCCTATGCATAGGGATTTTGTGAGCAAACAACTTGTGGGAACAAGAATCAACTTGCATAGGAAAGCAAAACAAGCATAACTTCAAGATTTTCAACACATAGAGAGGAAGCTTGATATTATTGCAACTCCTACAAGCATATATTCCTCCCTCATAATAATTTTCAGTAGCATCATGAATGAATTCAACAATATAACTATCACATAAAGCATTCTTTTCATGATCTACAAGCATAGAAAATTTACTATTCTCCCCATAAGAAAATTTATTCTCATCAATAGTAGTGGGAGCAAACTCAATAAAATAACTATCATGTGAGGCATAATCCAATTGAAAATTAAAATCATGATGACAAGTTTCATGGATATCATTATTCTCAATAGCATACAAGTCATCACAATAATCATCATAGATAGCAACTTCGTTCTCATAATCAATTAGAACCTCTTCTGAAATAGTGGAATCATTACTAAATAAAGTCATGACCTCTACAAATCCACTTTTATCAATATACTCATCATAAATAGGAGGCATGCTATCATCATAGTAAATTTTCTCATGAAAACTTGGGGGACAAAAAATATCATCTTCATCAAACATAGCTTCCCCAAGCTTGTGGCGTTGCATATCATTAGCATCATGGATATTCAAGGAATTCATACTAACAACATTGCAATCATGCTCATCATTCAAATATTTAGTGCCAAACATTCTAATGCATTCTTATTCTAGCACTTGAGCACAATTATTGGAATCCTTATTTTCACGAAAGACATTAAAAAGATGAAGCATATGAGGTACCCTTAATTCCAATTTTTTGTAGTTTTATTTTATAAAATAAACTAGTGTTAAAACAAGAAACAAAAGGATTCGATTGCAAGATCTAAAGATATACCTTCAAGCGCTAACCTCCCCGGCAACGGTGCCATAAAAGAGCTTGATGTTTACTACACAACCTTCTTCTTGTAGACGTTGTTGAGCCTCCAAGTGCAGAGGTTTGTAGGAAAGTAGCAAATTTCCCTCAAGTGGATGACCTAAGGTTTATCAATCCGTGGGAGGCGTATGATGAAGATGTTCTCTCTCAAACAACCATGCAACCAAATAACAAAGAGTCTCTTGTGTCCCCAACACACCCAATACAATGGTAAATTGTATAGGTGCACTAGTTCGGCGAAGAGATGGTGATACAAGTGCAATATGGATAGTAGATAATGGTTTTTGTAATCTGAAAATATAAAAACAGCAAGGTAACTAATGATAAAAGTGAGCACAAACGGTATTTCAATGTGTTGAAACAAGGCCTAGGGTTCATACTTTCACTAGTGCAAGTTTGTAGGGGTATGGGGTCCCGGCAAACCCTTAAGGTTCGAACACTGGGGTGTGCGTGAAGTCTTTCCCTTCAACCAATCTATGCTCTAGCTTGCTAGGATCTCGCGGACGAACTCGACGAACTCACAACATAGATGGACACAGGGTTTATACTGGTTCGGGCCACCATTGTGGTGTAATACCCTACTCCAGTGTGGTGGTGGTGAATTGCCTCTTGGGCTGGTGATGAACAATACAAGGGCAGAACGACCTCCTGAGGTTAAGGCGTTCTTGTGCTCGGTGAGCTTGTGTGTGAGGTGGTCTATCTCAAACTAAGGTCAGTTCGTCTCCCCTCCTCCGTGGTGGCTAGTCCTATTTATAGAGGCCCTGGTCCTCTTCCCAAATATCGAGCGGGAAGGGATCCAACTATGGCGGGCTAATTTGAAGGGGGACAGCTAGTACAATCTATCCTGACAAAAGTAGTCTTCGCCTGCACAAGGTTCTAGTGGTGACGCTGTTCTGGGCTCCGCGATGACCTCTGTCTTGCAGTCCTTGGTCTTGGTCTTGTTGCACCGAAATGGCAACCTTTGCCTGAGGCCTTGGTACTCCACGGCTGCGCTTGCCCCCTTTGCACCAAAGAGGAAACAAGGACGCTGTGCGCGCTGGCGCCCGCCTGGTGTCGATCGTCACGGCTCACGTCACGAGAACCTCGTGAGGTTCGCCTCGCCTTGATATCTCCGCTCCTCGTGAGCCTGCCTAGCTAGGCCACTCCAGAGGAGGTCTTGCATCGTCCACCTCGCGAGGCTTGGCCCCTCGCGAGGGTCTTGGGTGCTTTGTCGGTGAAGATGGGCCGTACGGCCTGCTGGCTCAGCCACGTCGCGGGCCGCAGGCAGGCAAGTCTGGGGACCCCCGTTCCCAGGACGCCGACAGTAGCCCCGGGCCCGAGGTGCGTGCGGGCTTGGCTTCGCAGCAAAGCCAAGGGCCAAGCTCGAAGCACCGCGGGCCCCAAAAGCCTGCGGCCTCGATTGACGCGTGGCGGTTGATTGGACGTGGGCGTCTCCGCTTCCCCATGTTGCCTTTGAATCCGCCTGGCTATGCGGCCCCGCTTCTTGCACAATTATTCCTCCCCCTCCGTGCCTGGCTTTCCAATCTTCCAATACCCTGCTTCCTTGACGCCCTGTTCCGCCTTCCAGTCCAACCAGTGTTCCGTCCGCTTTGCCGCCATGGCGCCGAAACAAGCCGACAAGGGGAAGAAACATCTGTCCTCGCCAACTGCGCCTCCATCCTTCGAGTCAGCGCTCAGTCGGCCTCATGTGCTCAACGACGAGGCCATGGGCAAGGTGCACCCCATGCTCGCCTCCGGCTTCAACGAGTGGGAGAGACGCCGGCCTAGCCTGCGTCTCGCTCCAGCATGGCTCGGGCAGACATCGAGATCCCGATCTTCATTGACGCCCTCTGGGCTGGCCTGCTTCCTCCCTTCTCCGCCTTCTTCAACACGGTGCTTGAGCACTATCGGGTCCATATGCTTCATCTCTACCCTCAATCTGTGACCCTTCTTGCCGTCTTCGCCTTCGTGTGTGAGGCCATGGTGGGCATCACCCCCTCCGTGGCGCTCCTCTGCCACTTCTTCTCGCTACATCTCATCGGTGCCCAGCAGAGCTTAGGGTGTGTGGGCTTTCAGGCTGTGGCAGCGACGGCAGGCATGGGGATCAACTTGAAGCTTCCTTCGTCCGCGAGCAAATTCCGCACGCGATGGGTGTTTGTTGATGCTGGCGTGCTCAACCCTCTGCTCCAAGCTCCGGTAGGGCCTGCCATTCCAAACTCCGATTGGGGTCACCAGAGGCTCACAAGCCCCTGCCTTGCCCCCGTCTGGGCCAGGTTGCGGTGGTTGAAGGACCTTGGTGTGACTGCGCCCATGGTGGTGAGGGCGTTCGTCAAGCGTCGAGTTGCCCCGCTTCAGCGTCATTCTCGCCCAATGTGGGACTTGCTCAGCAGTCGGGACAACATGAGGTTTCAGGAGGAGGGGCTTCCTCTCGCTGCGCGGCAAACTGTGCTCACGGTGCTATCTGGTGTCCATCTGCCGGACGATATGCCTAGGAAGAGTTGCATGTTGTACCGCAGCGAGAACAAGGTTACCTTTGTTGTGACCATGCCTTCCTTTGATGAGTGGGGGCTGCGCCCAATTGGCTTGGAGGGACCCCGTGAGAATCCTATCATCGTGGTCCCATTCTTCACCGCCGGTGACGAGCTCACCCCAGGTGATGGTGCAGGGGAGCGAGCTGCGATGGGGGCCGGCTGCTCAGGTGCTGAGGAGCACGTGTCGAGCAGTGATCCAGGGGCATCATCCTCGGGAGCTTGTGACGCCTCTCCTGAGGCACCAGTTGCTGATGAGGTGCGACATGCGGCTCCCGAGGCCGAGGCTTCGGAGGCCTCGGGAGGTCGCGGCGAGAGAGAGCTGGGATGTTCGCCGCAGTCGGGCTCCCCTGAAGCCATTCCTCTTGGTTCTTCTTCGGCTCCGCCGCGCTCCGGCCGTCACGTCCAGCGCTTCGGACGCCTTTGCGTGGACTTCGAGGAGCTCCGCAAGAGGAAGGGATCCCCTAGCGGTGGCAGCGTCTTCGGACCATTGAAACGACGGAAGTACATCGCCATCGACAAGTAAGTACCTCTCCTTGGTGATCTTCTATGTGTCGCCTTCCCTTCCTGACGATTGCCCCCTCAGGTCCCCTTCTGCTAAGGCTGTGAAACCTTCAGAGAAGCAGCTCCCTCTCGTCCCATCGTACTCGCCAAGCTCCAGTGCTCCAGGCTCAGATACTGCCCATGGCATGGGGTCAGCCTCGAGAGCTGGTCCATCGTCAAGGCGCCCCGAGCTTGTGCCTTCGTCGTCCTTCCTACGTGGCCTTGCTTGGAGCGCAGCGGACGTGCCAAGGGCTCCTCCCTTGGTCACAGTTTGTGGATGGCTAGCCTCGATGCTGGAGC
Organism: Triticum aestivum; assembly: GCF_018294505.1. NCBI lineage: Eukaryota > Viridiplantae > Streptophyta > Magnoliopsida > Poales > Poaceae > Triticum > Triticum aestivum. Next base: position 645,061,722 of record NC_057797.1, read on the forward strand.
CTCCTTCAAGCAGCGGGCCTTGCTCGGTCCGGGCCCCTCACGAGGGTCAGCCGGCGCCTGGGGCCGTGCCAGCCCCTAGCCCCCAACCAGGAGATGGCGCGCCACTTCATGCTCCACCTGCATCCCCCGAGGCGGAGGACAAGATGGGGCGAGCATTCGAGCTTGAGCGCGGGCGTAGCATGGTCCGCCACGAGTTCCTCCAGGAGGCGATGGGCACGATGAACAGCCTTGGTGGAGAGCTTGCTGGCGTCGACTTGCGTCTTGAGGCCGAAGGTCTTGGGTTGGTGGAGGAGCGGCGCAAGCTGCGAGTGGCCATCAACCTTGGACGTTATCATCGCGACCTCGAGAACGCGAAGGCTGAGGCATCCCTCAAGATTGCCAATGAGGCCCGCTCGTGAGCTTTGGAGGAAGCTCACAAGGTTGATCGCCGCCGTGAGGCTGCGGAGGAGCTTACGTGGGAGCTCCAGGCCTGGAGCGCGTCCCTTGAGCAACAAGTCGAGACTCGCAGGGCTGCCTTCGCGTCGATGAGGAGGACGCCTGCGAAGGAAGAGGAGATCCGGCGGCGTGAGGAGGCGCTGGCCCTAGAGGCCGTGGAGCACAGTCTCGAGCTCGAGCGGCTGGAGACGAGGGAGCGTCAAGTCGCTCAAGCTAAAGATGTCGTCGGGGCCCGCGAGGCTGGAGTCAAAGAAGAGATCAATCGCCGGGTAGCCGTGGTTCGTGCCGATCTGGAGGGCAGGCACGGCTTGAGGCTGGAGCTCGCCGGACAGGAGGGCGTGGGCAGGGCCGCCGCCCTCAGGCCCAGGTTGGCCGAGGCCGAGAGGGGTGCTGAGGCCACAACCGCCGCCCTGGTTACGGTGCAGGCGGACCTGGCCTCCGCCCACGCCGAGCTGCTTTCTCCTGGAGGCGAATTGACGATGCCGAGGCCGTCGCTCGGCAAAACAGAGAAGAAGTGCTCCAACGCCGAACACTGGAGCGCGTGCATGGCCCTATGCTCCAAGACCTTCAGAACAAGGCCAACACTGCCCTGGGCTATATCTGCGATGAGAACGCCCCGACCCCTCACTCGAGTGACTACGCCAGCCACCTGACCTTCTTCACCGAGGTGGTGACGCGCCTGGAGGCTCAATTTGCCAGAGCTCGGCAGCTTGTGGAGGAGAGGGGTCGTGGCCTGCTTCAGCGCGCCTTCTCCTGTGTCTTCAGCCACCTCATGAACGCCGACCCCAACTTCGACTTTCATACCGCCATTGCTCCTGTGCCCATCGCCATTCGGGGCGACTTGGCGCGTTGGGTAGAGGATCATGTCGATGCGTTGGTCAGGGCCTTCACCTCGAAGGACGATGGGGTGGTGGTCGTCGCAGACAAAGGTGACGTGCTCAACGACGGTGATGGGGGCATTGCTGACGGCGTCGATGATTCCGACGAAGATGATGACGATGCGAGCGACACGTCCCTGGATGACGCAGCGAGCTATATCTCTGGTTGATCACATATTCTCCTATTGTTTTATTCTGCACGCAAAACTCGGGCGTGGCCCTAGGAAAACTTGTGAGAGCATTTTGAGAGGGGGGGCCCTCATGTAAATGAATCACAGTTTTTACTTTCCTATGCGATGTGGGTATGTGTCCTCGTGAGCTTGTGAAGTTGTGGGTGAGTTTACAGACATGGATTACCTTAGTCAGCGCCTGTTTAGGGCTGGGTCGTGAGGCAATGAGTTTCGGAGAATCTTGCAGGGCTTGCCGCCCTGTTTGAAGGGGGGCCCCGGGAAGGGTGAGCACCAGGCGCAGTGCTAGCGCGTGCTCTGCGCGGTCCGGCTCGCGAGGAGCTTTGTGAGGGAGAGGCGATGGACGTGAGTCCCAAACCAAACAATATCCAGAAGGTGAGAAATGACTCGAACGAGAAAAGGCACCCCCCGCGCGCAATGATAAAAATTCAGCTTCAACTTAAGTCCGGAATCAGAAAGCAAAGCCACAGAAAGAGAGATCCAAAGCAAAAGGCCGCGTCCAGCACCTAGTCTAGTCTTTGGGTCTTCAAGTCTTCTCACCAGCGTGGAGCTAAGTGTTGTCCGCTAGGCGTGGGAGGGAGCCCCAGGGCCTGAGGCCGGCGCTCCTGAGACTCCGGGGTGTGTACAGCCCCAACTCATTATTACATGAGAGTGTCACGGGTGGCGAGCTTCACATGCACCGGGCCTTCTTCACAGGTACTGGCCTTGCTTCGTATCGCTAGACGAGGGCCCCGCCTTGCGCCACTCTTGACCTCCTTTGAGCCGGCCAGAGACCAGGACGGCGTAAAGGAGGGAAAGAGGACACCAGCGGTTCCCTCGGCGACCACGGGTCCTCTGCCGGAGGACGGGTCATTGAAGCCACCCCGGCAGAGGGCCTACCTCCGGGTGTCCCCTGGTTTCGCGTGCCTTGGGGAGGGGCCTTGCTCCTGGCTCCCTCTCGGCGGCCCCCAGCGTGTCTCCCTTGTTGAGACGGGTGTCGCCGTGTCGGGGTCGTCGATCGATGCTGCAACCTGATTCATCGGTAGCCCATGGTTAGCATAAGCCTGTTCCTGAGAGGTTAGCGGTACCCTGTAGTTGCTGTTGCCGGCGCGATCATTGTGGTTCTCCGCTGGCTCTTGGAAGGCTTCGACTCCTAGTGCCCCTTCTCCCCAGTCTTCTCCAATGAATGAGCCGATGTCATCCTCTGGTGCGTACCCTTGGTCCATCATGCGGGGCACGTAGGCTTCTGGGGCCGTCACCCCGTACACCTCATCGTGGTGCCCCACACTCCATGTTGCTCCGCCCATGATGGCGTCCTGGGGATGATAATGCGGCATCCGGCTGGGGCCATGGGGGGTGACGCTTGCGCTCGTGCTTCTCGAGGGCGGCATGGGGGGATTGGAGCGCCCTATGCCGCCAGCCGTGCTGATGTTGGTGAAGCCCCCGGGCGTAGTTGATGGCACACAGATGTGGTGAGGCTCGCCGCGCGACCTTGCATTGGCCTGGGGGGAAGTCGATAGCTGAAGGGTGGCGCTCCTGATGCCGCTGCGTCCAGGAGCTAAGCAACACGCTCAAGCAGCATGTCTCGGCCGCTCTCCATCAGTCTACATCGCAGCAGCTCCCTTGCCACTACGAGTGCCGCCCGCATGTTCGCTTGCTCCCGCCGTGAGTGCGGCGCAGTTGCAGCGGCGTGACTCGCTGCTCTCGCCATGGCTCATGCTTGTCGCGGGGTGAGGGTGGATGATGCCTGGCCGCGCTGTCCATGCCCGGCGGAGCTTGGTGACGCCCGCGCCGCCTGGGGTGCAGGGTCGATATCTTCATGGGCAGGCGGCGCCGTCCGGGCCGGCCAGGCTGCCCAGTGGTCGGACCCGGCTCTTGGGTCACCAGACATCGTAGTCGGTGAACGTTGGAGAGCTGATTGGCGGAGAAAAGGCTCCAGCGCACCCCTACCTGGCGCGCCAAATGTCGGGGTATGGGGTCCCGGCAAACCCTTAAGGTTCGAACACTAGGGTGCTCGTGAAGTCTTTCCCTTCAACCGATCTACGCTCTAGCTTGCTAGGATCTCGCGGACGAACTCGACGAACTCACAACACAGATGGACACAGGGTTTATACTGGTTCGGACCACCGTTGTGGTGTAATACCCTACTCTAGTGTGGTGGTGGTGGATAGCCTCTTGGGCTGATGATGAACAATACAAGGGCGGAATGGCCTCCTGAGGTTAAGCCGTTCTTGTGCTCGGTGAGCTTGTGTGTGAGGTGGTCTCTCTCAAACTAAGGTCAGTTTGTCTCCCCTCCTCCGTGGTGGCTAGTCCTGTTTATAGAGGCCCTGGTCCTCTTCCCAAATATCGAGCGGGAAGGGAGCCAACAATGGCGGGCTAATTTGAAGGGGACAGCTAGTACAAGCTATCCTGACAAAAGTAGTCTTCGCCTTCACAAGGTTCTGGTGTTGACGCTGTTCTGGGCTCCACGATGACCTCGGTCTTGCAGTCCTTGGTCTTGGTCTTGTTGCACCGAAATGGCAAGCTTTGCCTGAGGCATTGGTACTCCGTAACCGCGCTTGCCCCCTTTGCACCAAAGAGGAAACAAGGACGCTGTGCGCGCTGGCACCCGCCTGGTGTCAATCGTCACGGCTCACGTCATGAGAACCTCGTGAGGTTTGCCTTGCCTTGATATCTCCGCTCCTTGTGAGCCTGCCTAGCTAGGCCACTCCAGAGGAGCTCTTGCGTCGTCCACCTCGCGAGGCTTGGCCCCTCGCGAGGGTCTTGGGTGCTTTGTTGGTGAAGATGGGTCGTACGGCCTGCTGGCTCAGCCACGCCGCGGGCCGCAGGCAGGCAAGTCTGGGGACCCCCGTTCCCAGGATGCTGACAAAGTTCTCTCAACAATAATAACATAATTGGTTCATATAACTATCCCTCAACATGCAACAAAGAGTCACTCCAAAGTCACTAATAGCGGAGAACAAACGAAGAGATTATTGTAGGGTACGAAACCACCTCAAAGTTATTTTTTCTGATCAATCTATTCAAGAGTCCGTAGTAAAATAACACGAAGCTATTCTTTCCGCTCGATCTATCATAGAGTTCATACTAGAATAACACCTTAAGACACAAATCAACCAAAACCCTAATGTCACCTAGATACTCCAATGTCACCTCAAGTATCCGTGGGCATGATTATGTAATATGCATCACACAATCTCAGATTCATCTATTCAAACCAACACAAAGTACTTCAAAGAGTGCCCCAAAGTTTCTACCGGAGAGTCAAGACGAAAACGTGTGCCAACCCCAATGCATAAGTTCATTGAACCCGCAAGTTGATCACCAAAACATACATCAAGTAGATCATGTGATATCCCATTGTCACCACAGATAAGCACATGCAAGACATACATCAAGTGTTCTCAAATCCTTAAAGACTCAATCCGATAAGATAACTTCAAAGGGAAAACTCAATCCATTACAAGAGAGTAGATGGGGAGAAACATCATAAGATCCAACCATAATAGCAAAGCTCGCGGTACATCAAGATCGCACCATCTCAAGAACATGAGAGAGAGAGAGAGAGATCAAACACATAGCTACTGGTACATACCCTCAGCCCCGAGGGTGAACTACTCCCTCCTCGTCATGGAGAGCGCCAGGATGATGAAGATGGCCATCGGTGAGGGATCCCCCCCTCCGGCAGGGTGCCGGAATGGGTCTAGATTGGTTTTCGGTGGCTACAGAGGCTTCTGGCAGCGGAACTCCCGATCTATTATGTTCCCTGATGTTTTTAGGGTATATGGACATATATAGGTGAAAGAAGTCGGACAGGGGAGCCACGAGGGGCCCACGAGGGTGGGGGCACGCCCAGGGGGTAGGGCGCGCCTCCCTGCCTCGTGGCCACCTTGAAGCTTCCCTGACGTCCACTCCAAGTCTCCTGGATTTCTTCCATTCCAAAAATAAGTTCCGTGAAGTTTCAGGTCAATTGGACTCCGTTTGATTTTCCTTTTCTGCGATACTCTAAAACAAGGAAAAAAACAGAAACTGGCACTGGGCTCTAGGTTAATAGGTTAGTCCCAAAAATCATATAAAATAGCATAGTGATGCATATAAAACATCCAAGGTTGATAATATAATAGCATGGAACAATCAAAAATTACAGATACGTTGGAGACGTATCAGAGGTACTAGTGAATGATTGTGGTTTAGTAAGAATATTGGTGTTAAGGTTTGTGATTCCCGAAGCATGCACGTAGAGTCTCTCGTTATGCCAAGAAGTTGGAGCATGATTTATTATTGATTGTCTTCCTTATGAGTGGCGGTCGGGGACGAGCAATGGTCTTCTCCTACCAATCTACCCCCTAGGGGCATGCGTAGTAGTACTTTGATTCGAGGGCTAACAAACTTTCGCAATAAGTATGTGAGTTCTTTATGACTAATGTGAGTCCATAGATTCTACGCACTCTTACCTTTCCGCAATTTCCTAGCCTCTTCGGTACCATGCATTGCCCTTTCTCACCTCGAGAGTCGGTGCAAACTTCACCAATACATCCAAACCCCATGATATGATATGTTCTATCACACATAAGCCTCATTATATCTTCCTCAAAACAGCCACCATGCCTACCTATTATGGCATTTCCATAGCCATTCCGAGATATATTGCCATGCAACTTCCACCGTTCCATTTTTATGACTTGAGCATTCATTGTTATATTGCTTTGCATGATCGTAAGATAGCTAGCATGATATTTTCATGGCTTGTCCATTTTTATATCTTTGCCACATTAGATCATTACACATCCTGCTACACCGCTAGAGGCATTCATATAGAGTCATATTGTTCAAGGTATCGAGTTGTAATTTTTATTTCTTTTGAGTTGTAAGTTAATAGAAGTGTGATGATCATCATTATTCATTATCAGAGCATTGTCCAAATTGAGGAAAGGATGATGGAGACTATGATTCCCCCACAAGTCAGGATGAGACTTCGGACAAAATTTAAAAAGAAAAAGGAAAAAGAGAGGCCGAAAAGAGTCCAAAAGAAAAAGGAAAAAAGAAGAAAATGAGAGAAAAGGAGAGAAGGGGCAATGTTACTATCCTTTCCACACTTGTGCTTCAAAGTAGCACCATGTTTTTCATGTAGAGAGCTCTTATGTAGTCATTTTCATATACTAGTGGGAATTTTTCATTATACAACTTGGCTTGTATATTCCGATGATGAGCTTCCTCAAATGCCCGAGGTTTCAGGACCAAGCAAGTTGGATGCACACCCACTTAGTTTTCAATTGAGCTTTCATACACTTATAGCTCTTAGTGCGTTCGTTGCATGACAAACCCTACTCCTCGCATTAACATCAAGTGAGGGGCATCTCCATAGCCCGTTGATTAGCTGCGTCGATGTGAGACTTTCTTACTTTTTGTCTTCTGCATGTTTACCCCCATCAGCATACTCTATTCCATCCATAGTGTTATGCCCATGGATTGCGCTCATGTATTGCATTGGGGTTGAAAAGGCTGAAGCGCATTAACAAGTATATATGAACCAACTGCTCAGCTTGTCATCGGGGTTGTGCATGATAAATAATTTGTGTTAAGAGGATGGAGCATGACAAGACTATATGATTTTGTAGGGATAGCGTTCTTTAGCATTGGTATTTTGAAAGACATGATTGTTTGTTGGGATGCCTGAGTATTGATGTCTTTATGTCAAAACAATTGCTTTGAATCACTTGTGTCTTAATATTCATGCCATGATTAGATTATATGATCAAGATTATGCTAGGTAGCATTCCACATCAAAATTTATCTTTTTTATCATTTACCTACTCGAGGACGAGCAGGAATTGAGTTTGGGGAGGCTGATACATCTCCGTCGTATTTATAATTTTTGATTGTTTCATGCCATATCTATAATTTTGGATTGTTCCATGCCAATATTCTACAACTTTTACATACTTTTGGCAACATTTATATTGTTTTTGGGACTAACATATTGATCTAGTGCCCAGTGCCAGTTCGTGTTTGTTGCATGTTTTTTGTTTTGCACAATATCCATATCAAACAAAGTCTAAACGTGATAAAAATTTATGGAGATTTATTTTGGAATATATGTGATTTCGGGGAGGTGGAATCAACGCAAACGGAGGCCCACGGGATCCACTACCTCCTAGGGTGCGCCCTCCCCCCTAGTGCACGGTGATGCCTAGTGGGCACACCACATGTCGGTTGGGGCTCTTTTTCAGCCGCAAGGGAGCTTATATCCAAAAAAAATCATGTTAAAATTTTAGCGCAATCGGAGTTACGGATCTTTGGACATTTAAGAAATGGTTTTTATCCACGAATCAAGAATGCGAAACAGAAGAGAACAGAGAGAGATCAATCTAGGAGGGGCTCCTGCCCCTCCGCCACCATGGCGGCCATGGAACAGAGGGAAAACTCTCCCCCCATCTAGAGGGGAGGCCAAGGAAGAAGAAGAAGGAGGGGGGCTCTTTCCCACTCTCTCCCGGTGGCACTGGAACACCGTCGGGGCAGTCATCGTTACGGCGATCTACACCAACAACTTCGCCGCCGTCAACACCAACTCTCCCCCCCCCCCTCTATGCAGCGGTGTAACACCTTTTCTGCCCGCTGTAATCTCTACTTAAGCATGGTGCTTAATACTACATATTATTATCCAATAATGTGTTGCCATCCTATGATGTTTGAGTAGATTCTTTTTCTCCTATGTGTTATCGATGATCGTGATTGGTTTGAGTTGTATGTTTTATTTTGGTGTTGTCCTATGGTGCCCTCTGTGTCATGCAAGCGTGAGGGACTCCCGTTGTAGGGTGTTGCAATACATTCATGTTTATCTTATAGTGGGTGGCGAGAGTGACAAAAGTTTATGCCCGAGTAAGGGGGTTGTTGCGTATGGGAGTAAAGAGGACTTGATACTTAACACTATGGTCGGGTTTTACCTTAATGATCTTTGGTAGTTGCGTATGATTGCTAGAGTTCCAATCATAAGTGCAAATGATCCAAGTACGGGAAGTATGTTAGCTCATGCCTCTCCCTCATATAAAATTGCCATAATGACTACCGGTCTAGTTATCGATTGCCTAGGGACAAATAACTTTCTTGTGTGACAAAAAGCTCTCTACTAAAGAACTAACTTTTATTATCTTGTAAATTATTCGTAGTTTTATTCTCACTAAGTACGACTAGTTTTATTCTTGCAAACCTATCCTGTCACACCTACAAAATAGTTGCATACTTGTTCTGGGTAATGCGAATGTTAAATGTGCGCAGAGTTGTATCGGTGGTCGATAGAACTTGAAGGCAATATAAATCCTAACTTTAGCTCCTCGTTGGGTTTGACACTCTTATTTATAGAAAAGGCTACAATTGACCCCCTATACTTGTGGGAGGTGCCCCCCGGGCGCGCCTCCCGAGCTTGTCGCTCCCTCGGGGCTTGTCGGGTCTTCTCCCGAACCTTCTAGGGTCCCTTCTGGTCCAAGAAAATTTAATCTAAAGTATTTTCTCTGTTTGAACTCTGTTTGATATTGATTTCCTAAGAAGCCAAAAATAGCAACTGGCACTGGCCACTAGGTTAATAGGTTAGTCCCAAAAAATGATATATAATTACATAATAAACATCCAAGATTGATACTATAATAGCATGGAACAATCAAAAATTATAAAGGCGTTGGTGACGTATTAAGCGCCGCCACGAGCTCTTCCCGCGGACTCCCTTCTCCACCACCGTCGTCTAGACACGGCATGCCACCACGGGAGTGAGAGCGGCTGTACATCCCAGTCTACCGGTCATAGTGGCACAGAGAGTGCCGTCAGCCCCTGCAATACCCGGATGTGAACATGATGCAGGACTAGCATCTGTCCGGACCTGTAGCGCATCCCCATCCCGGCGGTGCCATGATTCACGCTGGCGCACGCGGAGGAGGTTCGTTGGCGGCACGAGCTCCTTACGCTGGAGCAATGCGCCAGACTTCCCTAACTGGGAGCGCTGGTTTGTGATACGTCTCCAATGTATCTATAAACTTTGATTGTTCCATGTTGTTTTATTATCAATCTTGGATGTTTTATAATCATTTTATGGTCATTTTATATCATTTTTTTGGTACTAACCTATTGACATAGTGCCAAGTGCCAGTTGCTATTTTTTCCCATGTTTTTTACATCATAGAGAATCAATATCAAACAGAGTCCAAATGCCACGAAACTTTACGGAGATTTTTTATGGACCAAAAGGAAGATATTGGGCCCTGGTAGCACCTGGGGGAGTCCCGAGGAGGGGACAACCCACCAGGGCGTGCCAGGAGGCCCAGGCGCACCCTGGTGGGTTGTGCCCACCTTGGGTGCCCCCCGGACCGCCTCTTTTCTCTATAAATACCCAAATATTCCCAAACCCTAGGGGAGTCGACGAAATATTCATCCAGCCGTCGCAGAGTCCAGAACCACCAGATCCAATCTAGACACCATCATGGAGGGGTTCACCACTTCCATTGGTGCCTCTCCGATGATGCGTGAGTAGTTCGTTGTAGACCTTTGGGTCCGTAGTTAGTACCTAGATTGCTTCATCTCTCTCTCTTGATTCTCAATACAATGGTCTCTTGGAGATCCATATGATGTAACTCTTTCGCGGTGTGTTTGTTGGGATCGATGAACTTTGAGTTTATGATCAAATCTATCTTTTTATATCCATGAAAGTATTTGAGTTTCTTTGATCTCTTTTATGCATGATCTCTTATAGCCTTGTATTTCTTCTCCGATATTTGGGTTTTGTTTGGCCAACTTGATCTATTTATCTTGCAATGGGAAGAGGTGCCCGGTAGTGGGTTCGATTTTACAGTGCTTGATCCCAGTGACAGAAAGGGAACCAACACGTATGTATCGTTGCTACTAACTATAAAAAGATGGGATCTATATCTACCGCCATAGATAAATGGATCTAGTCTACATCATGTCATTGTTCTTATTGCATTACTCCGTTTTTCCATGAACTTAATACACTAGATGCATGCTGGATAGCGGTCGATGTGTGGAGTAATAGTAGTAAATGCAGGCAGGAGTCGGTCTACTAATCTTGGACGTGATGCCTATGTAATGATCATTGCCTGGATATCATCATAATTATTTGAGGTTCTATCAATTGCCCAACAGTAATTTGTTTACCCATCGTTTGCTATTTTTCTCGAGAGAAGCCACTAGTGAAACCTACGGCCCCCGGGTCTTCTTTCTCATATATTTGCCTTTGCGATCTACCTTTTTATTTGCTTTTATTTTCAGATCTTTTAAACCAAAAACCCAAAAATACCTTTCTGCAATTTATTTTATTTGGCGTTCGATCTATCAATATTTACAACTTTTTCCCGTCCACGTGCCATTTCTGGCACCGTTACCCGAAAGGGATTGACAACCCCTGTAACACGCCGGGTTGTGAGTGGTTATTATTTGTGTGCAGGGGCTCTTTACGTTGTGTTGCTTGGTTCTCCTACTGGTTCGATAACCTTGGTTTCATATCTGAGGGAAATACCTACCACTGTTGTGCTGCATCATCCCTTCCTCTTTGGGGAAATACTGACGTAGCTTCAAGCGACATCAAAAGGAATTTTTGGCGTCGTTGCCGGGGAGAATCAAGTCAAGATAGCCTGCCGTCAACATACCATTTCTGGCGCCGTTGACGGGGAGGATCGTCAACATATACCAGGTTCCTAATCACAAATCTCATCTCCTCGCAATTTACATTATTTGCCATTTGCCTCTCCTTTTCCTCTCCCCCACTTCACAAAAATTTGTCATTTTATTCACTCTTTTTTTTCATTCGCCTTTTTCTTGTCGGATATTTTGTTTGCTTGTGTTGCCATGTGCCTTCTATATGCTTGCATCTTCTCTTGCTAAAAATCTATTGATATGGATCCCCATACACCTGCTAATCTTTTTAAAAGATCCAGTCATGTTGAACCAAATGCTAGTGAGTTGAGTGCACTAGATTACCTTTATGAAGTTTGGCTTGAGATTCATGAATCTGAAAATTGTGATGAATAAATTTATGAAGCAATTCATGATAGCTCCTTGAATGAAAAGCATGATTGCAATGATTTTAGTATAAATTCTATTAATGTCAATTGTGCTAATAATATGCAAAACCCCAAGCTTGGGGATGCTAATTTTGCTATGTCTACTACTTTTTGCAATGATCGTGATTGGGGTGATTCTTCTTATGATCTTGAAAATTTATTTAAGCCTCATGATGAATATGTTTGCAATAACATTGAAAGTGGGTTTGGAAGAGTGTCAACTTTAGCTATAAATAATCCCACTATTTTGGAAGAGTGTCAACTTTGCATGCATGTGGATCATGAAGAGAAAATTTTATGTGATAGTTATATTGTTGAATTTGATCGTGATCCTACATGTAATTATTATGAGAAGGAAAATATGGTTGTAGAAAATTTCATGTTACTAAATTACCTCACGCTATGTTGAGATTGTCTATGTTTTATTCTTGTTCCTTGCATATGCTAGATTTTGCTTGTCTTGATAATTTGTTTGCTTATAAAATTCCTATGCATAGGAAGTACATTAGACTTAAATGTCTTTATCACATGCTTTATGATGCTCTCTTTGTGTTTCAATTATTATCTTTCATGTGAGCATCAATAAAATTTATGCCAAGCTAAGGGTGTGAAACAAGAGCGCTTGTTAGGAGGCAACCCAATGAATATATTTTATTTTTGCTTTTTTGCTTCCCATTTTTGTGTGTTAGAACAATTATGCTACTGTTATGATTGTGTTTTTTATGTTTTAATTAGTGTTTGTGCCAAGTAAAGCGTTTAGGATCTTCTTGGGTGATAGTTGTTTGATCTTGCTGAAAAAAACAGAAACTTTTATGCTCACAAAATTAATTTTCATCTTTTACCAGAGAGCGATAAAACACCCATTCCAATTGAAGTAGATCAATATACAAATTTCTCAGGTTGTCCTAATTTTTCAGAGTTTTTTGAGTTACAGGAGTATTCAAAATAGTCAGATTGCTACAGATTGTTCTGTTTTGACAGATTCTGTTTTCTTTGTGTTGTGTGCTTATTTTGATGGCTCTATGGTTTTCTTTGATGAGTTTTTGCCATAGAAAAGTTGGAATATAGTAGATATAATACAAAAACAAAATATGAATTGGTCTGATACAACACTTATAGTAGTGATTTATTATTCTTATACTAACGTCACAAAGGCTTTGTTGAGTTTTGTGTGATTGAAGTTTTCAAGTTTTGGGTTATCTTACGATGGATGAAGGAAGGATGTAAGAGCCTAAGCTTGTGGATGCCCCGGCATCCCAAGCTATTATCCAAGAATGAGCAACCAACTAAGCTTGGGGATGCTCCCGAGTGGCATCCTCGATTTCTTCCAACAACTATCGGTATTTCAATCGAGACTACATTTTTATTCGTCACATGATATGTGTTTTGCTTGGAGCATCTTGTATGATATGTGTCTTTTCTTGTTTTATTTTGTGTTTTAAGTCATCAGTCCTTGCTGGACACACCTATTTAAGAAAGCCAAAATTATATCTTGACTTGTTAGAATTTCTCTTTATGCTTCACTTAAATTTTTTATGAGCAATGGACTTGCTCTAATGCTTCACTTATATCTTTTTGAGCATGGTGTGCTTTGTTATTTTTTGAAGAAATTCTCTCTTGCTTCACTTAGATTTATTTGAGAGTTAGTAAAATTTTGAAGAAATTCTCTCTTGCTTCACTTAAATTATTTTTAGAGAAAGAAAATTTGTTATGCTCATGATCTCCACTTATATTTGTTTGAGCTTATGAAAAGCAACACATGAAAATTAGTCCCAAAGTGATAGATATCCAAGAAGGATAAAGAAAAAAAGGGTAAAATGTCATGAAGATCATTGGACAAAATAAACTTGATTCTTAGTAATAGTTTTGAGATATGATGATGTGATATGTGAGCCATCTTGATGAGTAATTATGCTTTAGTAAGAATATTGGTGTTAAGGTTTGTGATTCCCTATGCATGCAGGAAAGTCAATACCCATGCAATGAAAATTATACCCTACTTGTGGTGCATTATTCGGTGTTAATTATGCTTAATGCTTGCTTATGAGATTATTCGTTTCTTGGTTGGTCGCTTCCCAATCTTTTGCTAGCCTTCATTTTGCACTAAGTATTACCTCTACTTGTGCATCCAAAAACCTTAAACCAGTTTTGCCACATGAGTCCACTATATCTACCTATATGTGGTATTCTTTTGCCGTTCTAAGCAAATTTACATGTGCCATCTCTAATTTTCAAAACAAACTTCTCTTTTGTGTGTTTGTTTCGCTCGTGGAGCGGTGAGGGATGGCTAATATTTTCCATGCTAGATGTGTTATTCTCAAGATGAGTGTTTATTCATTTGTCATCGCGCGAGAGTAAGGCAAAGGTATTAGGGATGTCCAGTCCCGAAATGCAAAAACAAATGAATTTACTTTATGTTGTCAAATAATAAATTCCTTGGAAAGTGTTGGTATGGAGGGTGATACGTCTCCGTCGTATCTACTTTTCCAAACACTTTTGCCCTTGTTTTGGACTCTAACTTGCATGATGTGAATGGAACTAACACGGACTGACGCTGTTTTCAGCAGAATTACCATGGTGTTATTTATGTGCAGAAACAAAAGTTCTCGGAATGACCTGAAACTTCACGGAGCAACTTTTTGGAAATATAAAAAATACCTACAAAAGATGAAGGCCAGGGGGCCCACCACCTGTCCACGAGGGTGGGGGCGCGCCCCCTACCTCGTGGCCCCACTGGAGTTCCTCCGACTCCAACTCCAACTCTATATATTATGTTTCAGGGAGAAAAAAATCAGAGACAAGAATTCATCGCGTTTTACGATACAGAGCCGCCGCCAAGCCCTAAAACCTCTCGGGAGGGCTGATCTGGAGTCCGTTCGGGGCTTCGGAGAGGGGAATCCGTCGCCATCGTCATCATCAACCATCCTCCATCACCAATTTCATGATGCTCACCACCGTGCGTGAGTAATTCCATCGTAGGCTTGCTGGACGGTGATGGGTTGGATGGGATCTATCATGTAATCGAGTTAGTTTTGATAGGGTTTGACCCTAGTATCCACTATGTTCTGAGATTGATGTTGCTATGACTTTGCTATGCTTAATGCTTGTCACTAGGGCCCGAGTGCCATGATTTCAGATCTGAACCTATTATGTTTTCATCAATATATGAGAGTTCTTGATCCTATCTTGGAAATCTATAGTCACCTATTATGTGTTATGATCCGTTAACCCCGAAGTGGCAATAATCGGGATACTTACCGGTGATGACCGTAGTTTGAGGAGTTCATGTATTCACTATGTGTTAATGCTTTGTTCCGGTACTCCATTAAAAGGAGGCCTTAATATCCCTTAGTTTCCGTAAGGACCCCGCTGCCACGGGAGGGTAGGACAAAAGATGTCATGCAAGTTCTTTTCCATAAGCACGTATGACTATATTCGAAATACATGCCTACATTACATTGATGAACTGGAGCTAGTTCTGTGTCACCCTAGGTTATGACTGTTACATGATGAACCGCATCCGGCATAATTCTCCACCACTGATCCATGGCCTACGAGCTTTCCATATATTGCTCTTCGCTTATTTACTTTTTCGTTGTCATTGCTATCATCACTACAAAATACCAAAAACATTACTTTTACTATTGTTACCTTTTGCTACCGTTACCAGTACTATCATATTACTTTGCTAGTAAACACTTTGTTGTAGATATTAAGTTTCCAGGTGTGGTTGAATTGACAACTCAGCTACTAATACTTGAGAATATTCTTTGGCTCCCCTTGTGTCGAATCAATAAATTTGGGTTGAATACTCTACCCTCGAAAACTGTTGCAATCCCCTATACTTGTGGGTTATCAAGACTATTTTCTGGCGCCGTTGCCGGGGAGCATAGCTCTATTCTTTGAGTCACTTAGGATTTATATCTGCTTATCATTATGAAAAACTTAAAGATCCAAGAACCAAGATTTATCCCTCAACTAGGAGGGGAGGTAAGGAACTGCCATCTAGCTCTGCACTTGATTCACCTTCTGTTTTGAGTAAGCTTGCGACACCTAAACCTGCTTCTGCTATTCATTCTGATATGTCGCATGTTATTGATGATGCCACTTCTGCTATACATGATACTTATGATGAAACTACTTCTATGCTTGATACTACTGTGCCACTTAGTGAATTTCTTGACGAATAACTTGCTAGGGCTAGAGAGATTGAAAATATTGAATCTGATAATACTGATGAAATTGATGATGAAGACTTGCCTGTTATTCCTGAGGGTTATGTTTTTGATAAAGAAGCTTCTTTAGCTATCTTAGCTTGCAAAGAAAGATATGAACTCAAGAGGTTATTAGCTAAATGGAATCAGCAATCTCTAAATGCTAGAATGAAACCTGACCCTGCTTTTGCTACTTCACCTATCTGTGTTACCGATAAGGATTATGAATTCTCTGTTGATCCTGATATAGTTACTTTGGTTGAATTTGATCCTTTTCATGGCTATGAATCTGAAACTGTTGTGGCACATCTTACTAAATTAAATGATATTGCCACCCTATTCACTAAAGATGAGAGAACTCGCTACTTTTATATCCTTAAAATATTTCCGTTCTCATTAAAGGGTGATTCTAAGATATGGTTTAATTCTCTTGATCCTGGTTGTGTGCGTAGTCCCCAGGATATGATTTATTACTTTTCTGCTAAATATTTCCCTGCTCATAAGAAACAAGCTGCTTTAAGGGATATATATAATTTTGCACAAATTGAAGAAGAGAGTCTCCCACAAGCTTGGGGGAGGCTTCTCCAATTATTTAATGCTTTTCCTGATCATCCTCTTAAGAAAAATGAAATACTTGATATCTTTTATAATGGACTAACCGATGCCTCCAGAGATTACCTGGATAGTTGTGCTGGTTCTGTTTTCAGGGAAAGAACACCGGATGAAGTTGAAATTCTATTGAATAATATGTTGACAAATGAAAATAATTGGACACCTCCGGAGCCAATTCCTGAGCCTATTCCCAAACCAACTCCGAAGAAGAGGGGTATTCTATTTCCCAGTCCTGAAGATATGCAAGAGGCAAAGAAATCTATGAAAGAAAAAGGTATTAAAGTTGAAGATGTTAAGAATTTACCTCCTATTGAAGAAATACATGGTCTTAATTTACCACCTGTTGAAGAAACATATGATCTTAATCCTTCACCTATTGAAGAAACTCATGGTCTTGATAACCTAACACAGGTAGTAAAGGTAAATTCTCTCTATAGATATGATAAAGCTGAAATCCCATTTACTAAGTTTACTAGCCCATGCTTAGATGAGTTTGATAAATTTATGGCTAAGCAAGAAGATTTTAATGCTTATTTTGGTAGACAATTGAAATACAATTCAAATATGCTCGAACACTTGGGTGATTATATGGCTAATGTCAAAGGTGAACTTAAACTTATTAGTAAACATGCTTCTATGGTTACCACTCAAGTGGAACAAGTACTTAAAGCTCAAAATGATTTGCTCAATGAATTGAACAGTAAGAATAATGATAATGTTGTTAGAGTTATGACTAGAGGTGGTAAAATGACTCGGGAACCTTTGTATCCTGAAGGCCACCCTAAGCGAATTGAGCAAGATTCTCAGAGAAATAATGTGGATGCACCTAGTCCTTCTAAAAGGAATAAAAAGAAAAATGATAGGACTTTGCATGCTTCTAGTGATCCTATTGTTGAAACACCTGAGAACCCCAATGTTATTTCTATTTCTGATGCTGAAACACAATCCGGTAATGAACCTCAAACTAGTGATAAGGTTAATGATAATGTTCATGATGATGCTCAACCTAGTAATGATAATGATATAGAAATTGAACCTGCTGTTGATCTTGATAACCCACAATCAAAGAATCAACATTATGATAAGAAAGACTTTGTTGCTAGGAAACACGGTAAAGAAAGAGAACCATGGGTTCAGAAACCAATACCTTTTCCTCTGAAACCATCCAAGAAAAAGGATGATGAGGATTTTGAGCGCTTTGCTAAAATGATTAGACCTATCTTTTTGCGTATGCGATTAACTGATATGCTCAAAATGAATCCTTATGCTAAGTATATGAAAGATATTGTTACAAATAAGAGAAAGATACCGGAAGCAGAAATTTCCACCATGCTTGCTAATTATACTTTTAAGGGTGGAATACCAAAGAAATTTGGAGATCCCGGTGTACCAACTATACCATGCTCCATTAAAAGAAACTATGTTAAAACTGCTTTATGTGATCTTGGAGCCGGTGTTAGTGTTATGCCTCTCTCTTTATATTGTAGACTTGATTTGAATAAGTTGACACCTGCTGAAATATCTTTGCAAATGGCTGATAAATCAACTGCTATACCTGTCGGTATTTGTGAGGATGTGCCTGTTTTATTTGCAAACATTACTATTTTAACGGACTTTGTTATTCTTGATATTCCCGAGGACGATAGTATGTCTATTATTCTTGGAAGACCCTTTTTGAATACTACAGGGGCTATTATTGATTGCACTAAAGGCAATGTCACTTTTCATGTTAATGGTAATGAGCACACGGTAAACTTTCCGAGGAAACAACCTCAAGTTCATAGTATCAACTCTATTGGAAAAATTCCATCGATTGTATTTGGAGGTTTTGAATTTCCTCTTCATACTGTCAAGAAGAAATATGATATTCTTATTGTTGGGGATGTGCCTATCCCCGTTGAGGTAACATAGTGTTATTCGAAATTTCTCCGGTTCCATGTTATTCGGGATGAGTTCGTTAACAAGACTTGATCAACCTTGTTAGTGGATTCCTTTTGATGATCATGAGATGGATGAAACTAGAAGGAACAACCTTTTGTACCCTCCTTTTACTTTCTGTTATTTATATTAAACAAAATTAAAATAGTATTTTTTTTGTCTGTTATCTGGTTATCCGTGCAATATAAAAATACCCCGAAAATAAAAGTTCTCCAAATGCCCTGAAATTTAAATATGATTTTTTCTAGAATATTTTAGAATATTTGGCACGAAGAACACAGCGGGGGGTCACCCACCTGCCCACGAGGGTGGAGGGCGCACCCTACCCCCCTGGGCGCGCCCCCCTGCCTCGAGGGCCCACGGTGGCCCTCCTCCACTTATCCTTTCACCCACACACTCCTTCTTCCTCCCACAAACACGAACAACCAGCTCAAACCCGAGTCCAAGCTCGTTTTGCTGCCATTTTCGATCTTCTTGCTCAAAGCACCTCTCACAAACTGCTTGGGGAGATTGTTCCTTGGTATGTGACTCCTCCATTGGTCCAATTAGTTTTTGTTCTAGTGCTTTATTCATTGCAAATTTGTGCTGCCTAGGTGACCATGTTCTTGAGCTTGCATGTCAAATTTATATGGTTCCAAGTAGTTTTGATGCGTGATATAGGCTCTAGGCACTTGTAGGAGTAGTTGCTATCAATATTATTGAGTTTGGTTTACTTTTATTTTTGAAGTTACTAAAAATTTCAGAATTTTTCAGAAAATGATGAAGAGACTTTTGAGGGGCTCATCGAGCCGAAGCTCGAAGGAAAAGGCATAGAAGCCTAAGTATAATCTGCCTCGCACCGCGAAGGTTCGGTCGTGTGAATGGCCTTCCGATGATTTCTTGAGAGCAGCCGGGATTTATGAAGATTTTTATGAATTGGCTAAGAATGCAGGCCTCACCGCTTTCCTCCATGACCAACGCGATCAGTATCTCTTACTCACAAATATCTTTGTGCAAAACTTTCATTTCCATTCTAGGAGCTCATCACCTACGGGGGAAACAAGGAAGGTTTCCGATGCACAAATCACTAGCATACATTTTCCTGTTTTACGCTATTTCGCATTATTTGCTAGTCGTTGTTTAATTGGTCGCGGAAACTGTGGAAAACCTTAGTGTCCTTGATATTATTATTTTGCTCCACGGTTTATACGGTGATAACTTTGTTAGTATGGGCGACATTATTGCTAAACGGTTAAGTCTGAACCGTACAAAGGGGCCCATCTTTGGAGGCATCTATGCTTCACGCCTAGCTGCACATTTTAACATACCTATTAGGCATTATGAGAAGGAAGAAAAAGTGTTGCCTCGTGTTTATTTCTATACCTACTAATAAAGCAAGGTGTGTTTCTCCAATTTTTTTCATCCGTTCACCATTAAAAAAGTTCTGCTATTCAAGGTGGTACTAAATTTCTGTCCGTTCGTGTATTACAAAAGGAAAAACGCCACAATTCCATACATGGGCCGCCTGCAATGTGGCCCAGCAAAGCCAAACTATTTAATTTCATGCCCATCCGAAAAACCCTATTTATCGCATGGGGGGTCAAATAGTCCCAGTGTCACATAGGGCGCCCAACCTGGGCTGAACCGTTTTTTATTCTTATTATGTTTCTATTTTTTTTGTTTCTTTCCTGTTTCTTTTGTATTTTTTCCTTTCAAGTTTTTTTTATTTCTCCATTTTTCCTTAAATTCATAATTTTCAAAAGAGTTCGTAATTTAGGAAAAAAATGATTTTTTTAAAAAAAATTCAAAATTCCAAAACATATCCTGTTTTATAAAAATGTTCAGAAATTTATATATTTTTTCTCATTCGAAAAATTGTCCAAATTTTTAAAAAATGTTCCATTTTTTATTTGTGTTTTTTTTTTGAGATTTTCCAAAAAATGCATTTTAAAAATGTGTGCAAATATGAAAAATATTCTTGTTTTAGTGAAATATTCGCAAATTCTAAATAATTTATGAGTTCAAAGAAACCCATTTCTAAAATTGTTCTGAATGTTCAAAATATGTTTTCTTTAAAAACACAAATTCAAAAAAAATTCATGTTTTTATGAAAGATTCATGCAGAGATCTTTTTTGGTGGACATGTCAATTATCTCTCCCGTTTCTTTTTGCAAAGAAATGTCTCTCCTGTTGCAACACACGAGCATATGTGCTAGTAGATTATAAAAGTATGGTGGCACATGATTTTATTGTTAAGAATAGGAAAGGAGAGCTTAAATACAAATTGTTCTTTGATAAACATCATCCTGAGACTATTACCCTACCTGCTCCTTCTTTGTTTGATTTATCTGCAGGCCAGTACCTTGTTCCGTTAAAGGCTATTCACGCCTGCCGGAACCCTGCACCAGCTATGGAGCCAGAGCCGGAACCACAAGTTGATCCTTCACGATAGTCTAATTAGCAGTGGGATCCGGAGATGATTGCCAACCAGTGGCAATCGGAGTCTTTTTCTTCTTCGCAGTACGACCTCAACTATTATTATGGATATCCGTCAGGACAACCGTGGCCATAGACCAACTTAGGCCAAAAGCCTAAGCTTGAGGGAATACGTATTTCCATCGACCTTACATTTATGTTCATACACTCATTGTTAGATGTCGTTGCTCATACTTTTTCATTGTATCATCCATGCTAGTTTACTTTCCCTTTTTATGCTTTCTTCTTGTGTGTTTAATAAACCTTAAGAAAAACAAAAAAAATAGTGTAGATTTTAATTAGTTTACTTTCCATGCTTGTAGAAGTAATTAAAAAGAAAACCCAAAAAGATTTCATGTTCTTCTTTTACTTGTTGGGAGCTCTCCCGTGTAAATAGTTTTATTTCTTTTCTTTTCTTTGGGGGTCGAGAGGATAAGACCATGATTAAATTGTTGAAGTGGCTCTTATATGCATAATTGTTGATCTGACAAAAGAGTCCATATTGCCTTGTTTTCTCCTGTTTATTGAATGCTTGCAGATTCCAGCTTAGTCCAATGCATGTGCACTATTATTATTATTCACATCGTTCGATAGTGCAAGTGAAAGGCAATGATGATGATTATATGACGAACTTATTGAGATGAGAAAAGCCGGTATGAACTCGACCTCTCTTGTTTTTGTAAATATGATTAGTTCATCGTTCCTGATTCAGTCTATTATGAATAAACATGTTTGCAATGACAACTAGAGATCATAGTTCTTGTGCCATGCTTGATTAGCTAGGAGCTTATAATGGTTTACCTTGCGTGCCAACATGCTATTAAAATGGTTGTGATGTGGTATGATAGGGTGGTATTCTCCTCTGAATGATTTAAGTGACTTGACTTGGCACATGTTCACACATGTAGTTGAAACAAAATCAACATAGCCTTCACGATATTTATGTTCATGGTGGATTATATCCTACTCATGTTTGCATTCGGTGTTGATTAATTTTAATGCATGTTCATGACTATTGTCGCTCTCTAGCTGGTCGCTTCCCTGTCTTTTGCTAGCCTTCACCTGTACTAAGCGGGAATACTGCTTGTGCATCCAATCCCTTAAACCCCAAAGTTATTCCATATGAGTACACCATACCTACCTATATACGGTACCTACCTGCCATTCCAAGTAAATTTGTATGTGCCAAACTCTAAACCTTCAAATAAATATCCTGTTTTGCATGCTCAAATAGCTCATGTGTCAACTAGGGTTGTCCGTATCTTCCATGTTAGGCGGGTTATTCTCAAGAGGAGTGGACTCCGCTCCTCACTCATGAGAAAGTGGTTGGTCACCGGGATGCCCAGTCCCATGCTTTATGCAAATCAAATCAAAATAATTGCAAACAAAACTCCCCCTGGGACTCTTTTTGTTGGAGGCACTCGTTGTTTCGAGCAAGCCATGGATTGATGCTTGTTGGTGGAAGGGGGAGTATGAACTTTACCATTCTGTTTGGGACCGCCTATAATGTGTGTAGCAGGGAAGATATCTCCATCTCTTGGTTGTTATGTTGACAATGAAAGTATACCGCTCAAAATATTATTCAACTCTGTTTCAAAACCGAGCTCTGGCACCTCTACACATCCCTGCTTCCCTCTGCGAAGGGCCTATCTATTTACTTTTATGCTGAGTCATCATCCTCTTATTAAAAAGAACCAGTTGGAGAGCACTGCTGTCATTTGCATTCATTGTTGTTAGTTTACATTGGGTATGACTTGACTGGATCTCTTTTACCATGAATTACAATGTCTAGTCGGTCCTTGATCTTTAAAGGTGCTCTGCATTTATGTTTTGCGGTCACGGAAAGGGCTAGCGAGATACCATCTTGTTATATCATATTATGATTGTTTTGAGAAAGTGTTGTCATCCGAGATTTATTATTATTGCTCGCTAGTTGATTATGCCATTGATATGAGTAAACTTGAGACCTAAGCATTATTGTGAATGTGGTTAGTTATAATCTTTGCTGAAAACTTGAATGCTGGCTTTACATATTTACAACAACAAGAGCAAATGGAGTTTGTAAAAGTTTTTCTTTATCACTTTCAGTTTATCAACTGAATTGCTTGAGGACAAGCAAAGGTTTAAGCTTGGGGGAGTTGATACGTCTTCGTCGTATCTACTTTTCCAAACACTTTTGCCCTTGTTTTGGACTCTAACTTGCATGATTTGAATGGAACTAACCCGGACTAACGCTGTTTTCAGCAGAATTACCATGGTGTTATTTATGTGCAGAAACAGAAGTTCTTGGAATGACCTGAAACTTCACGGAGCAACTTTTTAGAACATATAAAAAATACCAGCAAAAGATGAAGGCTAGGGGGCCCACCACCTGTCCACAAGGGTGGGGGCGCGCCTGTCCCCCTAGGGCGCACCCCCTACCTCGTGGCCCCACTGGAGTTCCTCCGACTCCAACTCCAACTCTATATATTGTGTTTCGGGGAGAAAAAAATTAGAGACAATAATTCATCGGGTTTTACGATACAAGAGCCGCCGCCAAGCCCTAAAACCTCTCGGGAGGGCTGATTTGGAGTCCGTTCGGGGCTCCGGAGAGGGGAATCCGTCGCCATCGTCATCATCAACCATCCTCCATCACCAATTTCATGATGCTCACTGCCGTGCGTGAGTAATTCCATCGTAGGCTTGCTGGACGGTGATGGGTTGGATGGGATCTATCATGTAATCGAGTTAGTTTTGTTAGGGTTTGATCCCTAGTATCCACTATGTTCTGAGATTGATGTTGCTATGACTTTGCTATGCTTAATGCTTGTCACTAGGGCCCGAGTGCCATGATTTTAGATCTGAACCTATTATGTTTTCATCAATATATGAGAGTTCTTGATCCTATCTTGGAAGTCTATAGTCACCTATTATGTGTTATGATCCGTTAACCCTGAAGTGGCAATAATCGGGATACTTACCGGTGATGACCGTAGTTTGAGGAGTTCATGTATTCACTATGTGTTAATGCTTTGTTCCGGTACTCCATTAAAAGGAGGCCTTAATATCCCTTAGTTTCCGTAAGGACCCCGCTGCCACGGGAGGGTAGGACAAAAGATGTCATGCAAGTTCTTTTCCATAAGCACGTATGACTATATTCGAAATACATGCCTACATTACATTGATGAACTGGAGCTAGTTCTGTGTCACCCTAGGTTATGACTGTTACATGATGAACCGCATCCGGCATAATTCTCCACCACTGATCCATTGCCTACGAGCTTTCCATATATTGTTCTTCGCTTATTTACTTTTCCGTTGTCATTGCTATCATCACTACAAAATACCAAAAACATTACTTTTACTACTGTTACCTTTTGCTACCGTTACCAGTACTATCATATTACTTTGCTACTAAACACTTTGCTGTAGATATTAAGTTTCTAGGTGTGGTTGAATTGACAACTTAGCTGCTAATACTTGAGAATATTCTTTGGCTCCCCTTGTGTCGAATCAATAAATTTGGGTTGCATACTGTCAGTGTCAAAACCGGCGGATCTCAGGTAGGGGGTCCCGAACTGTGCGTCTAAGGCGGATGGTAACAGGAGGCAGGGGACACGATGTTTTACCTAGGTTCGGGCCCTCTTGATGGAGGTAAAACCCTACGTCCTGCTTGATTTATTCTTGATGATATGAGTATTACAAGAGTTGATCTACCACGAGATCGGAGAGGCTAAACCCTAGAAGCTAGCCTATGGTATGATTGTATGTTGTCCTACGGACTAAACCCTCCGGTTTATATAGACACCGGAGGGGGCTAGGGTTACACAAGGTCGGTTACAAAGGAGGAGATATACATATCAGTATTGCCTAGCTTGCCTTCCACGCCAAGTAGAGTCCTATCTGGACACGAGACGAAGTCTTCAATCTTCTATCTTCATAGTCCAACAGTCCAGCCAAAGGATATAATCCACCTGTCCGGAGACCCCCTAATCCAGGACTCCCTCAGTAGCCCCTGAACCAGGCTTCAATGACGATGAGTCCGACGCGCAGTGTTGCTTTCGGCATTGCAAGGCGGGTTCCTCCTCCGGATACACCACAGAAGAGTTTGAATAAAAGGATAGTGTCCGACCCTGCAAAATAAATTCCACATACCACCATAGAGAGAATAATATTTCCACAAATCTAATCTACTGACACGTTTTGGCAACATGACATCATGCCATGGCTCGGTGATTATCCGAACCGTTTTTCTTTAACCAACCCTACACATAACGCGAGGCAGTTTCTTGACACGTCTTGTCAAAGCAGAGATCATGTCCCCCTTATTACGGGATTCTCATCAATACGGGTGTGGGTAACCCAACCGTGCCTAGGACTCCTAGATTTTAGGCAAGTCCCAAATGGCCACGAGGAGGACGCTTGATATTCACCCTCTTTATAAAGGGACAAGGCTTTTAGTTTTTTCCTCCCGTGCTCATCGAATCCTTCCCCCGCCTCAAGTTCTAACACCCAAAGTCCAGGTCAGGTGCTTCAGACCTTCAATCATGTCCGGATCCAGCCTCCAGGGCCGGTGGATGCCCTCCTCCGCCACGGAAGAGGATATCAAGAAGTTGTGGGAGGCAAGATACTTAACCGCCGAAGTTTTGCATTGGTTGCCTGCCCGAGGGCAGGTCGTCCCTACTCCTGAACCCAATGAAGACGTCGTGTTCATCTCCCACTTCCTCCGAGGGCTAGGCCTCACTCTGGATCCCTTCGTTAGGGGTTTCATATTCTATTATGGGCTTGATTTCCACGGTCTAGCCCCGGATTCCTTTCTCCACATCTCGGCATTCATTGTCGTATGTGAGGCCTTCCTCCGCATTACCCCTCACTTCGGCCTGTGGCTCAAGACCTTTGATGTGAAGCCGAAGACGGTTGAGGGGCAGCATGCAGCATGCAGAGGTGCATTAATAAGCAAGATCACTGGAGCTCCATGGCCAAAGGGTTCCTTTCCAGAGGTGTCCAAATTATGGCAACGGGAATGGTTCTACGTCACCGCTCCCAGAAGTGCCAAGTGGGTAGCTTCCCCCACCTTTCGCTCGGGCCCTCCACCACAACTGATGTCATGGATTAGCAGGGGGCTGAGCTGGGGTCCAGCCAAGGATGTGCCCACACTGCAGAGCCGCATCCAAGATCTCTTCGAGGGAGATTTCAGTTTGATTATGGTAGTGCAAGTTATGCTGGTTCGTCGAGTCCAGCCTTGCAAATGCCGGCCCCTCCGCTTGTGGGAATTCAACCCAGAAGGACCGCACACTATTCAGAATTTCCTTGGCCTGACGCACAAGGAGATGTACAAGTCATTATTCGGACCCCAAATAGAGTGTCCGGACACCACCGAGGACGTGGGCCTGAGCAGCAACCGCACCGCGGCCCAAGTAAGTAATCCTCTAGTTGAACACACTGGCTTTCTTTTGTCATGACATCATTCCGAAGAATCGCTCTTTTGACCAGGACTGGATAACAAAGGCGAAGATGATCCGGTGTTCGGCTCCCCTTCCTGAAGGCTTGGACAATCCGGTGCTGGAAAAGATGCTCGAGCCAGCACCTTGTCCGGTGCCCTCAAGGGAAGACGAAGGGGGGGATAAAGGGGGCAAAAGCGGGCCTCCACCGCTACCTATTCCAACCGAGGGAACGAGCGCCTCCGTGAGGGAGGATAACCAAGGGGAAGAATCTGACGTTTAATCGTCCCGGGGGAGGAAGAGGACTACCTCTGAAGATCCGGAAATCAAGGTCTCCAAACGGGAGAAGAAAACTCCACCAGAGGGTCCTGCCTCGGAGGGTGCTCTTGCCGCACAAAGTCCATGCGGGGATCAGCCCTCTAACGAGCTGTAAGTAATCAAAAGGTACTTAATAGCGAAGATATACTACCTTACTTCTGAGAAAAATAACCGAAGCATTTATCTTGCAGTTCGGATCTGAGCCCTTCTCAGCAGAGCTCGTCTTCGGGAGATCTTCTTCCGGAGATGATGGAGAGCGAAACGCCTCCCATGGACTCCCCAGCTCAAGAAGCGAGCAACCTTGAAGTGTCATCGCGGAGGGTCACCCCGGATCCGGTGAGGCCTGAAGATAATCCTATGGTCGCCCGAAGTCCCCAGTATCCGGCTCTTGAAGAGAGCAAACAAAAGAATCTGGCACCGTCTGGTATGCGGTCAGACGCACTAAGGGATCTGCTAGGACGAGCCACTATCTCAGAAGAGCACCGTACATTGATGGGTACGGTGATTGAAAGGATATCGTCCGCCGAAAGCGGTTGCATGAAGCCTTTATGAGTCTACTGACAGGCTTTGAGGTACGTGAAATGATATGCATTTGTGGTAGTACCGCACATTTTTAGGCGTGCCCTGTGTAGATAGTAGCCCCTGAGACTCTGGTTGTCGTCGAAAACGGCGGCGAACAGAGGATCGTAGTCCCAGGTAATAACCAGACCGCCTTTATGTGCAGGTGTCTGAAGCTCCGGTGGCTAGCCGGACTAATGGGGTTGCCGAACTAAAGCGGCGACTGGATGCGGTGGATGCCGACATCGAGCTTGTTAACAAGCGGCTTGACAAGGCACAGGGTAGGTGATGTTTATAGTGAATGTCACATAGTAAGAGCAGCGTGATGCCGGTATCTTTAATATGTTGTGACTGCAAATGGAGCTGCCACTGTGGAGGCCCTGCGGGCGGAGCTTGCCCGAGCCAAGGAGCAAGCAAGGAATAGTAATGTGGCCGCTTTGAAGGCGGCCGAAGAGTTGAGAGCCGAGAAGGCCGCGCATAGCGAGAGCAAAGAGAAAATGGCCAAAATGGCTGTGAAGTTAAAAGACGCTGCCGACCGCTGGAAGTTTTTTGAAGAAGAAAGCCGGGCGAAGGCTACGAACCTTGAAAAGGCCACAATGGCGACCAAAGACACCCGCTCTGCAATGAGAGCAAAGAAGGAGGAACTGCATGAAGCCGGGGACATTGTGGCTGGGAAGCCCTTTATGCTGCGGAGGAAGTTCGGCGATCCGCGGTATGCCCCTCTGGATCGGCTGTGGAGTTCGGCCGACGCATATCTGGATTTAGCGGAGAGCGCTGTCGATGCGGCCGAATACTTCTGAGATCAAACAGATCATGAAGTGGACAAGCTGTTCTGGTCGCAATTTAACGTTCCAGAGCGTCCGCTTCCATTGATCGATCAGCTTACCGAATGGGCCGAACTCAATAGATTGTCCGGACTCGCCATGAGGTCTGTCGTGGATCATCTGCAGCAGGAAAGGCCAAAGCCGAACAACTATTTTAGCTTGGTGCAGCAGTTCCTTGGTGCGGTGCCACACATTAATGCGATGAAGAGGTCGGCGTGCATAGAAGGCTCGCGGATGGCCCTTGCCCGTGTCAAGACATACTGGGCGGAGATGGATGCCACCACTGTCGCGTCGCAGGGTTCGGCCATAGGCCGAGTGGCTGCCGAGCACTATTTTGAAGAAGTTCTTGAGGGCGCTCGTTCGATAGAGGCCCAGTGCTCGACGAATTTTATGTTTGAGTGACATGTATTCCCATTGTAAAAACAACATTTTATTAAATTTATCAAGGCTGTATTTATACTTTTGCCCGAAAGTATTGTGATGCCTCCTGTGCGGCTGTTTATGTATACCTATATATAACCTGAAAGATTGCAGTTGTCGGCTTCAGCCCCCACGCATATAATGCGGGGGTGTTCGCAGAGGATGCGTATTCACACTTAATCAAACGTCTTGGTCCTATTAAGGAGGTGATAGCGCATCGAACTAGGCAACCAGACTATAATGCTTTAACACTTTCACTTAGCCATAGGAGTTTGACAGTGAGGCTACTATATAGCCCCTGATGGCTCCGCACTCATCCGGATTCGGGGTGCGTACATGCCTGGCCGAGAAACGGCCCTTCGTTAATGCAGAGGAATCCCGAAGATTCCAATAAGTCATCGAGTGGTTGACCAGTCTCACACTATATCATGACAGTCAGTTTCCGGCTTTCTCTACTGAGGTGCTCGTCTGGATGAACCAGGGCACAATCGCAGTAGTTCTCCTGGTGCCGCCTTAGCCGATAGAGCGGAACGTAAGGCAGCAAAACACAGGAGCCGGGCAAACCCAACATTTGACCAAAGACATGATTCGGAGCTGATGCATATAAGGCCAAACTCGCGACGCTGAACACTCCCTAAGGTATTCGGTCTTTATGATGTAAACCGGGTCTAAACAGTACCCTTTGTAATAAGCCCCTGGTGTCCAGGTACATGCATTATTCTGGCGTGGCCACATGCGAAGACGTCAGTATCCTTCTCGGTTGTACTGAGAATCCGAGGGATGTAAATCAACAAGAGACAGTAAAAAGGTTTACGCAGGGTCTTAATCTACAAAGAATCCTTGGAACGGGTCCCTGCTGCACGTCTGCGCCTATATCTCTGTTGTGCCGTATCATGGACGGGTGTAGCACGATGGTCATCTGAAAAAGAGAGGAACTTAATTGAAAAGTTGTCGTGCAAAAGTTAAGTTATACTAAATAAACAATATATAGTTGAAAATGAGTAAAGGTGAGCCTTATTGCCACTTTTGCTCGCGTGTTGAGCCCCTTGTATTGTAATAGGGGTATAGCCATCAAACCTGTATTAATTACATATAGCTGAGCCAGACCCGTCTAGCCGTGTCCGTGGTCTTAATGACCTGTCAAATGCTTGAGTTGGTGAGGCCGTTTAGTGTGCGGCGGCCAAGGCGGCCGCACCGTCTTCGGCGCGCGAGGAGCGCTCAATATTTCCATTTACTATGATGATGCCGCGTGGACCGGGCATCTTGAGATTGAGGGAAGCGTAATGCGGTATTGCGTTAAAGCGAGCGAAAGCTTCGTGTCCGAGTAGTGCTTGATAGCCACTTTGGACGGAGCGACGTGGAAAGTTAAATTTTCGCTGCGGAAGTTATCGAGGAAGCCGAATATAACCTCTAGTAGCAGGGAGCCCCTGCAGTGAGCCTCCGGGCCTGGCATTACTCCTTTAAAGGTAGCATTGCTGCGATAAATTTTTGTTGGGTCTATCCCCATTTTGCGGACTGTATCCTGATATATCAGATTTAAACTGCTGCCGCCGTCCATCATGACTCGGGTGAAGTGGTATCCGTCAATTATTGGATCTAATACCATGGCAGCCCATCCTGCACGCCGGATACTTGCCGAGTAATCCCGATGGTCGAAGGTGATCGGTTGGGACGACCAGTGGCGGAGCTCCGCGGTAATAGGCCCTGGGGCATGTTCCTCTAAAGGTGCCGCTTTGTTTCTCCCTTTTATCACGTGTAACACGTTGAATGTTTTGACTTCTAGTGGGAATTTCTTCTGTTCCCCTGTGCTTTGCTTGCGAGGCTCGTCCTCGTCTTCACTTGGTGTATCCTGCCCCTTGTGTTCGGCGTTGAGCTTGCTGGACTGTTTGAAGACCCAACATTCTCTGTGGGTATGATTTGCAGGTTTATCCGGGGTGCTATGGATCTGACATATTTGGTCCAGAATTTTGTTTAGGCTGGACAATTCGTCTCTGTTGCCTTTGGAGGGCGGCCTCTGCTACCCTGGCCGAGAGCTTCTAAATCCGGTGTTTACCGCTGTGCTCTTCGGGCTGTCTTCTTTATTCCGGCGCTTATTCTTGCTGCATCGTTATTTCCCATTTCCATCCCTGACTTCGGATGTACTTGGGTCGCTGGTGCTGCATCGGGCTAACCAGCTGTCCTCGCCCGCGCAAAACGGGTCATGAGGCTTGTTAATGCTGCCATTGTTCTCGGCTTTTCTTGACCGAGGTGTCTGGCAAGCCATTCGTCTCGAACGCTATGCTTGAAAACTGCTAAGGCTTCAGCGTCCGGACAGTCAACTATTTGGTTCTTTTTAGTGAGGAACCTGTTCCAAAGTTTTCAGGCTGACTCACCGGGATGTTGAGTTATATGACTTAAATCGTCTGCATCCGGTGGTCGGACATATGTCCCTTGAAAATTTACCCGAAAGGCGTCTTCGAGCTCTTCCCAGCTTCCGATGGAGTTTTCGGGGAGGCTTTTAAGCCAGTGCTGAGCTGGCCCTTTGAGCTTGAGGGGTAAGTACTTGATGGCGTGGAGATCATCTCCTCGAGCCATATGGATGTGGAGGATGTAGTCCTCAATCCAGACCCCAGGGTCTGTTGTTCCGTCGTACGCCTCGATGTTTACGGGTTTGAATCCCTCTGGAAATTCATGGTCCAACACCTCGTCGGTGAAACATAGAGGGTGTGCGACACCCCTGTATTTGGGCGTACCCTGGTGTTCGGATGTTTGTTGTGTTGCATTGTATGTTGGAGCGCGCCTGCATGGTCCATAGATGGATCTGGTTGTGCCGTCCTTTTGATGCGAGCCCTTACGCGGATCGCGTACTGGTTTATGTGCGGCGTCGTTTGCCGCTTTATGTTGGCTATGAGGTCGTCTATCCGACCGGATGGCCGTTTTATTTTTTAATTGTGGAGGATCTAAGGCCTCCTCATCAAATTCAGGTAGCAAATTTCGCTTCGGATAGCTCTTGGTGTGGCGATTACTGTCGTACTTCGCTGCAATGTTAAGTACTTCACTCATTTGATTTTGAGTGTGTCTTGTGCAGCCTTGAGCCTTTGCTTCTATTTTTCAGACTCCTCGCCGTGGCAACAAGCCTTTGGTGGGCATTATGTTGCTCCTAGCGCCTGTCCGGTGTGATGTCGTCCGGACTGTTATCTTCGACGGGGTTGGGTTGTTCGGCTTGATTTTCCGTGTTGCCGTGGTTGGGCAATAGTTCACCCTGCTCTAACGCTGGGTCTATATGATTGTTATTTCTGCCGAGGCGGGATTTGGAGCAGCGTTTACACTGCCGCTTTGACTGCTTCTCGAGGGAACCACCCTTCGTTGCGTCCTTCCGTTCCTCGTCGTTATTTTCTTTGGGTGTGTCCACCATGTATACGTCATGTGATGAAGTAGGCGTCCAGTGCCCTATGGGCAGTGGTTCCTCTTCGCCTCCCGCATCGTCGTCCATACCATCGATGTCTTCGGAGTCGAAGTCGAGCATGTCGGTTAAGTCATCGACAGTGGCTACTAAGTGGGTGGTGGGTGGGCGGCGAATTTCTTCGCCATCCGCATCCCAATCCTGCCGGACGTAATTCGGCCAGGACTCTCCTGACAAGGAGAGAGACCTTAATGAGTTCAGTATGTCGCCAAAGGGCGAGTGCTGAAAAATATCCGTGGAGGTAATGATCGGTGCCCAATCGGATTCGACAGGAACGGGCGCAGGCGGTTCGGAGTCCGTGGCCGGGGAAGGATCCGGCAGTTTGGCAACACGGCTCTCGTGAAGGGTAAGGTCAATATTCGGCTCGATCGCCATAGAGGATACGACCTCCATGGCGGGGTCTATCCACCCATCCATGGATGGCGCAACTGGCTCCGAATTGAGGGTCGGAGAGGCTACCGGTGCGATTTCTCGAACACTGTCCGATGGTAGAGCTAAATCATACTCATCGTGACCGCGCGGCGCACAAGGCAGGGGCTCGAATCCGTCGAAGATCAAGTCTCCGCGGATGTAGGCCATGTAGTTTAAGCCTCCAAACCTGACCTGGTGGCCAGGGGCGTAACTTTCGATCTGCTCCAGATGTCCAAGCGAGTTGGCCCGTAGTGCGAAGCCACCGAACACAAAGATCTGCCCGGGGAGAAAAGTCTCACCTTGGACTGCATCGCTATTGATGATAGTAGGAGCCATCAAGCCTAATGACGACGACACAGAGGAACTCTCAATGAAAGCACCAACATCGGTGTCAAAACCGGCGGATCTCGGGTAGGGGGTCCCGAACTGTGCGTCTAAGGCGGATGGTAACAGGAGGCAGGGGACACGATGTTTTACCCAGGTTCAGGCCCTCTTGATGGAGGTAAAACCCTACGTCCTGCTTGATTTATTCTTGATGATATGAGTATTACAAGAGTTGATCTACCACGAGATCGGAGAGGCTAAACCCTAGAAGCTAGCCTATGGTATGATTGTATGTTGTCCTACGGACTAAAACCCTCCGGTTTATATAGACACCGGAGGGGGCTAGGGTTACACAAGGTCGGTTACAAAGGAGGAGATATACATATCCGCATTGCCTAGCTTGCCTTCCACGCCAAGTAGAGTCCTATCCGGACACGAGACGAAGTCTTCAATCTTGTATCTTCATAGTCCAAAAATCCGGCCAAAGGATATAGTCCGGCTGTCCGGAGACCCCCTAATCCAGGACTCCCTCAAATACTCTACCCTCGAAAACTGTTGCGATCCCCTATACTTGTGGGTTATCAGAGGGCAACCGTGGATACGACTAGCCATGGAAAGTGAAAGTTATGGTGAAAAAGGAATAAACTTTATTTTCTGTTTGGGAACCGCCTATGATATATCTATGCATGGAAAGTATTGGGAACTCTAAGTCATTTTCGTTGGTGGGATGGATACACCTCCTAAAATGTTTTTTTATCTCTAAGTTTTTCGCTTTGAGCTCTGGCACCTCTACAAATCTCTACTTCCCTCTATGAAGGGCCTATCTTTTACTTTATGTAATTTTTATTTTGAGTCTCCATCTTCTCTTATAAAAGCACCAACTAGGAGGCAATATGATCGTGCTTAAGTATTGGGTGTAGTTAATATTCGAGTGTGTTTGATGAATGGATCAATGTTTGAGCATGATGGGATAGGGATAACTTATTTTAGCGTTGACATTTTGAAAGACATGGTTGCTTGTTGATATGCTTGAGTATCTAAATTATTATGTCAAAACTAGACTATTGCTTTGAGTCACATAAAATTCCAATTTTCTATGCTATAAAGAAAAGAATATGATATGACATGATGAACATCACTCCACATCAAAAAATTTGTTTTTATCACTTACCTACTAGAGGACGAGTAGGAGTTAAGCTTGGGGATGCTGATACGTCTCCAACGTATCTATAATTTTTGATTGTTACATGCTGTTTTATTATCAATCTTGGATGTTTTATAATCATTTTTATATCATTTTTTGGTACTAACCTATTGACATAGTGCCAAGTGCTAGTTGCCGTTTTTCCATATTTTTTACATTGCAAAAAATCAATATCAAACGGAGTCCAAATGCCAAGAAACTTTACGGAGATTTTTTATGGACCAGAAGGAAGATATTGGGCCCTGGTAGCACCTGTGGGGAGTCCCAAGGAGGGGACAACCCACCAGGGCGCGCCATGAGGCCTAGGCGCGCCCTGGTGGGTTGTGCCCACCTAGGGTGCCCCCGGACCGCCTCTTTGCTCTATAAATACCCAAGTATTCCCCAAACCCTAGGGGAGTCGACAAAACATTCATCCAGCCACCGCAGAGTCCAGAACCACCAGATCCAATCTAAACACCATCACGGAGGGGTTCACCACTTCCATTGGTGCCTCTCCGATGATGCGTGAGTAGTTCTTTGTAGACCTTCGGGTCCGTAGTGAGTAGCTAGACGGCTTCATCTCTCTCTCTCTCTCTCTTGATTCTCAATATAATGATCTCTTGGAGATCCATATGATGTAACTCTTTTGCGGTGTGTTTGTTGGGATCGATGAACTTTGAGTTTATGATCAGATCTATCATTTTATATCCATGAAAGTATTTGAGTTTCTTTGATCTCTTTTATGCATGATCTCTTATAGCTTCGTATTTCTTCTCCGATATTTGGGTTTTGTTTGGCCAACCTGATCTATTTATCTTGCAATGGGAAGAGGTGCCCGGTAGTGGGTTCGATCTTACGGTGCTTGATCCCAGTGACAGAGAGGGAACCGACACGTATGTATCGTTGCTACTAAGGATAAAAAGGTGGGATCTATATCTACCGCCATAGATAAACGGATCTTGTCTACATCATGTCATCGTTCTTATTGCATTACTCCGTTTTTCCATGAACTTAATACACTAGATGCATGCTGGACAGTGGTCGATGTGTGGAGTAATAGTAGTAGATACAGGCAGGAGTCGGTCTACTAATCTTGGATGTGATGCCTATGTAATGATCATTGCCTGGATATCGTCATAATTATTTGAGGTTGTATCAATTGCCCAACAGTAATTTGTTTACCCACCGTTTACTATTTTTCTCGAGAGAAGCCACTAGTGAAACCTACGACCCCCGGGTCTTCTTTCTCATATATTTGCCTTTGCGATCTACCTTTTTATTTGCTTTTATTTTCAGATCTATTAAACCAAAAAACCCAAAAATACCTTGCTACAATTTATTTTATTTGGCGTTCGGTCTATCAATATTTACAATTTTTTCCCGTCCACGTGCCATTTCTGGCGCCGTTACCCGAAAGGGATTGACAACCCCTTTAACACGTCGGGTTGCGAGTGGTTGTTATTTGTGTGCAGGGGTTGTTTACGTTGTGTTGCTTGGTTCTCCTACTAGATCGATAACCTTGGTTTCATATCTGAGGAAAATACCTACCGCCGCTGTGCTGCATCATCCCTTCCTCTTTGGGGAAATACCGACGTAGTTTCAAGCGACATCAGTTTGCGCTAGTGCATGAGGAGGAGTGCCGCCGCGGCCCCCACATCGACCACCACGTTCCACTGCCGCCCCCGCGGGTATTGCCGGAAGATGAGGAGGCGGAGGCGGAGTACCAAGCCGCCCTCGAGGAGGCCGTGCAGCACGCGCTGAAGGCGAGCCGGCTCGAGGAGGACGTCTGTTGGGATGGGCTGGAGCATGCCCTTGCCTTGTCCGCAGCAGGGGACTCCGTCCATACGCCCATGTTCGTCCCGCCACCGCCGCTGGTGCCGCCCCTCGTCGAGCCCAAGGCCGAGCCGGAGCCGAAGCGCGAGCCAATGACCACGCGGAAGCGGTCGCCGCCGCCCCCACTTGGCTTGAGGAGTCCTATTTGTGGACTGGCTAGCTTCGCGAGTGGGTGAGCGCGCCTCCCTGCTACTATGTCTCCACGCTGGAAGAGGAGGCGACCCACCTTGAGCGCTGGAAGGCGCATTGGCTCACCGAGGAGGAGGCCGACGGCGAGCAGCAGATGCGCCGGGAGCAGTAGCTGCGTCGTGACGAGGAGACATTGCGGCTTGAGGAACATGAGGAGGAGCGTGCGTTCGCCACCGCAGCAGACGTCGGAAGAGGCTGCCCTGGCGACCTATCAAGCAGCGTTTGGTTGGGTTGGCCGCTTCCTGTCTTCATTGACCTCACTGGCGGCAATGACGACGACGACAAGGGCAAGGGCAAGGCGGTCCACTAGAGCAACGTGCGGGCATTTAGAGTTTTTTTAATGTTTAGTATGTTCAAGTGGACTTTGGCCGACGGTTAACCGGCCATTTTAGGCTAGTTATAATGGAAGTATGATAAGTAGTATCATGCATGCCAACTAGGCAAATTTTATGAGGTGACATAGAATTAAATGAAGAAAGAGAGGGTTGAGTATCATATTAAATATTCTGCTACTATGTGTCATGCATGCTAATAAATGAAGTCATCTATGATACTATGCACTACGGATGTAGTATCATACACTAGGGCCTTCTTTGGTTCATAGGATAGGAATTTTATAGGAATAGGAAAATTATAGGAAGTGAAATGATATGCATGTCAATTCTTATAGAGAAAGAGATGCCATTTGGTGCATAGGATATGATTTTTTTCATTGAGTCTAGGCTAATATTTTTTCCCTCCAAAACGTGAAGGATTGATTCCTACATAGGAATAGGAATTTATTCCTACAGACCAAAGGGCTTCAAAAGAATTTTTCCTTTGCAAATCCTATCCTATATAATTCCTACAAAAATCCTACAAATCAAAGAAGGCCTAGTATCATATGCATGATACTAGTATATGATATTTTCCATTACGACCAACCTTATGTATAATTATACTTTACTAGCACAAATACCCGTGCGTTGCAACGGGAGAAAACTGAATGTTATATCTAAGCATAGTGCATCATGGGATTTTTTTGTCAAGCGCAACTTGTTTGCAACGTGATAAAAAGTTGACATTTAAGAATACACTTAGATGCATCCGCGTCCATACTTTCTATATTTTCATGGATCGAGTTGATTTAGCCAGTGCGTGCACGTAGGAGCAGTTGCAACATCCCTAAAAAAGAAAAAGAAAGGAGCAGTTGCAACAGGCATTCAATCCCCACCCCACCCCGAGAGAGATCCTTTTGAGGAGTACGTGCCTCACCGCCTCCATCTTTCTCCTCCCGTGACCTTATCCACATCCATCACGGCTCATCCTCTCTTCTCCATGACTCCATCATCCAGCGCCCACACGAGCTGGCCCGCCTGTGTTCCAGCCGTGCACCCACTACTCCGTTCTCTTCGCCGACCGTTCCAGCGCACGCACGGCTCCATCCTCTTTCTCCAATCTCCTTCTCTAGCCCCGCACGGCTCTATCCTATCTTCTCAAATCTCCTCATCCGCGCCGGCGATGCGCCACTGTCCACCATCCTCTCTTCTCCAATCTCCTTCTCCAGCCCCGCACGGCTCCATCTTCACCCTCTCTGCTCCAATCTCCTCATCCGCGCCGGCGATGCGCCACTGTCCACCATCCTCTCGATGCGCCACTGTCCTTGTAGAAGGCTCGTTCTATCTGATCTTAGATAATCAATTGAACGATGTGGGAAAAGGCTTGCCGATTTCTCACACCGACGTGTCGCGCGCAGCCGCTTGCGTGCGCGCACAGCCACAACTACCATGGCTGATGGCCTTCAGAGCATCGCCACGGATCTTCTCCTCTATCACTGCTCGCCTTCGTTCGTCGGAGCCCCAAGCACCACCTCCGTGGTACCTCCTGCCGCTCCTTCTACTCCGTCGTGGGGCTTCCGGATATGATTTTTTTCATTGAGTCTAGGCTAATATTTTTTCCCTCCAAAACGTGAAGGATTGATTCCTACATAGGAATAGGAATTCATTCCTACAAACCAAAGGGCTTCAAAAGAATTTTTCCTTTGCAAATCCTATCCTATATAATTCCTACAAAAATCCTACAAATCAAAGAAGGCCTAGTATCATATGCATGATACTAGTATATGATACTTTCCATTACGACCAACCTTATGTATAATTATACTTTATTAACTTTGTTTCGGCCACGTGGATGAAAATGGGTATGCCTCCGTTGGGCGCACCAGCAGATCCAAATCAAAAAGCGGATGCACATGTCCGCCTGATCGACCCAAATGGATGAAAAGCGAACAAAGTGTGCGTCCGTTTGAATCGCCCCGTTGAAGTTGCTCTAATATAATGTAAATCTATTTTTTTTTTGAGACGAGCCCTTTAAACCGGAAATTAGGGAGTAACAGATCTGAATTATTTTCGTAAAAGAAGTTTGAAAAGGGAGCTGAAGCGGCAGCTTCCTTTTGTGCTGTGTGCTTAGGTAGACGGTCGCCGAGCTGAATGCTGCTCTGACCTGCGCGGGTCCCACGCTTCAAGGCTTGGAGGATGGCCGGTGTGGGAATAAAGGGCTGGTGGGCAATTAAGGGCGTGGGAGAGCGGAAAAAAATTGCGGGCTCCACACAAGAGAAAACCGC
Organism: Triticum aestivum; assembly: GCF_018294505.1. Lineage (NCBI taxonomy): Eukaryota > Viridiplantae > Streptophyta > Magnoliopsida > Poales > Poaceae > Triticum > Triticum aestivum. The sequence continues at coordinate 645,100,008 of NC_057797.1, forward strand.
AAACACCCCGTTAAACCTCCACGGTGACTGCATACGCCGGCGCTGCTGCCTCGCACAACTTCGAGGGGGAGCTGTCCGCGGCGAGCGAAGTTCGGCATCTCCTTCTCGCCGCTCCGTGGCGGCGATGCCACCTCGGGCTATCAGCATAAAGGTCCGCAATCCCCCTCTTCTGAAGTTTTTTTTGTCAATTTCCTGCCGCAACTTCTACGCCGATGAATATTTGATCCGAGGCAGCGGTGCAGGGATCTATGATGACCAGCTTCCGATCTAATTTGAGGTTTCTTTGCCCGCTTTTCCCCAGGTGGCGAGGGAAGAAGATTTGTCCTCACACATTGGAAACGATGGCTTCTATTTTGATCTCGTCGACTTCGACAGGGTGAGGGCTTTCCAGATCCCGGATAACACGACTATGTCCCGATTGAAGGTACCACCTTGCCTTATTCAACTACTAGAAGGACCACTGTTTCACTAAAAAGCTTAAACCCTAAATTTGGTCTATAGGATTTTGTACTTTTTAACAGATCTATCCGTAAGACTTCAAGGAGCTGAGATAACGAGGCTTTTAGTTTAGGAGAAGTTAGGCCTTGCCTTAGCCCGTAGCAATTTTTTGTGCTGAGCAGGTAGAGGATCTCTCATTTAGTCCTCTCCTGCAAGCATTTTAGCATCTCTGCTTCTGGGTGTGTGCTATGTTGTATTCTGTTGTTAAGTAATAGGCCATTTTCATGTGATTTTTTTAACAGTTTTGCTAAAGCACATCTAGATGTGCTAACCCCTTTTTTTAATGTAAGTCTATTGTGGAAATCATGAGTCGCTGTACAAATTTTCCACTTCACCCCTTCTTCAATGAAGTATGGAGTATAACAGGTTTGAGTGGTCGTAGACTTGTTGCATGTTATTTAAGAGAGCTATATAGAGATTGGCTTTCATCACTCTGCATTGGTGTACCTTATTGCAAAGAGAAAACTGCATTAGAACCCCCTAAACTATCACAAGTTCCTCACTTGACTCCCTCAACTTGAATCTCTAGGCTGGGGCTTCCTAAACTTGTCTTCATCTCACCTAGCTCAACTCCAAAAAACAAAATGTGCCACATGATCATCCCCCTCAGCATCTTCTCTTAGTATAACAGAGAAAGGGGGCTATGGAGCTCAAGCTGCATTTATAGTTTTTAGTATGTATGGTCCATTCTATCTATATCTATACTTCTATACTTCTAAATTGAATATGAAAAGAGCGAGTTGCGGAGATCCAACACATCTCACCCGTCCATGTGTTTAGTGCAAACAAGGTTAGCATCCTCCCCTAATTAATAGCATACCTGATATCAGCGCCAATGCTACCAATTAATTATATTCTACCAAATATCAACCTGCTGCCAAACATAAGTGTGCAATGCAATTGATATATTGCCTAATATTGACGTGCATTTCACGTACATGATTACTAGTATCATTAAATTTGCTAAGAAGTTTCTACCCCAAATGTTTTAGCTGAAGAATTCCAGATGATCAGCAGGGTTTTCTATTTTCCATCAATTGTAAGATTGAATGACGAGTTTCTATTTTTATGTTGTTTATAGATATATCTTGTGCAAGCAGACAAATATGTTCCTTTCCATCGTATTGTTTCTGATGGTTCATAATGACTTCAGTATTAATTGGTTAAGTTGTTCACAGGAGGAAATTGCAGTAGAGTTCAGCATCCCATCTCAATTTCAGCGCCTCTGGTTGTTTTGTAAAAGGCAAAACGGGACATGGCGTCCTGTTAGGCCATTCTCTACCGAAGAAAACAATCTATCTGTAAGAAGGCATTGTTCATGCTACGTTCTGGTTGCCGTTTTAGACAACTTATGTTCTTACTGGTTCTTGATACAATTCTTCTTGGCAGAACTTTGGGAGTAGCCCGTTTGTGTCTAGTTAGTTTGGTTGTTATCATCTTATTATCTATTGGAAATTGGGTGTCGCTGTGGCTATGCGAGCTTGCACTCAGCCCACTTCGTTTAAGGATGCCTGGCTTATTTTCTTATTACAAAAAGGTGACATCAGGAGCTAGTCCCTGCTCCCTGGTTGGTCTTTTTTCTTATCTTATCTATGGGTGTATCTATTTTTTAGCATCTTATCATCCATATCCTATTGTGCGAAGAAAGAAATATACTACATTCTCTAGTATCTTCCTATATTATTGTTTAGGAGCACCCGCCAGTGCTTAGATGAGGGCGAGCGCCATTGCCTAGGTCCTCTGACCCATAACCAAGCTGTTATAGGGCATCCTAGCGTAACCACCCATTTAAGGGATAAGATCCTGCTAGTCAGAATTAAGAATTCACAGCCAATGTTTATGTTACGGCTAATAATCTTACTATATCTTAATTCATGCTTACAAATGTTTCATAGTTAATACACGATAATTACTAAACTAATCATGAGTTTAGCACAATTCTAATGCTGCATGATGGAGAAACTCAAATTAGCCTTCTTTGGTTCCACTGCAGCAAGAATAAGGGATCCCCTCAGGGTTTGAGCTAGCCTGGCGCACTTATGAAGTACACGCAACCAATCAGCGCCGTACCTTGTAGTTGTAGTCTGTGCTAGCTTGTCTATCTCATGCAACCTAGGCAACCAATGATGCCTTATATGAAAGGATAATTACAAATAATTACTCTTGCAGATGACTAGCCTTCATAAACTATTGTCAAGGACCTTCTTGTTCCTGAATCCTGATTGTGTGAAGCTGTTTTTGGAGGTTGATCCTGAAACCTGAACTTGAACATATTTATATTTACCTTTGTGGATGTCTGTAAAAAGGACCCTTCTTGTTCAATCCAACGGCTTATTTATTTAAATTCTCTCGCTATTGGCTCCTTGTAGGTGCTCAATGATTCTTCCCCACAAAATCTGAGCAACGATGATGGATTAGTGTTTTTAAAGCTTTATGACCCAGAACAAACGCAGATACGGTCAGTACCTTTTACTTAGAAGTTAAAACTCTCTTGTTCTTTTTTGTTTATCAGTTGATATCTTTAATTTATACTCTGTTCTCTGAATGAGGCTCACAGATATATTGGAATGCTGTTTGTAAAAGCTTCATCAAGGCCTTCAGATATTCTTCCGAAACTAAGAAGTCTAGCTGGTTTTTGTGCAGATGAGGAAATGGAATTATATGAGGTCAGGTTTTGCTTTACTGCAATCTTGCCACTACTAATCTGAAATGCAGTTTTTCACCACCACATTTTATGTTTTCTCATTTTAATATGCAGGAAATCAAATTCGAACCTTCTGCCATGTGTGAAGCCATAGATGCCAATATTACATTTTCAGAAAGCCAGGTTCGTCTCTGTCTCTGCTGTAAATATCTGCAACTGAGGGCGTTTTAAAATGAAAAATTCAGGTCGGGGAACCTCTCCCCCAGTGACCTTTCAAAAAAAAAAAAACAGGTATGTATTTCGTGCAAGCGTCTTCACATTTCCATGCCCTTTTAAACACTTTCTTGGTCCTTTTCTTCTTGCAGATTGGGCATGGGGATATCATTTGCTACCAGAAAAGCTCGAAGTCTTTGAGCCACCATGCATACCCTTCTGTTGAAATATTCTTCAAGCGTATTCATGATTTGAAGGCAGTTGTTCCGGTGCTTTACTTTCCCATCTCTGAAGACTTAAATTCTAGCTCACTGCTATTGGTGGCATGATTATATTTTTCGTCTTCTTTTTTAGGTTTCTCTCTTGGATCCTTATTTCGGCAATACCATCATCACGTAGTATATTTTCTAGTTTGGCTCTTGGATTTGTCTGAGTCATGACTGACGACATTTTTTTTACATGGCTGCTGCTGATGTGCTGTTGCTGCTTCTTTTATACGCCTCCTGAGTTGCTGCTGGCAATGTTGAAAAAAAATGGCTGCTGCTACCTGCTGTTGTTACTGTCTTTATTAATGGGGCAATATTTTGATGTCATCTCACATCTCATTTTTTTTGTTTATCCTTATTACATACTCCCTCCATCCCATAATCTAGGACCTTTTTTGACACTATGTACATTTTATTAATTATTTGTATAGTCGCCGTATCGCTGAATTGCTGTTTCTAGAATTGCTGTATCCCATGTCCCTGTTTCCTTATCGTCGTATCGGTATTTCGTCGGTAGTTTGAAAAGCAAATATACTCATGTGAACATCTACCCCTACTATATCTGCCCCTCGTTCCCCTTTTATGATTCATGCCAAGCTGATCGTTGATTCTGTTGTTATTTTCAGCTTTTCCCAAGTTTTATTTTTGTAAACAGTTGAGTATGGGTTTGGAGGAACAAACATATGCTTTTTGTTGCTGTTATTGATGTCATGATGCTGGCATCTGATTTGCCTCTATATGTGCCAACGTTTATGTATTCCTTGCAGTTCCTTGTATTTTGTAGTTTGTGCAACTAGCAAGGTGCCGTTTACGTAATGACAAGAATTACATGTAGGGGGAGCAAAGGAAGATATTAGCTCTGGAAGAGGAGGTTGCTAGGTTAAAACATCAGTCTGACCTTCAAACAGAGAAGGCAAACATGGGTAGTTCTACTAACCAAGAACTTGTCTAACTTCTCATTCTCCATTGTTTAAAAGTACACTATAAATTTGTAGCAGCAACATATAAGATACACCAATGCAATGCAGAATGCCAGCGATTTAAACGTGAGCGAGACAATGCGGTACGACAGCTGAATGAGCTGCAGGATCAGAATCCTCAGATTTTCCTCGAGTTTCCCATCACAAATTTGCTGCAAGCAACGGAGAACTTCAGTGACTTGTGTAAGGTTGGAGACACCGAATATGGACGTGTATATAAAGGCATTATACACGATACTACAGTAGCTATCAAGCTATGCAGATCTGATATTTTATTTCAACAAGAGGTAGCCTATGCCTGTATTAATGTATCACTTAGCTGATTCTGTTACTAACATAAGGTCATCACAGGTTTCTATTCTTCGTCAAGGCAGACATCCAAGCATTGTCAACTGCATTGGAAAATGTTCTGAAGTTTCAGCTCTTGTGTACGAGTGGTTGCCAAACGGAAACCTCCAAGATCACATTGTTTGTGCTAATGGCTCTACACCTCTCTCGTGGCAGATCCGCACACAGATCATCGGTGAGATTTGTTCTGCGCTGCTGTTCCTGCATTCGTGTGAGCCTCATGCTTTGGTCCATGGCGATCTACGTCCTTGTAACATATTTGCCAATGCCAACTTCAGAAGCAAGATCTGCAACTTTGGTATGTTAACCCTGTTTCTCCAGCCCGGCAACCACCAACCAGCTCTGACAGCCAGGTTGCCATACCTGGACCCAGAGTTCCTCACCACCGGAGAGCTCACACCCCTTTCTGATGTCTACTCTCTGGGTGTTATCATCCTGTGTCTCTTGACTGGATTGCCTCCCTTGACTATTGCAAAGAAAGTTTCAGAAGCATTGGAGAATAATAGCTTGCACACGCTGATTGATAAATCAGCAGGGAACTGGCCTTATGTACAAGCCAAGCAGTTAGCCGTCATTGGTCTTAGCTGTGTGGAAATGACGAGGGAAAAGCGACCTGATCTCTTAACAAAGGTATGGCCAGTTGTTGAGCCCCTTATCAGGAAGCCTCCTGCAGCCCCATGGCCATATGTCCAATCGGCAGTTACAGGAAGTTCCGCGCCTGGCCACTTGATTTGTCCAATTCGCATGGTAATAACTTTTGTCAGCATTTCTATCATTTCCAATAGCTTGGGGTCTGGGGATATGTTTTTATACTAGGATAGGAATTTTCTTATTGATGTGGAAACAGGTTAGACAACAAAATTTTGAAGGCTGCCAGGGGCCAGTTAATAACATATTTTGCCCTTCGTTTCTTGGAGTGGTTATAATGCATGTCTAAAAGATTCCCTGCCTAATGACCGCCGGGTGGTAAACCTGTACATTTCAGGATATTATGAAGGATCCTCAAGTGGCATCTGATGGATTCACTTACGAAGCAGAAGCCATAAGGCGCTGGTTTGATGGCGGGAACAACAGGTCTCCGATGACGAACTTGCCGCTAGCAAATCGTGATCTCGTCCCAAATCGCGCCGTCCTCTCTTCCATCCAGGAGTACCATGAACAGCAGAGGCAGCCAGGTTCCTGAACCTCAATCTTCTGACGACATTAGGGCAATAGGGCTATATGTATATGTATAACTTGCTGCGTAGGTATCCTGTACATTCGCGACCAGTTTACCTCTAGTCGATCTTGTTATGTTCACAATCTGTAGCATGACGAACCAAGGATTGATCTTGTTATGTTGAAAATCTACTAATTAATTCCGTTTGGAATTCGCAATCTGCTAATCTTACTCTGCAATGTTTTGCAGTTATACCTTGTTTGGCAATCTAGTACCCCCTCCGTCCTATATTTCAGCGACAAATATGGGACGGAGGGAGTATATGACTTGCCTTCGTCTAGGGTTTTACACTTTTAATGCTTTGCCAGCTATGGAAAATACCCCTTGGCTGTCAGGTGCATATGCACCTGCTATGAAAAACTAAATTAATAATTGCGGAAAAATAAAAAAAATAAAAAAATTGGCAACAAATTTGACTTTCTGTTTTTCTTGTATGAAAAGTTTTGCCAATGAAAATCTCCAGTAGACTTTTGAAAAAAAAGAGGACAAAAAGTGTGAATGGTAACTTGTATGTAGTGTTAATTATTTTTTTCGCCCACAAACCATGAAAGTCATTCCTTAGCGAATTTACACGAGTATATAACACTAATCATATCTGTTGCTAAAAAGTTTGAGCATCTTTTGACTTCTTTGCAATTACTATTTTTTAAAAATCGGATGCAGCGACACCCGAGAGCCAAACGTCTGCCTCCATTTCAGCTATGCTATTTGTACCAGGGGTGTTCCCCAACTTAAAATTGATTGCACTAATCAAATAATTAAATTGAATATTTATTTTGCAATTTTGTTAAATGGTAAATAAGTAAACCCCTTCTCTCTTCGTGCCTTGACTCGAGACTGACCCCCGAACCATCGACCTCTTGTGATGTTTGGAAGCTACCTAAATTATTTGGCAACGTTTGCACAAGCCTAGATATCACCTGTAATGCAACCATCTGTTCATCGGCATGATGGCTTTCCTCAAAAAAATAGTGAAGATATTTTCTAAATATAAATGACACAGTTCCTCCGATTGACTTGGGATGATTTGTGCGGCCTCAATATATTCTAGCGAGGCTACGTTTAAAATTTCGTCCGAATCGAAGTTCGTTTGGCGCTTGAACAATTAAATATGCGGTCGCAGTAGTCGGTTAAATAAATAAATACAATTGCTAAAAAAAATGTCTAATTGGGCCAGCCTGTATTTCCCTCTCTCTAGCCCAATAGGCCACCTCAATTGCCACCTAAGTCCAGCCCAGGATCCCCACCTAGGCCCTGCTATAAAAGGCAACCACTCCCTGGAAAATGCACATGAGCTTCTGGGTGCTCCACCCCCTTATATGAATATCAAATTCAGAAAATACCAGAGATATTAAAAAAAACTGGAATCTTGGGATATCAAATCTGGGTGTCCAATCTACCCCGGTTTGAAGTTTCATAGAAAAATACCAAGAACTGTGTCCGCGACGAAGAAAATATAGTCTGATGTAAACTTTGTGCATGAAGTTATTCTCCTATTTTTTGTAAACTTTGTGCGAAGTGTTCTTATCTTTTATGTGATTCCAGATGCTAAACAAGGAATGTGGGAAAGTTGATTAAGCTAGCCACCTGTTTGCCTCACATGGGGATAATGATTTACGATGTGATGATGTGGAGGCAGGAGGTGTCGACCATGGCGGAGGTGGCGATGGAGAAGATCTAATCATCTGCTACAAATCTACCGGATACGCAAGGGCATTGTGAGTTACTTGTGACTTTTACCCTCTTGATTGATGCAAGAGTTGTTCGACATTGTAGTATGGACATGCCTACTTTTTTGAAATTTTTCTTTCTTTAGTATTTGAGTTCACGACTTCACTTGAATTGAAGAGCATCGGATATTGTTAACCATTATTTTGTTTAGAAAGCTTCCTAAAAAAACTATTAAGAAAGCAGAGTCATTAGTGTGTTTCAAAGAAGGGAAACGTTTTACGCCGGCAGGCCGGCCAAGCTCTTGCGCCGGTCACACCAGAAACGTGCGATGGGTTGGATCGTACGATGCAGCCAGCACCGCTCTTCTTAAAAAAAATCTCATTTAACCTTATCCTCTTACGTCTGTTCCCAACCTTATCCTCTCGTATCTATTCCCCACCGCTCATTCTGTTTCTCTCACCAGAGAAATTTCTGCCCCAAATGCTCATTCTCTCTGCTTCGTTGCTTTCACCGGAGCTTCTCCCTACCCAACCTAGCCCCGCCGCTGACCTGCTACTTCGATCCAGGGGTGACGGTGGCGCCGCCGCACGGCTGTTTCTCCCGCTGCTGGTGGTCGCCGATGCCGGTCAGGTGCCGCGCGGAGAGAGCGGAGACGCGGTGCGCGTGCGGTGGAGAAGGCGCCACCGCATGTCGCCGGAAATCACGAGCTGTGGGAGCGCCGAGATCCCCTGCCCATGGGTGGATTCGGCGACCCGCGGGTGGTGGTGTTGCGACCAGCGCGTGACGGTGCTGGGACCAGCGTCCGCCGGTGCTGGAACCATTGACGTCAGAAGCTACATCCGGTGACTCCGCGAGCTGCAACGGCGGTGGCCGGAAGCTGCGATGATGGTGCCCCAGTGCTACATCCGTCGACGGCAGAAGCTACATCCGGCTCCTGCAAAAGCTACGAGTGGCCCTTGCAAAAGCTGCCACCGGCAAGTCTGACGGGCTACGAGTCTACGACCGGCGGCTTGGAAAGCTTCAACCGCTGCATGCGGAAGCTACACCGGCGCCCGTAGAAGCTGCAACCGGCGAGGTGACGACTGCGATGGCGGCTTAGAAAGCTACAACCGGCGGTGGGAAAGCTGCATCCGGCGCCTCCAGAAGCTGTACCCGGCGGCGCGGAATGCTGGAACCGGCGGCACGGCGTGCTACAACCGGCAAGGCAGCGTGCTACGACGGCAACGTTTTTTTGCTGGATCCCTTTGTAAGTTTTGCTGGAACCGGCATTTGTTTTTGCTGGAACCAGAGAGATTTTTTGCTACGACCAGCGGGCAGCGACTCATTTTTTGCTGGATTCAGTGATTTATTTTGCTGGAACAGAAGATTTTTTTTGCTGCTACTGGCTTTTTTGGAATTTTTGTTGCTGACTTTGTGATTTGTTGAGACATGATAATGCAGGCCGATGACGGCGACGCCGGAGGCGGTGACCATGGGATGTTGCAACCACGGTCATCCCGTGCTGGCACCGGCCATTGGAGAGCTGCAGTCGAAGTTGGGAACCCACCGGCGCTGGTGCTGCAATCTTGCGGCCGAAGATGGTGAGTGCTGGGAACAGGCGCGCGCGGCGGCACGAGCGCCGGCGAAGTCGAGTGGCGTGGGTGGCCGGAATACATGGGATGCAGAGGAGGAGTCCAGTTAGTCGGCGAGACAGATACAGCGTGTTTGACTTTTATTCAAGGCGTTTAGCGATTCATCTGAACGGTTTAAATGCGCTGTATCCTACGGTCGCGGGGCGACCAGCCCAAATTTGGGCCGGCGCACCGGCGCCTATAAGTGCCCCTCAAAGAAGCTATATACATGCCATCTCGCCAAGCACTGTTAACATGTTTTTTTAGGAGCATTTTTTCCCCACCATGTCTTCATCGGGGCTGTCACCGGCACACTCCTCACTTCCTAAACACATATTCTTCGTGCATGTACTTGCAGTGCATGATTCTCCTATTCGAATAACAACAGTACATAGAGCCATTCACTGGAAATGCCTTCTCTTACACCTTGTGGTTGATTTTCCAATTCTGCAGATAAACACTACCAAAGTAGATTTTAATTACGTCAACGAGCTCCCTAGTGAAAGCTTTAGCCATTTTTAATTGATCTGGTGCTAATTTACTACTTTACTGTTTGATATTTGGAATTGTTTTACTGTAAATAACTCAAATTCAGTGTGCAATGTGACACTACAACGACATGACATCACAGAACAAGAACTACTTGCTAAGCACAACCATAAAGTTTGTTATTCTGAATATTTTGATCTGGTCATTGAGATTTATTTTTAGGTGATCTATTTATCTGATTTTGTAATTATCATTTCTCTAACTAATACTGCCATAAGTTAAGATGGTGAACTAAATCTGACTCTCTTACATATAGCCTATAGCAACCTTCCCTGAATGGATTGGCCGCCTAACTCCATTTTCTAGGATGGATTTTTTACAGGCTTTTTGTAAATGGGTATGTGTAATTTTTACATTGTTTTGGAGAGAGCCTATGGACTAGAGAAGCCATAGCAATGTGTGACACTATTTAGAATATTTGCAGCTGACATCATATTCTTCTTATCTAACCTTCTACTTCCCCCGTCTGGAATTAGTTGACACACAAATGGATGTATCTGAGATACATCTGTTTGAGCGTGTCAACTAATTCCGGACCTAGGGAGTAACATTTATCGAGGATAATCACTGGAAGAACGGTTTCTTCTTAAGAAACAACTGAAACCATCTTGACTAGATACAATAGTTTTTTTTTATGTTTTCAGTGCAGAACACACGGATGTCTAAGAAATTAAATTTTGTTTATAAGTAAGTATTCTTTTTGTAGTTTCTTCATATAATAATCATTTATTCAACATCGGTCTTGATTAGTTGATTATTTAGTAGCAAAAATGATTCCATGGTGCCCATGTCAAGTCTAGCAGTGGATCAAAAAAAAGCATGCAAACTCATATTTGCTCTTTGTTGTATAGAGTATAAGCATTATTTGTGCGTGCCAGAGTGTGGAGTAAATGAGCTAGGCCAAATTTCCGTAACTTCCCCTAGCAAGTGTAATTATTTGAAGGAAATATGCCCTAGAGGCAATAATAAAGTTATTATTTATTTCCTTATATCATGATAAATGTTTATTATTCATACTAGAATTGTATTAACCGGAAACATGATACATGTGTGAATACATAGACAAACAGAGTGTCACTAGTATGTCTCTATTTGACTAGCTCGTTGACCAAAGATGGTTATGTTTCCTAGCCATAGACATGAGTTGTCATTTGATTGACGGGATCACATCATTAGAAGAATGATGTGATTGACTTGACCCATTCCGTTAGCTTATCACTTGATCGTTTAGTATGTTGCTATTGCTTTCTTCATGACTTATACATGTTCCTATGACTATGAGATTATACAACTCCCGTTTATCGGAGGAACACTTTGTGTGCTACCAAACGTCACAACGTAACTGGGTGATTATAAAGGTGCTCTACAGGTGTCTCCGAAGGTAGTTGTTGAGTTGGCATATTTTGAGATTAGGATTTGTCACTCCGATTGTCGGAGAGGTATCTCTGGGCCCACTAGGTAATGCACATCACTATAAGCCTTGCAAGCATTGTAACTAATGAGTTAGTTGTCGGATGATGTATTACAGAACGAGTAAAGAGACTTGCCGGTAACGAGATTGAACTAGGTATTGAGATACCGACGATCGAATCTCGGGCAAGTAACATACCGATGACAAAGGGAACAACGTATGTTGTTACGCGGTTTGACCGATAAAAATCTTCGTAGAATATGTGGGAGCCAATATGAGCATCCAGGTTACGCTATTGGTTATTGACCGGAGACGTGTCTCGATCATGTCTACATAGTTCTCGAACCCGTAGGGTCCACACGCTTAAATTTCGGTGACGATCGGTATTATGAGTTTTTGTGTTTTGATGTACCGAAGGTAGTTTGGAGTCCCGGATATGATCACGGACATGACGAGGAGTCTCGAAATGGTCGAGACGTAAAGATCGATATATTGGACGACTATGTTCGGACACCAGAAAGGTTCCGGAAGGTTTCAGACATATACCGGAGTACCGGGGGGTTACCGGAACCCTCGGGGGGCTTAATGGGCTTACATGGGCCTTAGTGGAAATAGAGGGCAACAAGGGAAGTGTGGGGCGCGCCCCCCAAGGCCCAAACCGAATTGGTTTAGGGCAAGGGGGGTCAGCCCCCTCTTTCCTTCTCCTCCTCTCCCTTTCCTTCCCCCTCTCCTACTCCTACTAGGAAAGGGAGGAGTCCTACTCCCACTGGGAGTAGGACTCCCCCTCTTGGCGCGCCTCTCCCTGGCTGGCCGCCTCCTCCCTTTGCTCCTTTATATACGAGGGCAGGGGGCACCCCATAGACACAACAATTGATCATTGATCCCTTAGCCATGTGCGGTGCCCCCTCCACCATAATCCACCTCGATCATATCGTAGCGGTGCTTAGGCGAAGTCCTGTGTCGATAGCATCATCATCACCGTCACCACGCCGTCGTGCCGACGAAACTCTCCTGTGAAGCTTTGCTGGATCGGAGCTCACGGGACGTCATTGAGTTGAACGTGTGCAGAACTCGGAGGTGCCGTGCGTTCGATACTTGGATCGGTCGGATCGTGAAGACGTACGACTACATCAACCACGTTGTGCTAACGCTTCCGCATTCGATCTACGAGGGTACGTGGACACACTCTCCCCTCTTGTTGCTATGCATCACCATGATCCTGTGTGTACGTAGGATTTTTTTTGAAATTACTACGTTCCCCAACAGTGGTATCGAAGTCAGGTTATTGCGTAGATGTTATATGCACGAGTAGAACACAAGTGAGTTGTGGGCGATACAAGTCATACTGCTTACCAGCATGTCATACTTTGGTTCGGCGGTATTGTTGGATGAAGCGGCCCGGACCGACATTACGCGTACGCTTACGCGAGACTGGTTCTACCGACGTGCTTTGCACACAGGTGGCTGGCGGGTGTCAGTTTCTCCAACTTTAGTTGAACCAAGTGTGGCTACGCCCGGTCCTTGCGAAGGTAAGAATGGTTCTTGCTCAGCCCGTAGCACCCATGTAAAACTTGGAACAACAAAGTAGAGGACGTCTAACTTGTTTTTTCAGGGCATGTTGTGATGTGATATGGTCAAGACATGATGCTATATTTATTGTATGAGATGATCATGTTTTGTAACGGAGTTATTGACAACTGGTAGGAGCCATATGGTTGTAGCTTTATTGTATGCAATGCAATCGCCCTGTAATTGCTTTACTTTATCAGTAAGCGGTAGCGATAGTCATAGAAGCAATAGTTGGCGAGATGACAATGATGCTACGATGGAGATCAAGGTGTCGCGCCGGTGACGATGGTGATCATGACGGTGCTTTGGAGATGGAGATCAAAGGCACAAGATGATGATGGCCATATCATATCACTTATATTGATTGCATGTGATGTTTATCCTTTATGCATCTTATTCTTCTTTGTTTGATGGTAGCATTATAAGATGATCTCTCACTAAATTTGAAGGTAAAAGTGTTCTCCCTGAGTATGCACCATTGCCAAAGTTCGTCGTGCCGAGACACCACGTGATGATCGGGTGTGATAAGCTCAACGTTCATCTACAACAGGTGTAACACAATTTTACACATGCAGAATACTCGGGTTAAACCCGACGAGCCTAGCATATGCAGATATGGCCTCAGAACACTGAGACCGAAAGGTCGAGCGTGAATCATATAGTAGATATGATCAACATAGTGATGTTCACCATTGAAAACTACTCCATTTCACATGATGATCGGTTATGGTTTAGTTGATATGGATCACGTGATCACTTAGATGATTAGAGGGATGTCTATCTAAGTGGGAGTTCTTAAGTAATATGATTAATTGAACTTAAATTTATCATGAACTTAGTACCTGATAGTATTTTTCTTGTCTATGTTATTATAGATAGATGGCCAGTGCTATTGTTCCATTGAATTTTAATGCGTTCCTTGAGAAAGCAAAGTTGAAAGATGATGGTAGCAATTACACGGACTGGGTTTGTAACTTGAGGATTATCCTCATTGCTGCACAGAAGAATTACATCCTGGAAGCACCGTTGGGTGCCAGGCCTGCTACAGATGCTGCTGATGACGTTAAGAACATCTGGCAGACTGAAGCTGATGACTACTTGATAGTTCAGTGTGCCATGCTTTACGGCTTAGAACCAGGACTTCAACGACGTTTGAACGTCATGGAGCATATGAGATGTTCCAGGAGTTGAAGTTAATATTCAAGCAAATGCCCGGTTTGAGAGATATGAAGTCCCCAATAAGTTCTATAGCTGCAAGATGGAGGAGAATAGTTCTGTCAGTGAACATATACTCAAAATGTCTGGGTATCATAATCACTTGACTCAACTGGGAGTTAATCTTCCTGTTGATAGTGTCATTGACAGAGTTCTTCAATCACTGCCACCAAGCTACAAGAGCTTCGTGATGAACTATAATATGCAAGGGATGAATAAGACAATTCCCGAGCTCTTCGCAATGCTAAAGGCAGCGAGGTAGAAATCAAGAAGGAGCATCAAGTGTTGATGGTTAACAAGACCACCAGTTTCAAGAAAAAGGGTAAAGGGAAGAAGAAGGGGAACTTCAAGAAGAACAACAAACAAGTTGTTGCTTAGGAGAAGAAACCCAAGTCTGGACCTAAGCCTGAGACTGAGTGCTTCTACTGCAAACAGACTGGTCATTGGAAGCGGAACTACCCCAAGTATTTGGCGGATAAGAAGGATGGCAAGGTGAACAAAGGTATATGTGATACACATGTTATTGATGTGTACCTTACCAGAGCTCGCAGTAGCACCTGGGTATTTGATACTGGTTCTGTTGCTAATATTTGCAACTCAAAACAGGGACTATGGATTAAGCGAAGACTGGCTAAGGACGAGGTGACGATGCGTGAGGGAAATGGTTCCAAAGTCTATGTGATCGCCGTCGGCACGCTACCTCTACATCTACCTTCGGGATTAGTTTTAGACCTGCATAATTGTTATTTGGTGCCAGCGTTGAGCATGAACATTATATTTGGATCTTGTTTGATGGGAGAAGGTTATTCATTTAAATCTGAGAATAATGGTTGTTCTATTTATATGAGTAATATATTTTATGGTCATTGAGGGAGTCTTGGATTAGGGGGTATCCGGACAGCCGGATTATATCCTTTGGCTGGACTGTTGGACTATGAAGATATAAGATTGAAGACTTCATCCCGTGTCCGGATGGGACTCTCCTTGGCATGGAAGGCAAGCTTGGCAATACGGATATATAGATCTCCTTCCTTGTAACCGACTCTGTGTAACCCTAGCCCCCTCCGTGTCTATATAAACCGGAGGGTTTAGTCCGTAGGACCAAGAACAACAATCATACCATAGGCTAGCTTCTAGGGTTTAGCCTCTTCGATCTCGTGGTAGATCAACTCTTGTAATACTCATATCATCAAGATCAATCAAGTAGGAGTAGGGTTTTACCTCCATCGAGAGGGCCCGAACCTGGGTAAAAACATCGTGTCCCCCGTCTCCTGTTACCATCTGCCTAGACGCACAGTTCGGGACCCCCTACCCGAGATCCGCTGGTTTTGACACCGACATTGGTGCTTTCATTGAGAGTTCCTCTATGTCGTCATCGTCAGGCTTGATGGCTCCTTCTATCATCGATAGCAATGTAGTCCAGGGTGAGACTTTTCTCCCCGGACAGATCTTCGTATTCGGCGGCTTCGCACTGCGGACCAACTCGCTTGGCCATCTGGGGCAGATCGAGAGTTACGCCCCTGGCCACCAGGTCAGGTTTGGAAGGTTAAACTACACGGCCGACATCCATGGAGACTTGATCTTCGATGGATTCGAGCCCCTGCCGAGTGTGCCGCACGGTTACGATGGGCATGATTTAGCCCTACCATCGGACAGTGTTCAGGAGACCGCACCGGCAACCGCTCCGACCCTCAATTCGGAGCCAATTGCGCCATCCATGGACGGATGGATAGACCCCGCCATGGAGGCCGCATTCTCAGCGGCGACCGAGCCGAGTATCGACCTTACCCTTCACGAGAGCCGTGATGCCAAACTGCCGGATTTTTCCCCGGCCACAAACTCCGAACTGCCTGCGCCCGTGCCTATCGAATCCGACTGGGCGTCGATCATGGAGTTCACCTCCACGGATATCTTTCAGCACTCGCCCTTCGGCGACATACTGAACTCATTAAGGTCTCTCTCCTTGTCAGGAGAGTCATGTCCGAACTATGTCCGGCAGGATTGGGATGCGGATGACGAAGAAATTCGCCGCCCACCCACCACCCACTTAGTAGCCACCGTCGACAATTTGACCGACATGCTCGATTTCGACTCCAAAGACATCGATGGTATGGACGACGATGCAGGAGACGAACAAGAACCACTGCCCACAGGGCACTGGACAGCCACCTCATCATATGATATATATATGGTGGACACACCCAAAGAAGGCAATGACGACGGGAACGGAGGATGACCCCTCCAAGAAGCAACCCAAGCGCCGACGTTAGCGGCGCCGCTCTATGTCTCGCCAAGGCAAAAGCGGTGATACTGGCACAGGAGGTAATAGCACTCCGGACAGCGCCGAAGATGACGACAATCCCCTCCAGCAAGATTTAGAGCAGGAGGATGGAGAAGCCAGCCCTCCCGAGAGAGCGGTAGATGGAGAGGCGGAGGATGATAATTACATGCCTCCCTCCGAAGACGAGGCAAGCCTCGACGATACGAATTTGTCGTGCCTGAGGATCCCATCGAGTGAGAGCGCTTCAAGCGCCGGCTTATAGCCACGACAAATAGCCTTAAGAAAAAGCAACAACAGCTTCGAGCTGATCAAGATTTGCTAGCTGACAGATGGACTGAAGTCCTTGCGGCCAAGGAATATGAACTCGAACGCCCCTCCAAGAGTTACCCAAAGTGCAGGTTACTACCTCGACTGGAGGAGGAAGCATTAAAACCTACATCTCCAGCGTATGACGCGGCTGATCAGCCACCTCGTGGCCGCGACAGAGAGGCATTTCAGCCAAAAGCTAAGCCCGCACCCCGACGCCACTCAAATAAAAATGTCAAGGCACGGGGAAACATGCTAGACTTGAGAGACGTATTGGAGGACAAAGCAAAACACGCAAGATCGATCTACGGATCACGAGGGCGCGCCACTATGCGAGACGATAAGCGTCATGCCAGATAAAGTAAAAGTAAATCCAGCCGGGCCGAACACAGCGGACAAGACTCATTTGAGCCGCGTCGCGATATAGCCCAGTACAGAAGCGCCGCACACCCCTATGCTTCACAGACGAAGTAATGGATCACCAAATCCCAGAGGGTTTCAAACCCGTAAATATCGAATCATACGACTGTACAACAGATCCTGCGGTATGGATCGAGGACTTCCTCCTGCACATCCACATGGCCCTTGGTGACGATCTACACGCCATCAAATACCTCCCACTCAAACTCAAAGGACCAGCTCGATATTGGCTCAACAACCTGCCAGCAGAATCCATTGGCTGTTGGGAAGATCTGGAAGCCGCATTCCTCGATAACTTCCAGGGCACTTATGTGCGACCACCAGATGCCGATGACTTGAGCCACATAATTCAGCAGCCAGAGGAATCGGCCAGGCAATTCTGGACACGGTTCCTAGCAAATAAAAATCAATTCATCGACTGTCCGGATGCAGAGGCCCTAGCAGATTTTAAGCACAACATCCGCGACGAGTGGCTCGCCCGGCACCTTGGCCAGGAAAAGCCGAAATCTATGGCAGCCCTCACGACACTCATGACCCGCTTTTGCGCGGGAGAGGACAGCTGGCTGGCTCGAAGCAATAACATATCAAAGAACCATGGTACTTCAGATACCAAGGATAGCAATGGCAGGTCTCGTCACAACAAACACAAGCGTCGCATCAACAGCGACAATACCGAGGATATGACAGTCAATGCCGGATTCAGAGGCTCTAAACCCGGTCAGCAGAAAAAGCCATTCAAAAGAAGCACTCCGGGCCCGTCTAGTTTGGACCGTATACTCGATCGCTCGTATCAAATACACGGCACCCCCGACAAGCCAGCCAACCACACCAACAGGGAATGTTGGGTGTTCAAGCAGGCCGGCAAGTTAAATGCCGAAAACAAAGATAAGGGGTTACTTAGCGATGACGAGGAGGAGCCCCGGCCGCCGAACACCGGAGGACAGAAGAGGTTCCCCCACAAGTGCAGATGGTGAACATGATATACGCAACCCACATCCCCAAGAGGGAGCGGAAGCGTGCGCTAAGGGACGTATATGCGTTGGAGCCAGTCGCCCCAAAGTTCAACCCATGGTCCTCCTGTCTGATTACCTTCGATCGCAGGGACCACCCCACTAGTATCCATCATGGCGGATTCACCGCACTGGTCCTAGACCCAATCATCGACGGATTTCACCTCACTCGAGTCCTTATGGACGGCGGCAACAACCTGAACCTACTTTATCAGGACACAACACGCAAAATGGGTATAGATCCCTCAAGGATCAAACCCAGAAAAATGACCTTCAAAGGCATCATACCAGGTGTAGAGGCCCATTGCACAGGCTCAGTCACATTGGAAGTGGTCTTCGGATCCCTGGATAACTTCCGAAGCGAGGAATTAATCTTCGATTTACTCCCGTTCCGCAGTGGCTATCATGCACTGCTCGGGCGAACCGCATTTGTGAGATTCAATGCGGTACCACATTATGCATACCTCAAGCTCAAGATGCCAGGACCTCGGGGGGTCATCACAGTCAATGGAAACACAGAGCGCTCTCTCTGCACGGAGGAACACACTGCGGCCCTCGTAGCAGAAGCACAAAGCAGCCTCTTCAGGCAATCCACCAGTTCGGTGATTAAACACCCGGACACCGTCAAGCGCACCCGGAGTAATCTGCAACAAGACCACCTGGCACGTTCCGAGCTCGCATAGCAATGCGGCCCCCACCCCAGTCCCAGCCAAACGGCGAAATCTGTGCCACGCGTACATAATTACGCATTGAAAATACCATGGGCATAGGTGGGGGGGCACGACTATGGCACACCCCAAAACGTGGCTCAACCGCACTAGGGGCTTCCCGCTTTGTTATTTTTTCTCTCTTTCAGGACTTTACTCTCTGGAAACCCCGTTCGGCAGGACGATTGCTGGACACACGATACAACAACCAAGGAGGCAGAAAGCTACGTCACACCATGGAACTCCCAGGTGGTCTCTGATAACGAGTGAAATACCTGCTTTAAATACCATTCCTCAGCTTGCCCTTGGAGGGGACATGTCAAATAGTCCTACTTTTTGCTTATCGCACTACTTGTATCATTCTGCTTCGACGCACCTTTTTGAATAAACAATGCGTAGCACTAGAATATTACCACATTCTCTATTCTTTCTTATATATATGTTCATTCATGACATTCAGCACCCGTACACTCTGGTATGGCCAATACGCGAGGGGCTTAAGCGTACCCCATAATACGGCGTGAGAAGTCCGAACACTTTCGGTAGTGCGGCACCCCGAACTTATAGCATTATATGCATCAGCTCCGAATCATGTCTTGGGTCAATAGTTGGGTTTTCCCGGCTCCCATGTTTTGGTACCTTACGTTCCGCTATATCGGCTAAGGTAGCATTGGGAGAACTACTGTGATTGTGCCCTGGTTCATCTGGGCAAGCACCTCAGTAGAGAAAACTAAAACTGACTATCATGATAAGGCGAGAGCTGGTCGCTGTTCGAGAGGTCTCGAGTCCCTAAAGACTTATGCCGCTTAGGGCAAGGAGTCGACTTTGTCCGGCTTAGGCGTGTATAGCGCCCCGAATTCGGCCTTCCAAATACTAGGGGCTTCGCCAAAATTTAAAATTGTAGACTTCTATGGGTAAGTGAGAGTGATAAAGCATTATAGTCCGATTACCTTGTTCGTTGCGCTGAGCACCTCCCTCGAAGGACCCAACAATGGGAAAAAGAGTGCTCAGATTTATCCCGAACACCCCAGCACTCGTGGCATGGGGGCAGAAGCCGACGACTGGCCATCTCTCAGATTTGATAAACAGCCGCACAGAAGGTAATATTTTAAATTCAAACAAGCGTTGCATAGCGCACATGAACAAGTTTTCATAATACATGATCACACGAGCAAGTTCATTCAAAAATTACATCCTTCGCACACTCGTCCGCCACAAGACGGGCACCCTTCAGGACACCCTCATAATACATTTCAGGGTGGTGATGCTCCTTGCCCTGCGGCGGCCCCTCCTTCACCAGCTTCTCGGCGTTCATCTTGGCCCAGTGCACCTTCGCACGGGCAAAAGCCCGTCGTGCACCTACGATGCAGATGGACCACTTTATGACTTCCAGTCGTGGGCAAACATTCACAAGCCGCCTCACCAGGCCAAAGTAGTTGTTGGGAAGGGAGTCGCCAGGCCACATCCGGACTATAATGCCCCTCATGGCCTATTCGGCCGCCTTGTGCAGCTCGACCAATTGCTTCAGCTGGTCGCTCACAGGCATCGGGTGTCTGGTCCCAGTATACTGAGACCAGAACAACTTCTCCGTCGAGCTTCCCTCCTCGGCCTGGTAGTACTTTGCGGCATTCGACACGCTACGGGGCAAATCTGTGAATGCTCCTGGAGAGCTCCGGACTCAGGTAAGTAATAAGTAATTTACTTTCACATGCTTGCTTTGCATAATGAATGCCTTACTCGCCGCTATCTTCCTCATCGCCTCAATTTCCTGGAGGGCCTTTTGGGCTTCAGCCTTGGCATGCTTTGTGCTCTCGAGGGCCGCGGCAAGCTCGGACTCTCGCATCTTCGAGTCAAGCTCCAAAGTCTCGTGCTTCTTCACGAGAGCCTGAAGCTCTTGCTGCACCTCGCCCACCTATGCCTCTTGTTTCTCCCACTCGGTGCGCTCCTCGGTCGCTTGTTTTCGGCCTCGGACAGCGCTCGCTTCAGGGTCGCCACTTCGGTCATGGCCCCTGGCAAATCCATGATGATCCTATCATTTTGCAACCACATCTTTATATATATAGACAAGGTATTACTTACCTTTGTTCTCCTCGAGCTGCCTCTTGGCAAGGCCAAGTTCTTTCTCGGACCGCTCGAGGTTCTGCTTCAGTGCGGCGACCTCCGCAGTCAGTGCGGCAGAGGTCAGCAGCGAAGCCTGCATATGCATATGAACATACTTGTATTAGACTCCTGCAGATATTATTTGATCCTCTATTTGGCTTTTCTTTGTGAACACCAAACAGAGCATCAGGGGCTACTGTCTATGCGGTAATATTTTCCTATATTTTAAATACTTACCTCAAAGCCTGTTAGAAGGCTGGCACAGGCTTCAGTCAGTCCGCTCTTGGCAGACTGAACCTTCTTGATCACCGCACTCATAATAGTGCGGTGCTCTTCGTCGATGGAAGCACCGAAAGCGCTCCCAGCAGGTTGTCTGGTGCCTCTGGATAGACAGAGGTCATCCGCACGGGCGGCTTGCCCCTCTTGGCAGGGGGCCGCCTGCCGGAGTCCGGAACCACTGGAGGTTCCGGCGTGGTGTTCGGCTGAGGGCCGAACTTGGAGCACTTGGGAGTCTTGCTCCCTTTGCGCCTGGAGTCCGGAAGGTCGCCTTGAGGCACCTCCAGGACTACCCCCCCTCGGTTCGGTGCCCCTTGAGACAATACCTCGACATTGTCCGTAGGGCGAGGAGAGGAGGCGGTTGGAAGTGACTCGCTATTCATATCCGACGAGTCCAAGGAACCGTCCGACGAGGATACGTCGATGTGGGCTCAGGGCGGACTGCATGATCATATTCGACGTTAGGAGAAGCAATGCAATAAAAGTATGCTATGAGTTACTCTGGTATCCGAATACTTACGACTTTGCCAGGGGCTTGGCCCTGAGTAATGTAACGCCCCGAGACCGATGTGCCAGGTGTCCTCCAGTTATTCGATGTTATTGTGTTGTCATTGCTTGCATGTCGTGCATTGCATATCATGTCATCATGTGCATTTCATTTGCATACATGTTCGTCTCAGGCAATCGAGCATTTTCCCCGTTGTCCGTTTTGCAATCCGGCGCTCCTATGTCATCCGGTGTCCCTTTCTACCTCTTTTCGTGTGCGGGCATTAAACGTTTTCGGATTGGACCGAGACTTGCCATGCGGCCTTGGTTTACTATCGGTAGACCGCCTGTCAAGTTTCGTGCCATTTGGACTTCGTTTGGTACTCCAACGGTTAACCGAGGGACTGAAAAGGCCTCGTGTGTGTTGCAGCCCAACACCCCTCCAAAGTGGCCCAAAACCCACCTAAACCTCCTCCATCATCTCGGTCGTTTGATCACGATCGCGTGGCCGAAAACCGCACCTCATTTGGACTCTCCTAGCTCCCTCTACCTATAAATATGTGGCTCTCCCTGAATTTTTCGCGCAGTCCAAACCCTAGCCTTCCACCTCCTCGCGCCGCCGGACACGTCCACCGACGGCCGGACATGTCCACCGCCAGCCGCCACGCGTTCCGGCCAATGAGAGGCTGACACATCATCAGCGCCGCCCCCGCGCCCTATCCCATCTCGCCATGTGGCGCCGCCGCGCTCGCCCCCGCCGCTGGCCCGCGAGCCCGCGTCGGGCCCGCGGGGCCCGAACCGCCGCTTGAGCCGCCATGAACCCACGCCT